>NC_140509.1:17823865-18306365 GCF_964339955.1 Pipistrellus hanaki | reverse complement strand
TGGTATAATTAATACTAACTCTACGTCCATTCAACAATGGGACCTGAGCTATAACCTAGACTTTATTTGTGAATCAGTTGTATCAACTTAGGCATGTTTCTTAACACTCTAATCTAGTTTTCTGTAAAACTCAAATACAGCAGCATACCTATTAGACTGGTTAAAATAAAATACAGCATACAGGATCAAATGCTGACAAGGATAGTGAGCAACTGGATCTCTCAAATGTTCCTCATGGTAATACAAGCTGGTACAAAAACACTGGGAACCAGCTTGGCAGTTTCCTATAAAATTAAACATGTCTTCATTGTATGACCCAGCCGTCACAATCCTGGGTATTTACCCTAGGAAACAAAAACATCTTTATTCAAATCTTGTACACAGATGTTTACAGCAGCACTGTTCTTAATTGCCCCAAACTGAAAAGAACACCGATGATAAATAAGCAAATAAATACATGCATAATTACCACATGAGATTTGTGCTATTAAAAAAGTAGTGTGTAGAAATTATTTCTATGAGAATTTAGCATTTAAGGTATAGAGTGGTGTAAATAGGGTTGGACTGGGAGACAGAGACCTCAGTAGGCAGCATTTTATAGTCATCTTTTTAAAAAATATATATATTTTATTAATTTTTTACAGAGAGGGAGAGAGAGGGATAGATAGTTAGAAACATCGATGAGAGAGAAACATCGATTAGCCACCTCCTGCACACCTCCCAATGAGGATGTGCCCGCAACTAAGGTATATGCCCTTGATGGGAATCGAACCTGAGGCCTTTCAGTCCGCAAGCCGAAGCTCTATTCACTGAGCCAAACCGGTTTCAGCTGTAGTCATCTTAAAGATTTAGGTCTTTATCCTAAAAAAGCAATGGAAAGTTCTTCATATTTAGTAACTTTAAATATCAATCTAAATATAAGCTTCCACTTAATATTTTCAAAAGATCATCTGGCTGTAATATAGATTGGAGGTTAGAGACCAGAAGCTTGAAGAGTGTTGGGTGTGACGGACAGATACAAATCTCTACTCTGGTGTCAGATGGATTGGGCTTGATGACAGACCCAATATGTGAAGGAAAGATGTGTATCAGGTGTCCTGACTCGAGCTATTTAGTTGAATAACTCGAGCATTTAGTCGAGATGCCATTCACTGAGATGTTTTTGTTTTCTTGTCATGAGTGAGCATCAGTTACAAGTAATCTATTGGGAAAATTAACATAATACTGACAAGGTGATTGCATTCAAAAGACATAAGGAATTCAAGCTTATATATTTTTTTCATAATAGACGTTAAAAAATCTTGAATATGAGTACTAACTGAACTGGTCCAATTAATCAATACCTTCATTTCTTCTCTTTTCTTAAAAAACATGCCGGTTTTATTTTTCTGTCCATGACGTCACAACTACCATTCTTATAACACCCATCATTAATTGTAAATGGGAGTGGATAAAAATGGACATGGCAAGCTGAAAGTATTCCAAGTTGATCATTTGCTAGGGTTTGGGATGGGGAGAGAATAAAAGGTAATTGCTTCAGAGTCTTTGAACACCTGGAGCGTAGTGTTATTTATGGCCTTTTGAGAAAAGACAAATGACTTTCGTGAGAATTCCTGCGGTGAAGGTAGATAACTGGTTCCACTGCTTTGTCCACTCATTACTACTGAATGCTAGCAATGCCTTTTCAATGAGCAATGCTCCTTTAGACAGCAACTATGACTTGGGGGAAGGTTGTGTATAAGTGTTGCAGAGAGTTTAGGGAGGAGAAGGTGGGTGTACAAAGTCATTCCAGCCATCATATAGTAAGGTCAGGATCAAGAGGGAGTGGTACATTTTTCTCTTCCCTCCCTTTCATCCTTTTCTTTCTTCCCACAAGCTTTTTCCCTTCCTTCCTTTGCTCGCTTCTTCCTTTTCTTCTCCTCTGCCTGTGCCAGTCTCACATTTTACACTTCATTTCTTCATTTATCCTTTTTTTTTTCTTTTTCCAAAATATACTTTGTCAGAAGTAAAACATAATACAATAAATTAGAATAATAATAATAGCTAGCAGTTATAGAGTTGGGCATAATCCTTACTACATATTATCTTTAGACAATCAAAGGTCGCTGAGCTGATCTTGGGCATTGTTATAATCATCTGATGTCAAACAGCTGGTGTTTTCAAAGACTGCAGGGTCTTTTTGCTAAAGCCAATTCAAAAAAAGTACTCCCAACAATTTTTCAAACAAATTGAATGATTCTCTTTCTAAATTATTAGTTCACAGATACATATTCTTATTATATTGATTTCAGGATTGTATGTGGTCCTCTTTTATTATTTGAAGTTAACATGGATAAAATCCACCGTTATTGGATTCTTTTTCTTTCTCCTATAGGAAGAATCTAATGTTTGAGTAATTTACAGGGACTTGTGGGTAACACCTGGTTTGGGGTTTTGGCAGTCTCAATAGGAATTGCCACGAGGAATTTGCAACCCGCCTGAACTGCATTATTAGATCATATTCAGGAAGTAAATGAAACAACTTGGTGCTTTGATAAGAGGTACTTGCGACACTCAGAAACCACCAGTGTCTCCTTAAATCCTGGAAGATATAAACCTGTACAGGTAGCCTGGAATTGAGGGCAGTGACATCTTTGTCACTTTATTTCCAGATTGTCCTGACTGGTAGAGTAGCAGGCACCAATTGATGATGAGTAGTGCTCAGAGAGGTCTTAAACAGCTGGTCACCCACCTGGGATTGCTTCCTCCTTTGGAAACAATTATAGCTGGTGTGATTTGTAGTGAACAAGACTTATCTAGTCCACATATCTCAGCTCTGAGCATGAATTCTCCACAGCTAGTGTTCTCGGTAGAGTCTGACACACAAAATAGGACTTGGATTAAAAGAATTAATTTCAGATGGTTTCCATCTAATATGATTAAAAAGATTCTATCCCCAAGTGGTCAACTAAATGTCTTTAGATTCTAGAGAGTTCTCTGTGAATGCATATATCATTAAAAGATCTCAATAACACATTAACAAATAGACATGGTTAATACTATCCCATATTTTACTTTGATCAGAATCCTAAAATTCTATAACATAAAATGCCATTTTCAGTTTCCAATTATCATCTATTAATCCTGAGGTTGGTGAGAGTGTGGGAAGCTGAAATCCTCATACTATGCTAGTGAGAATATTAATGGTACAACAATTCTGGAAGGCCCTTTAAACAATATGTGTCAAGGGGCTTAAAAATATGCTGTTGAACCAGTAATCTTATATTTTATCTTATAGAAATACACAAGGATACAAAACTTTATGTGCAAATATATTTGTTCTAACAATATTTAAACTCCTGTTTACACACACACACACAGAGACAGAGAGAGAGAGAGGGAGATAGGGGAGAGAGAGAGACAGAGAGAGAGAGAGAGATAAACTATTTAAATCCCTATTGAGAAGATGGTGGCTAAATATATTATAATGACCTCATCTATGGGGGGTCTTGCATAGTTGAAAATGTGTAATAATAAAAAAAATGCTTTCAGTATAATATATCTAACACCTATTGAGTTCTTGTCCTATAAAAATCACCATTCTAATTCTGTTATGTGCATTTTCTCATCTCATCCACACAATAATTGCCAGATGAAGAAACAGATGCATAGAGTAAAAGTAATTTGCCCAGGACTACCCAGCTGGTAAGTGCAGAAGAAATAACACAAACCCGAAATAGTTTGAGTTTACAAGTCTTGTTCTTACTTAATAACATATAATATTTTTCTCTTGATAATAAAAATTTAAGGGATTTGAAATTTGGTCTTTGTAGTTTCCATATTATCTAAAATTTCTACTCTATGTATCTTATATTATAATCAAAAATTTGTCATTTAATTATTCAAAATTGCCCATCAACCACTGAAAATATAATTAAAATCTATGCAAAATACTTGAGCCACATATCTTATAACTTGACTTCACATACACTCTTTTTCAGTTAACTAATGATCTCTCTCCATTTGTCCCCCTAATGTCCTGCCAATTTTGTTCTCCTGAACTGCCTAGTCAGCAGTTTCTATGTGAGACACATTTAGTGCTAATCAAAAACCATGTGTTCCTCTACATTCTTAACATACTGCTACACTGCATGTCCAGACATCTGTGAGAGAGTAGTGGTGACAACTCGTTCTCACCAATGAAATGTGAGCAGAAGTAAGATATGGTAGGTATGTGATCAGAAGTCTTATGTCAGGTAGTTTGGGCTGGGCATACCTCTCCACACTGTCTTTTCTTATACTCCATGAAGGACTCCCAAGACCATAGAAGATGTTGAGTCAACAGATGGAAGGAGCTTGTGCCCCTGCAATAGCAGAATCTCTCTGTTGACCTACAACGAATGGCACCTTAATGAATAATTAACACTTAATTGTGTTAAACCACCAAGATCATAGAACTATTATAGTAGCTTACTCTGACCAACTATCTATCTTTCAACCCTCAAAACAATTACTTTCTCAACTCTGAATAATTCCCCAATTATACTTTCAAACTGGTTGTCACACTTTTTCCCTGAATGTTTTTATGAGTAGCACTACTAAAAGGAATGATCCATAAACACTTTGTTTCCAGTCTATGGTGAAATATGGAGCCTGTATGTGGATGTAATTAAAGATGATGCCTTCTTCATTGATAAAATCTGAAAAAGTGCTAATTCGGTTTATCTGAATGATGCCAGCCCAGCATTTTATAATATCAACTAGTGTTCAAAAACAAAAGTTCTGCCTGGCTGGTGTAGCTACATGGTTGAGTGTCAGCCCACACACCTAGAGTTCGCTGGTTTGATTTCCAATCAGGACACATGCCCCAGTTGGTTGTGGGACAATCCCCAGCAGGATTTATGCAGGAAGCAGCCAATCCATGTTAGTGCTTCTTTCTCGTGATGTTGCTATCTCTCTTGCTCTTCCTCTCTGAAATCAATAAAAAGCATATTAAATAAATAAATAAATAAATAAACAAACAGATCCTCTAAAAATCTGTGAAGACATTTTTGTTAAGAAGAGATATTCCAGGAAAGATATTTACACAAATAGAGTTGTGGTCACTCGACTGTTTAGTGAGTGATGTCATTTCTGTACCTAGCACTGGTGTGAACTCTGTGAGACTTGTAAAAGAAGTTGAAGAAACGGCTTCTGACCTTAAAGAATAAGCAGTCTACTTGAGGAGAAAAAATAAATGATGAAAAATAACATGGCAGAATATTTAACCTCTAGCTACATCAGTGATTCCCAAAGTGGTCTATATCGACCCCCAGGGGTCTATGACAACCTGCAAGGGGTCTACATCAGCGAAAAAAAAATTTGGGGGTCCATGAAATGAAAATGGGGGTCCACGATAGTGGATCTCAACATACACTGATAGTACCTATTTACTTACATCATATTATCTTATAATATAAAAACATATAAATTATTTATAAAAGTACCTATGAAGTAAAAAATTTATTATGTATGTTTATAAAATTGTGTAAGTTGTAGGATAAAAACCTGCACATAATGATATACCAGTATCATCTTGTTACAAGCATACGCGCAGTAAACATTCTTGCCAATTTTTGTCTCAAAGCTTCGCGAACTTGCACCGACTTTTCAATCCGTCACTCTATAAATATGAATGTGAGAAAAATACGTTCATTCGTTTCCTGAATCTTGAATAGGAAAGTGCTGAGAAAATATTTTAAAAAATATAAACTGGTAGTTTATCATACAAATTATAGTGAATCAGTGTTATTTTGTTTGAGAATGCCGGAGAAAAGTAGGTACATTATTTTTTATTAAATTTTAACACTAAACTTCACTACAGTTAGAAATTTACAAAAAAATCAATATCAGGTAAGTAGGGGGTCTACCCCAAACCGAAAAACACGGCAAGGGGTCTACGGCACAAACAAGTTTGGGAACCTCTGAGCTACATGATAACACAGGGGATTCAGAAAGGAGAGAGGTCATAAATGCCTCCACAAGAAAACGAATAATTCTGTGTGCATACATTTTCCATTATTGACCACTCTCCATATTTTGACTGACCTGTGCTTCATTAGGCCTGCATACTTAAAAATAATCTTTAGGGTGAAATGGGTACAGTGAAAGGAAAAAATTTGCGAAATCATTTTGTCCTTAGCAAGGGGAAGAAATACCTGGTGGATAAACAGTTATATATCCTTCTCCTGAGGGGCATCCTCTCAGTTGTTCATTCTGCTCTCCTCTTGGAATCGCATACCTTCTAGTGCCTGAATGATCAAAGCCCGGGCTACAAGAAAAGTGGTATTTTTCTTCTGAGGAGCTATAGTGTTCATTAGTTCCTTGTAAGCTTCTCTTCTTTATCCCACTGTAGGGACAGCATGCTAAAGTAGGAGTCACTCTATGTTTTCTAACTCTTGAGTGTGAAAATAAAGCGGAAATATGAAGCTCAGTGCATAATGGGAGATGCAAAATGAAAAGCCATTCATTTGCCCAAAATGTTGGAAAAGAACTAGATGATTGTTTACACAGTGACATGTTGTTGCATGTGGAGAAACTGAGGCCCACAGTAGGAGAATGGTGTTCCAGTATCACTCAGTGTATGAGTGGTGAAGACAGAATTAAGTCTTTGAAATTTGTGTTCCCCCCCACCCCCATCATGCTCCTAGCCTGAAAACTACTTGGCTCACTGTGGTTCTTTTCAAAGATCGGGGAGGAAACACTAAGGAAGGCTGAAGTGGTTCTCCAACTAACCCAGAACCTTACTTATTGGAAAGGGATCCTAACTTCCTCCCATTTGCCAGCCTTTTTGTTCAGACTTATATGGAATGTTATTAAACACAGTTACCGGGCACCTCAAACAGGGAATCAATAAAAAGCATGACTCCTTTCCCCAAATAAAAGGAAAATGATTGGCTTTGGGCAGAGGGAGTGGTGGTAGCTTGCAAGAGACAGGAGACATCAGCCCACATTTCCATGCCTTTCTCCTTTATTCCTGTTTAAATACCTGGTACCTGTCTCCATGCTGACACTTATTAAATATATATTTATTATCATTGCTCATGCCTGTCTCCTAAACAAGACTCTCAGCTTCCTAAGAATGGTTTCTCCATCTGGACACTATTGCCATTTGGGACTGGATAATTCTTCACTGCGATGTTGTCCTGTGCATTGTAGGATGATTAGCAGCCTCTCTGGTCTCTGTACCCTAGAGATGCCAGTGGCACCCCCAATGAAAGTTATAACAACCAAGTATGTCTCCACACATTGCCAAGTGTCTCCAGGGGAAGTCAGGGAGCTTTTCCCCAAGTGAGAACAGCTGTCCCTAAGCATGAAGACAATGTTTTAATCACCTTTGAATCCCCAGCACATAGATCAGTAACTGGTGCTCAAAAATATTTCACCAGGCAGTTCAACAATTAATCAAAATATAGAAACCTAAAGTCCAACTCTTGGAAGTAATGCTATACCCAAATTTAGTAGGCTATAACTGAAGAAGCACTTGCCTCCCCTCTGCAAGAGAGAGAGAGAGGGAGAGAGAGAGAGAGAGAGAGAGAGAGAGAGAGAGAGAGAGAAATATTTCCTTCCAGAGTGCCTTCCAGTTTTATTATTATATGTAAAATGGGGATTTTAAAAAAATATGTTTTTATTCATTTTTAAAGGGAGAGAGATATAGAGATACAAACATCATTAATGAAAGAGAATCATTGATTGGCAACCTCCTGCTTCCCCCCTACTTGGGATTAAGTCTGCAACCGGGCATGTGCACTAACCAGGAACCAAACCGTGACCTCCTGGTTCCTAGGGTGATGCTTAACCATTGAGCAACACTGGCCAGGCTGTAAAATGGCTATGTTAATTTTGTAGGTCCTTACTAGTGATTTTCAAAGTTCATATGCATAAGAATCAACTAAGTCTTATTGGCAGCATGCACCTGATAGGTCTGCCAGTGAAGTTATATATATTCCATCCATTGTTTCTTTCTGGTAGCAGTCCTATCTATTCTGGGTCTCAGCCCAGGTCATCTGGGATGCTAAATTCCAGGTGGTGGGTGATGATTGCCACAATAATCAGTTTGCTCTCTAGAGAAAAAAATAAGTGACAAAAGCATTCATAGGTTGTGCAAGGCTGGGGAGAAATGAATGACGGAACTTATCTGTCACCATCCTCCCAGCTCTGATAACCCTGGTGCCCTTAATGAGAAAGACATGCCAAGGTCCAGCTGGGGATTAAAGCCAAGCCTCGCAGGCCCCCTGCATGTCTTACACCAGCCGCTCTGCTAGGCACAGAGCACACAGGACTCCCGAATCCAAGCCCTCAGGGCTTGGCCCCGGCAGTCTACTGGATTAGAAGAGAATGCAAATCTCACTCCACCAGGAGGAACACACACTGAATCTGGAGAGCGGGCGCCTCTCTGCTGCATTGTTCACAGCAGCGCTGCAGTTTGAGAAGCTCAGATGAGCAGTCCTGGTAAAGTTTGTTCTGCACTTGCCAAGCTCCAGCTGAAGTAGGAACTTCCATTTATTTGTTGGGTTCTTACAGAGCCAGAGGTGGAGGAAATGGGAGCTTGATTTTTAGTGAACAAGGACGTGTGTGTGTGTTGGGGGGGGGGGGAGCCTGGGAGGGAGGGTTCGCATGGACAGTGGAAGCATACACTGCCCGAGGGAGGGAACTCAGAGAGGGGTGCCGGCGAGGAGAGTTCCCTGCACTCTGCCTCCTGCAAACATGTCTCTTTTAATGAGGTCCCCCAGCATTATGGTGTTTTCCTGCAGGGCGAAGAAAAGGATGGAAATGTGACAACAGCTTCATTAGAGGCCACATGAAGCCTTTGGGCTCCATGCCTGCAGTGCCTGCCAGGCCCCTTGAGCGGCAGTTAAGTCCCCACCTTTCCCCTTCAGAAGGGGCATCGTAAGTAAACCAGCTCCTAGTTCCCAGACATGACTTACAGAAACCAAAGGCTAGGGACCTGTGGACCTTCCTCCAGACCTGTCTTCTGTCACTAATTCCGTGACCCTGGGCAAAGCATTTAACCTCTCGGGGACCCCATTTTTTTCAATGGCTACATAAGGATAAGTATAATGCTCAGTCCAGGACCATGTGAGGATGAGGTGAGCTGAGCAAAGGGATTCAATAAAATTTCTCTCTCAGATCTTTGGGGAAGGGTGAGGTTATACACAGAGGACCCCCCAGGAACTCATGTACCTGACTGAGAGGCTCTTAAGGAGACTGAGATTAAATCCCTTTTATCTCTGGAGCCTCGGCATTAGTCTGGATTAATAAACACAGTCCTTGCTTGAAAGCTGTACTGTATTCCATGCCCTGTTCTTAGCACTTCATGAACATTAGCTCATATAAAAGTAAAAAAAAAAACAAAATAAAACAAAACACATATTCAGAAGGTACTACTATTCTCCTATTTAAGGAAACTAAAAATTTTCAAGAGATGCAGTCTAGTCCTTGCTTTTGGATTTGGGAAAACAGGTGACTGCTTCAACCAATGGAATACGGCAGAATTCACAGTTAAGTTCAGGATAATGAGTAAAGCAAGCAAGGCAGCTTGTTTCCTAGAGCACGCACACATGGGGCCTGAGCAGCTCTCTAAGGAGCATGACCACCAGGCAGCTGCCATGGTGGGATGAAGCCAAGCCACAGGGAGAGGCCACACGGGGGTGACCTGGTGAGCAGTGCTCATCCTCTGGTCAGGCCAGCCCAGCCCAGGCAGTTTGGGCTGCAGCCATTGTAGAAGAGAGACAGCTATGCTTTGTCTGAATGCCCAACCCTCCGAATCTCTGAGCAGGATACAGCAATGGTTTTCAGGCACTACATTTTGGGGTAATTTGTTACTGAGCAATGATAACTGAGACAGAAAACAAAAGAGAGGTTTAGGCCTGCGGCCATAAGCTCCTGGATTGAGAAGCCAGGACTCCCAGGCATGTGGCTCCAACATGCATGCTCTTCATCACCGGGTCTCCTGCTCCATTAGAGCCGTTATGTCAATACAGGCCCCCTGAATGGCTGAGAAAGAGTTCGATCGGTAATGATTACTATTAACCTATTAACTGAGCGGGACCTATAAATACGTCAAACATAAACAATATCGGGAACGTGTAGGACGTATGAATACGTCCTGTAAATATATGTTGAGCCCTGAGAGGGACGGTATATATTTTTTGTAATCTTTATAATTGTTTGTAAAATTTATAATTTTTTAATTTGATGTTTCCATTTTTTTGTTGGTATTCTTTTCTATTTTTTTGTAATTTTGTATTTTCCTTTGTGTTTTATATATAAATAAATGAAAATATATATATATCATTTATTTTAATTAAGTATAAATAAAATAATAATAATAATATGAAATTACATCCTCCGGGCATGATGTAATTTCACTAACACGTCATAGTGAAAGAGTATGCGTCCATTACAGGTTGCGTAATTAAAAAGGGAACTCCGGGTTAACAGGTTAATGACAACTACTCTTTTTTATTTTTGTAAACAAAAAACATTTAAAATGCAAATTATTTAAATATGTATTTGTTTATACATATCAATCTAAAAAGAATTATTTATTGCAGCTATTCTCATATAACACCTCATAGGTAATAATTATGCTTCTAGAAACTCTAAATGGATAAAAAAACATGAACTCAGCCACATCTGGATGGACAAAAGGATTCACATAATAATGTGCCAAGGCCAGTCCTGTGTCTAAACACAAGTCCAAACTTTTCTCAGAGGTGTGGCCTTTCTCTACATGTTCCAGCAGGAATATTCTCTCTCTCTTTTTTTTTTTTTTTTTTTTTTTTTTTTTACATCTTGGAATCCTTTTTTTTTTTTTATCTCATATTATAGTACAGAGTACCCTAGTACAAACTACCAGCCATATAAAATAACCATGGAGACAGAAATAAGCCCCATTCTCACCTGAGTCACTACTATTATTGAGATTGCTGTCAGTCAAGTCTGATCCTCTCTATACCCTTTAGGGGTGTCGAACTCAATCAGAGAAGGGGCCAAAATCTAAAATCCAGCCTAAATCCCAGGCCGAATAGTTTACTGAACAGTCATAAACTGACAATGTCATAAACTGACAGCGGAGTGCAGTGATGACAGCGCGGTGCGGGCCACATTGCAAGGCCTGGAGGGCTGGATTTGGCCCGCGGGCCTTGTGTTTGACACAGGTGCCCTAGATCAACATCAAATAACAATGCATTCCACAGTCTAATCTAAAGAGAGAAAAACAAAAACAAAAACAAAAACAAAAACAAAACAAACAGACAAAAAAGCTCCCTTACTCTCCTTTACTTTCCTGGTCCACTGAAATTCACGGCATCTTAACTTCCCTTTAACCAGGGGGAGAATCCATATCACAGTATTAGTACTAGTTTCCATGAACTTCAGAGGGAATTCTAAGTGTACATGTTTTTTAAGCCAAAGAACAACAAGGAAACCTTATCAAAATGTAACATTTCTATGCTGGGTTCCAAAGTCCAGCGGAACCTGGCAATGGATGATTTCTAAAGGAGTTACGGCCAAGATGTTTCCAGCCTCAGACAGCAGAAATCTCCTGGTTTTCAGTGTAAATGTCTTTTTCAGCGAATCTAAGGAGATCATACTGATCCAACCCCTTTGTTTAGCCACTTGCCATCTGAGACACCAGGCCATTAATTGCTCCAGTCTTGTTTGGTGAATATCTGCTCCTAAGTCCTTTCACTTTCAGCATGTCCTCTGCATGAATGTCCTCTATACCCACATTTCTCTGCTGGTCCAAACTATGTCCTTTGTCAGGCCATGTCCAGATTCAATATTATCCCCCTTCATCCCTTCCCCAAATGCCTTTACCTTCTGAATTCCAGCAACATTTGTTCGAGTTATTTATTGTCTACATTTGCCATCATAGACATCCTTCTTCCTCACAAAAATGACAAACTATGTAAGGAATAGGGCGTCATCTGAGATTTTACTGTATCGCCAGTGATTGTGCGTTTGGTTCATGTCCATTATTTGGTAGCGAACAGAGAATATTCAAGAAAGTTATTGTGGTAAGATGGAAAGAGAGGTCAGGGAAGAGATTAAAAAAAGAAGAAGAAGAAAAAGAAAGACAGATAGAGAGAGAGATATCCTGATCCAGGCTGTTAGAGTTGATAGACTATGGCCAAATCATTTCCTATGTTTAGAACCAGAGTCAAGTCACCGCCCACCTATGTGTGCTTCGAAATCATGTGTGAGACCCATACCCAGCCAGGCCCCACCCCCCACTGTGCTAAATCCAGACCCGGCTGTTCCACCCCCGTCAAGCCCCACCAGGTGGAGGGTGCAGTCTCAGGTCGCCTGGCCTGGTGCTGGGGCAAGGTGAGTGGCCTAAGGTACCCTATCAAGCCCCATGGGTGGGGGTCAGGGCCTCAGGTCCCATGGCCCAGTGCCAGGGTGGGGGGGGGGCAGCATGAAGTCCCCTGTCAAGCCTTTCCAGAGGGGGAGGGGAGCAAAACCTCAGGTTCCTGCTGATTGCTCATTAAGACTCAGCCTCCACTGAGGGTGCATCCATCGTGAGTTAAGGGATTCCCCACCTCTGCTGAGGTTGCAGCCATCTTGTTACAGTGTGATGGTCAATTTGCATAGTTCCTTTTTAATAGATAGGATGGATTATGATTATGTAAAACCTCAAATTTATTGGGCATCCTGTGTTTCCATTTGTTAAATTTTGACAACTCTGCTGGGATGTTTTGATATGTCACACCTTAAAGTGATGCTCATTACTGCCTCTAATCCTTCATCAGAGATCAATTACATGACCCCACCTAGATGCATGGGATGCTGGGAAGTGTAGCCCCAGCTGGGCTGCTTCTTCCCAGCAAAAACTCTACACCTACCATTTTATGTCTAGAGAACAGCTAGCCACCTGTGCCATGCACCTGCCTGACTCAAAGATAAAATAAAAAGTAGATTAAGGTATTTTTTCCCCCTGCAATCACAAAAACTTGGGCTGAGGTTGAAATTTGGGGAAACAGCTATTTTCTCCCATTCTGAGGTCAATAAAATGAAGTTTTACTTTTATTTACCAAATGGAGAAAAAAAATCACAATCAATGTCCAGGCATTCCCCCCCCCCCCCCATTTGCTTTAATTATCTACTTATACATGCTGTATTCTCATTCAAAGGACACCAAAATGTCATTTTGATTCAATTCAATGGTTGTTCTCTAGGTTAATTCTGGGATCTTTTTATCCTCCCACCCCTACCCCCACCGCATATTACTTGAATTGACTACTGGATATTATACTAAGATACAATCTTATTTTGCTAATCAAAAGTCAAAATTAACTGGCTGGTTTTCTTCTTTGCTCTGAAGGTTACGCCAGGACTAAGCCATTACAATGTGGAAAACATCTGAGCTGCCGCAGCTAGCCTCCAAGAAATGAGACAGGCTATAATGTCTAAAAACTAATATGGAATTGGGGATGGATGGGCCAGCCTGCAAGATGAATGGAAAGCGGTGTGGTCTGTAGAGTGTTCGAATTTTTTTCAAAAGGAATTTTTTACCCCAGGCCAGAAGCCTTTGTGTCAGGGAGACTGTCTCATTTCTCTGCTCAAAGGCTGTCAGAGATGACTGAGATTTGAGAGTAGTTTCTGATGTTGACGAGGTCAAGGGAGGCAGCACTGCGAACCATCAGTCACTGCGTCAGCGGTGAGCCAAGGAGACACGTGAGCCCCACAGTAAAACCTGGAAAGCTATTTTCTCTGGAGGAACGGAGGAGAAGGAGGAGGTGCAGATGAGAGGAAGGAAGAAAAGACACAGGTCAAATGGTCACCATGAAGTTTACCACATTAGTATTCTGCTGGAATCAGAGGACCTTTCTCAGTCCCAACTGGGAGTATTCTGAAGAAAGAGGCTGACTGGAGGCAAAAATCATATTAATATTACTGTGCTTAATCAATATAGAAAATCCTCCAATGTACTTTTGCAAGGCTGCTCCATAAAGTCAGGAACTGCAGTGATTCGGATCCCACCTGGCTGTGGATGCAAACAGCATACATAGGTCATGGTTATCCAGACTTAGGCCTTGGGAATGTGGTCCAGGCAGTGTATTCCCACCTCAGGGATGGGCTGGGGCTGCATAAAAATGGTCAGTCTGCAGCTCCTTTTCAAAATTAGGCCCTACCTCAGTGAGAGCAACTCTCAGTGGACTGGGCAATGCTCCTTTCTGAGGAGGATGGACCAATGGAAGTGACCATGTGTCATCTCTGCAGGTTAAACCCCTACAATTGGCCAGCAGGTTGGAAGCCTTGACGTCATGAGTGGATCCTGGAGTCTTAAAAGGAAATGTGGGAGTTTCCCAGATTCCAATGCCTATTTGGGATCAAATGAAAAGAGCATCTTAAACCCAGGGACTTGGCCAACTTTTTAAAAAATATATATATATTTTATTGATTTTTTACAGAGAGGAAGAGAGAGGGATAAAGAGTTAGAAACATTGATGAGAGAGAATCATCAATCAGCTGCCTCCTGCACACCCCCCCACTGGGGATGTGCCCACAACCAAGGTACATGCCCTTGACCGGAATCGAACCCGGGACCTTTCAGTCCACAGGCCGACACTCTATCCATTGAGCCAAACTGGTTTCGGCTTGGCCAACTAACTATCTTTACATCTGTTCTGAAACATCAGAGGCTATGAAAAACAACAGGCCATGTAGAGTCTGTACAGAGATAAAGGAAAAGTAGCTTCCTATTAAATCAACAGAAATATTTCCTAATATGGAGTATGTGTCTCCAATTCCATTTATCTACTTCAGTAGTCCTCAATCAGGGGGGCATTTAGCAATATCTAGAGATAGGTTGTCATAGCTGGTGAGCTTTGCTACTAGTGTCCAGGGGGTGGAAGGAAGCCAGAAATGCTAATAAACATCTTACAATGCTCAGGTTACATATGACATATTCCCCTTTCCAAAGGATCATATGGCTCAAAATGTCAATAGTGCCGAGATTGAAAATTCATTGCTCATTAAAATTAGCATACTCTGGCTATCAGATATATTTAAAAAGCCTCTTTATCTCATGTATCATCCTAAAGTAATGATCTAGTGCTCATATATATGTACTTCTCTGAACTCCTTTCCTTTATTTTGCCATGTTTCCTGTTCTCTATTTCTTTCTCTCTGTAAATATGAAAATTAATTTACTATATTTTATTCCATGAATGGTATTCCTCAGTTGGTAGGGCTTTGTCGCATGCATTGAAGGGTTGCAGTTAAATTCCCATTTTGGGCACATGCCCTGGTTGCCAGCTCAATCCCCTGTAGGAGGTATGAAGGAGGCAGCTGATTCATGTTGCACTCTCAGATAAATGTTTCTCTCTCCCTCCCTTTCTCATTCTCTCTCTTTCTCTCTCTCTAAAAATCAATAATAATATTTTAAAATATTTTATTTTTATTCAATCTTGAGGGTTTAAAGTTTCATGCACCTGTCAAAATGAAGGGTCTGTCTCTTTTAACCCTTATTAAATTGTTAGTCAACTCTGAGATGATCAGTGGGACAATTTGATAAATGTAGTTTGTCAAATGCTTTGGAATTGGCCAGTCTGACATGAAAAAGGTCTAATAAGTTTGGATCCTCTGAGATGCTGATATTTAGAATGAGGAACCTGGAAAGAGCCAGCACTCTCCCTATCTTCACTCTTGGGAGTAAAGGGGCTGGAGTGAGATTCAAAAAGCTTTCCATTTCTTTCCATCTATTTTGCATTTTCAGATTCCACATTTTTTGGTATGGCGGAGGATAGAGCTCATGTTAGAGCTCATATTAGCCTTTTCAAAAACCTGATATTAAATTGAAGTTCTCTTTTTTTGAATATGTTCTTGGACTTTTCAGCATTACTGCTTCCAGGGTTTCATCTGTGTTTCTTCTTGTAGAACTTCCAAGTGGAAATTAATTTTCTTTTTGCCCACCCATTGGTCTCATTTCTCTGTTCTCTGCTCGTGGATTTGTTAGCATCTGCACATTTCATGACTGTGTTCCTAGTTCCCTCAACCGGATCATAAATAAAAATGTTAAATAGCACTAAACCTAACTCCACCTGTCCCCTGTGGCACTCCACCAGGCACCTTGCCCAATTGGGTACACTGCCATTTATCTTGACTTTGCCTCCAGTTTCTTGGCTGAAGTCCTTAATTACTTAAAAGGTAATGTGGTTTCCAAAAGCAATTGTCATCATCTTTAAAATTGCCTATATTTCTAAATACTTCCATTGTCTTTTTTTGGTGGGTAAAACCTCAGCAGTGGCTGAAACCATGCAATATTCTCTTCCCCAAACTCCAAGTAAGTAGTCTCCAGGGTGGGTTTTAAAATACCACTCTTTAAAAAAAAAAAAAAAACTTAATTCAAAGATGACTAAATTGTCAATGCTTCTGGTTTGATTCTTCATTTGATAACATAGAAAATGACTGTTTGGCTCATAGGAAAAAATAATTATATTCCTAATCTCTTTTCCTTGTTGTCAAACAGCAACTCCAAACATCTACTCCTTTCTTCAGAGAATTACTGAGGTATATCTGAGGCAGGTATACCATAGCCATCCAACATTCTGAGGGACTTCCCAAGAGAGCACTGATGGAATGAGTGAAGGCGCCCTTCATAGGACCCTCTCCATGCCACTTTTGCCCTAGATGCAAACTTGTCAGAGATTCCCCTTTTTGCTTTTGAAAAGTGGTTGCCCCCAAACGAGTTTCAGAGAGGTAAGTTACTTTAAGACAATTATTGCAATGAAGTTCCAAGATCTTTCACAATACAAGGCTTGAGATATGGACCACTAATATATTTCCTGCAAAATAGAAGACTGCTAGGTAAATCCATAAGTATTTTTCTATATTTCAGATGAAATGATCCATTGGTTTCAGGCCTACAATGGTGTTGAAGTTGAAAGAGGAAAATTTCCTACTTCCATGAAGCCTACAATTAAAGTGAAACAAGATAAAATAATAGACAAGGAAATCTTGGTGTTTTCAGGTAGTGATAAGTGCTACATTAAGAAAAATAAAACAGTGCACGGAATAGAGAATAGTGTGTGAGGGATAAAGTGACTACTTTAGGTGGGATTATGAGGGAAGGCCTCCCTCTGAGGCAGCATTTAATAGAAACCTGAATGAAAAGAAGAAACCAGTAAGGTGAAGATCTGGTGGAAATGCCGTCTAGAGGTCAAGTTCAGTAGCTCAAGACAGCAATGAACCTATCCTGGACAAGAAGAGCAAGAAGGTCAGTGCAACTGGAGCACAGCAAGAAAGAAATAAGTTCTGAGACATGGACAGAGGCCAGATCACGCAGACCCTGCAGCAGGAATGGTGAATGGCTGTATGTTAGTTTCCTGTGCCTGTCAAAATAAATTACCACAAACAGGGTGGCTTAAAATAACAATATTTTTTCTCACAGTTCCAGAGGCCAGAAATCTAAAATGAAAATGTCATCAGGATTGGTTCTTTCTGAAAGACTTGAGGGACAATCTGTTCCATGTCTCCCTCCTAGCTTCTGATTGCTTCTAGCAATCCTTGGCATTCCTTGGCTTGTAGGCCCATTACTACAATCTTTACCTCAGTTCTTTTTTTTTTTTTTTTAATACATTTTATTGATTTTTTACAGAGAGGAAGGGAGAGGAATAGAGAGCTAGAAACATTGATGAGAGAGAAACATCGAGGAGCTGCCTCCTGCACACCCCGACTAGGAATGTGCCCGCAACCAATGTACTTGCCCTTGACCGGAATCAAACCTGGGACCTTTCAGTGGATGCTCTATCCACTGAGCCAAACCGGTTTCAGCTTTACCTCAGTTCTTACATTAACTTCTCTACAACTGTAGGCTCTAGATTTTTCTGTTTTCTCTTATTAGGACATCTGTCATTGGATTTTGGGCTCACTTGAAACCCATCATGGTGTCTTCTTGAGACCTTTAATTTAATTACATCAACAAAGATCCTTTTTACAAATAAAATCATAATCACAGGTTTTAGGAGTCAGGACATAAACACATCTCTGGAGGGAAGGGGCATGGTTTCACCACAACAAGGAGCCAGAGTAGGATTCTAACATGGGCTGAATCCCTGTTCAACCTGACCTGATACACTTTAAAGGATCACTTTGTCCAAGGTGTAGAGTAGCCCGGCAGGGACAAGATGAAAGTGTGGAGACGACATACACTTTTCCATGGGTCCTACAGCTTTCCATTTCCCCATTTGTCATAGGGTAGCAAGGGATCAGGAACGTTTAAATACATTATTACAGCAAGAAGAAAGAACATATACTCTCTTGTATGTGAAAAAAGAAAGTGATCCTCTTGTCATTAATGCTCTAAAATAACAGCCTAAATAGTAAAACCACCAAAGGTTCAGTTACAAAAGGTCCAGATTAATCACCTACATAGCATACTGTTCATGCACTCATGTAAAACACTCTCTTTGTAACTACCAATAAGAATGACTATTTATGAAGTGCTTACTAAGTGCCACGGACTGATGTAACTGCCACACATATATAACATCTCACTGAATTTTTGCAATATTAGATATCAGCAGTTCTCTTTTGTTACTAAGGTTTTTACAATTTAAAGTATTCAAATATAGAGTCAAAATAAGCTATAGTCTGGATTCTAATTTATATCAGGATTATTAATGATTCCTTTAAAATTTTTGAATTTATCCTCATTGAATTAAATGTTTCAAATATTGGATTTCACCTGACTCTGGTCAGCTCAAAATCCAATCTGCTTATCTAAACAGTATAATGTACGTGCCACTGTTTACCACCACTACAGTACGGGACCTGAGGGGAAAGTACTGCCTCCTCTGCTTGCCAATGGTCCACCTTATTTAAGATGTGAGTAATGCTCTTCAACATGGGAGGGTGCTTGGTGTACCATGCATACATTTGGCTTTAAACCCAGAACTAACCAAGTTCTGCCTTCTTTTAGCCTTGCTTCTCCTCTGGTGAGCATGGGTTAATGAGAATGCTCTGCTATATTTTTTATTTTAAAATATCTATAATATTATATTTAGCAACACCAAGTGAATTGATAATCATTGATAGCTGATAATATACCCAATATGATGCAACCAGGCTATGCATCGCCTTGTGGAAACACACCACACCACATCACATCACACATGAAGTAGTGTTGTTCTCCCACTTCCCCAAAAATCAAGTCTAAAATGATCAAGATTTTAGATCTAACTATCAATGCACAGGAAATATAAGACATGGTCAACACCATCAAGGAAGTACAATCAGCAAGTTCCAAAATGTGGGAAACTACAAGGACAATGGATTAGATTTTACTTAAAATATAAAAAATAAAGAAGGAACTTATAGATAAAAAGAGATTAAAGAAAAATATCAACTAACCCCAATGTATGGCAAGCAAACAAATCTCTAATGAGATGTATTATATAATCCTAAATTTATAGGAAATACAAGAGATCGAAGACATGGCTAACAGCAGCATAACTGTTATTGATAAAATATTAAAGTGTATTGTTAAAATTGATAAAAATTAAAGTGTATTGTTAATCATTTCAGGTATGACAAAAGCATTGGGATCAGTCATTTTTTATTTTCTTTATTTTTATTGATTATGGTCTCACATAATTGTCCTTATTTCCCCATTCCCCTTCCAAACCCCTCCCTAGATATGCCACCCCCCCAACCCCTGTTGTCCATGACCACTGGCTAGGCCCATATGTATGCACACAAGTCCTTTGGTTGATCTCTTCCCCTTACCCCCATCCTCCCCTACCTTCCCTCTGAGGTTTGAGAGTCTGATCACTAGTTCTCTTTCTCTGGGTCTGTTTATGTTGTTCATTATTTCCTCTAGATGTGTGAGATCATGTGATCCAAGAAATACCCTTGTAAGAACCTAAAATTGCAACAAGCCATAATGGTTATGCTGAGAGGCAAATGAATCAGTCTGTAGTTTCTTTCTGAGCCAACAGTTCTTTTGAGTCCCAATTTCAATGCCAGATAGTTCCTTATGTGTACGTGCTAGCCATGAGTTTTCAGAACTGGTTGATGGACAAATGGTGGTAATGGAGGTCCGCCTGTCTCTGGTTTGGTCCTGGGCATCCTTCAGCAACCCGCAGCTCAGTCATTTTTAAAAAATATATATTTTATTGATTTTTTTTACAGAGAGGAAGAGAGAGGGATAGAGAGTTGGAAACATCTATGAGAGAGAAACATCGATCAGCTGCTTCCTGCACACCCCCACTGGGGATGTGCCCCCAACCAAGGTACATGCCCTTGACCAGAATTGAACCCGGAACCTTTCAGTCCACAGGCTGACACTCTATTCACTGAGCCAAACCGGTTTCGGCAGATCAGTCATTTTTAGTGCTTGTCTTTTAGAAATATGAATATATAGAAGTACAGATGAGACAATAAGATGCTGTTGTTTCAAAATACTCTAAAGGCAGAGGTATTCCTAGAAGTAAATAATGGGTCATAATACTGTTCTATTTTTATGCATGTTGAAAATTTCCAACATTAAAGTTAAAAAAGCTGAAGAAGTCCAAAGCTAACACAAACTATAAAATAAATGCTATACATACTCATTGTAGAAATTCTGGAAAGCACAGACAAATATTAAAGTAACTGTACACAGTTACTCCTAATGCTGCCCCATTAGATTAACTGCAAAGTTCTCTGGAGGCCAGCTGCATCTCTTCAGGGCTGTGCTCTAATCTCAGTGTCCCAAATGGACAGGAGAGTTTCTGTGAAGTTTGAAGAAGTCAATCTTTGAAATCATTTTTCCCTAGGTGCCTGCATGTGTCCACATCTCCAGGTCAAAACTGAAGCGCTACGCAAGAAATACATCCTCCTTGTGCATTAGTGAACTTCAGTAGGGAGCTGCAGAGAGAGGAAATCTGGGACCAGGTTTGCAAAGCAAATGTTCCAGTGCAAGATGAGCTTCCAAATAAACACCAGGATTGAAGCTCTAAGGCTTTCACTGCAGGGTCCCTGCTTCACTTGGATTTTGTCCCCTTCATCTCTGTTCTATTATACCAGATACACTAATGCCATAATGGAGAGTCTCTTTTAGTGACTTAGCATCTACTCCCTTCTGGAGAATATATCAAGCAAATAATACATTGAGACAGGTTCAGAGGGTTTTACCATAGTCACTGCCACTTAGGATTGTTATCCCAAATGAGCTGCAGTGTTTCCCAAACTTCTCTCATGATGAGAATCACCTGGTGGAGTTGTTAAAATACAGATTCCTGAATCCCAACTAAGAAGTGCTAAACTAGAATTTTTGGGAACATATAGGTAAAATTGTATACTTAAACCAGTGCTCTAAGACATAGGTAAAATTGTATACTTAACTAGTGCTCTAAGACATAGGTAAAATTGTATACTTGACTAGTGCTCTATGACATAGGTAAAATTGTATACTTAACTAGTGCTCTAACAGAGCACTAGTTAAGTATACAATTTTACCTATGTGTTCCCAAAAATTCTAGTTTAGCACTTCTTAGTTGGGATTCAGGAATCTGTATTTTAACAACTCCACCAGGTGATTCTCATCATGAGAGAAGTTTGGGAAACACTGGGCTAGGGACTCAACTACAGCGAATGGGAGCTCTGCCCAGTTTCCTGCACCCTGAGTGCCCCCTCCCTTCCCAGTTAAATCCCATCATAATGAGTTCACAGTGCATGCTGGGTTCCTTCCTGCGGCCCTTGTCTTTCTGGCCACTGCTTCTCTATCAAACAGCTGTGGCACTTGTCACTTGCATTGTTGAGACAATTTCCCCATTCTAACAAGATTTTACTCTTGAGTAAAATAATTTTTCTCAGTATAGCTTTAGATTTTTCTTTTTTATACCCATAATCAGTTTTCAGAAGGGGGAACTTCTATTTATTTATTTGCACATTCGGAAGAGATTTATATTAGGCATTAAAGACAAACGTGGACATTTTATTTTTACTTATTTATTTATTTACTTATTTATGTGAGCAAGCAAGAGAAATTCAACAACTTGGAGTAGATTTACAGTTGTTTTCTTTCCCCATCCTTTCTCTTGCCCTGGAGCCTGATGGGACTTGAGTGTCCTTGGAGGAATGGCAGAAGGAAATGCTAGGGGCCAATTGCTGATTTTATCATTCAAACACCAAATTTGTTACACCACTTTATCGGTCACAGGGAAAGCAATTATATTGTGGTTCAATTTTCCACTCAATGGCTGTACTGGGGATCAAAGTCCGTTTTTATGATGGAAAAAAAGCTCTGCTATTTTATTTGTTACTTAAAATAAAGAAGTACCGTTATTATAATGCTTTCTGAGGTTTTGCTACCCCCAACCCCTACTCCTTCACCAGATACAGTGAATTATGTTGGCCTTCTTCATCCCTTTGATTAAATAATCACTTTCCTTCCCATCCTCTAAAGCGTATTTTACTGTAAAAATGAAATTGGCACGGTTTAAGGCAACACAGCATTAGGACTCTAATCATAGCCACGGAGGGCAAAACCTGCCCTTTGCTATTTATTCTTTTCTAGACTGGTACTTTTTCAAAAGAAGCAAGCAAGCCTTATAATGGCTTCCGTGAGCTTTTCTGTATTATATGTGCTGTGATGATCCATGCTTACTCTCACCCATCTTCCAGGTGAAATGATTTACGTTTCACCTGCATTGCTAAGTCCTTTTTTGCTATAGAAAAGAAATAGCTAGGTGACATTATGTGTAGAGAGAGATTCATACAGAATTTTAAATACAAAAGTCATACGATTGAATTCAAAATAAGATTATAATCCTTTTCTCTTACTGCCTATGCTTTTCATGGAGAGAATTAAAATGAGTAAAAGGGTAAAACTAACAACAATTTTAAAAGTTACTATTATTATTATCCTAAAGATCCAAATTCAGGACTAGCTGGTGACTTATACTTTTTGTTTTAAAAGTTCCCATTCTAAACCCTGAAACCCAGCGATGGGAGCCTCCACCCGTTGTGGTATGCAGCTACATGGTTTGTAAGAGGACTGAATAGCTGAGTGAAAAGTAATCCTTTTTACTGCACACTTTTTCATATTTGCCAAGAAAACAGAGATAAGTGAGAGTGATTTTTCTCTTTCAAACTATATCAAGTGTACCTTTACATTTCTGGTTAGTTTCAGCTTTTACCATTTGATTGCGATCATCCTCATTTTTTCTGGTCTCCTGCTAATTGCCTCCAGGCTCAGAGTCTTGCAACACAGCCCCCGAGTCCAGGAGCGAGAATTCTGGAATCTGTTGGAGGTGAATAATTATGGCAGTAGCTGAGTGATGGTCTAGCTACCACGGGACACTTTTGTCCTCACAGAGAAGCTGCAGGCGATGGCAGGAGAGATGAGCGTGAGGCCCCGGAAAGGTTTGCACGGGGAGGCGGGCAAGTGTGCCCCGAGGGGAGCAGCTCCCCAGGCTGGCTGGTGTCTGCCTCCCTCTCTCCATCTCTGTCCATCCTCAGTGCTTGTGTCTGGATTTTTATGAGGATTAGGTAAGGCAACTGCTGGCTTTGAGAGTAGGAGAGTCTCCCCTCTAAGCGGTTCCCGTATTGGCTTTGCCCTCTCATAATGAGTATAAAGTGGTTTTTATATAAGATTGAGTTTTATGATTTGGGACAGACATGAGGCCTCTAAAAAAAAAAAAAAGCACATATGTGCACCTAAGAAACATATTTCTGATAATTCCAGCTACTTTTTATTGAGAGTTGATTATGTGCTAGATTCTGCTTATACATTAGACATATCCTTGGAGCAAGCCTCATTTTTTAAGCTGAGAAACCTTAGACCCTGAAACCTATTTAAACTCCTCTTTAAGATGTCTCCCAAACTGCCCTTAGAACACTTACTTATAGATATTAAAGGGCATATGATAATATTAATCAGCCCAAATGTAATAATATACCTCTTCTAATCTTTAACAGCATATCCCAAAGCTTTAAGATTTTTTCTTACCTTTACATACTCTAAATGCTCTTGATTACAAAGACCTCTAATTAAATAATTTAACTAAAAATTTAACTTTGGCAGGGCAGACAAATGCAAGTTTACTTTTCTAAAAAAGTCTGCTGCTTAGTGTTCTGAAACTGTGAAAGTATCGCCTTTGCTATCTACATATCTAAAGCTATATTATTCTAGCAAACATAATACAAGTTTTTCAGTTTAGTGACTGGTCTAATGACTAAATGCTATTCATTAAAATACCATTTTAATTTAGATGCTGAGATGTCAAATAACTAGACCAACTGTTTTTTCCTTTCTATTCCTTTTAATGAACTTAATGCTGAGTCCTATTCATCTTGTGATAATCCAGTCAATCAATTAATAATTTACCTACAAATGGTCAGCTCCAGCCAGAGGCAAAACAACCTGATTTTGCTTGGGACATTGCAAAAAGTAATTGGAGTGGGATTAGGTGTCTTAACCATCTAGCCTTTAAAAACAGGATTATCTAAATGGAATATAGTGAAAGTAATCCTAAACTTTCCCCCATGCTCCCAATGGGTTGTCTCTACATATAGATCCGTTGGTTGTCATGACACCACACTCTCCATTGGATGCAATATGAAACTACAAATGAGACTAGTGCTCTGTACTATGGTTCTATGATACATTTTAGTAACATTTTAAAACTTTCTCTGAATTGGGAACAAAATTTATGTGGTCTATTTCAGATGTTCCTCCCATTTCACATAAGCTTACATTAACTTTGATGTACAAAAGCTCCAGTTCTATTAAGAACACAAAACTGAATACCTTGTAAATCATGTAATTAAGAAAATCTAATATGTAAATATCCAAATTTATAAAGTAGACAGGGGGACTGGTAATGATTCTATTTCTTTGGAATTTTTTTCCTTTACCTACTGGATAATGGATTTTTTTTTTTTTTAATTCCAAGTTGTCCTTGCTCATTTGTTTTAGTACTTATTACATTTGCATTTTTATTATCTGTTTACCTGTTTGCATTCCTTACTATCCAATGCCCTTCTGAAGGGCAGGATCCCTGACTGTTTTCATTGTTTTTTACTCCAGTACTTAAAACATATAAGAAACTCAAATATTATTGTATTAATGAAGCAATGAATAAAATCAATATGATTTAAAACCTAACTTTAAAGAAATATGTGTATTTTTTTTCCTTTTTTCTTAATCCCTATACCTCTCAGATGCACCAGGATCTGTTTATAAATTAGTTCTAACCTTTTCTAAAGGGTGTTTTCAGTTCTTATGGAAAACATATAGACTCATTTTTTTTTTAATTTTTTTTTTTTTTTTGCAAAGAAATACTATGGAGTTAGATTCTTCCCCTCCGAGAAAATTCCCACAGATTTTCAGAAAGAATGAACTAAGCCAAACACTTTCTTCTGCAGTTTTCAGAGAAAATACTTTTTTCTGCCCCTTTTCCTTTGGTAGCACAAAGAAGTAAATGAAAAATAAATAAGTAAATAAACTGTTTCACCCCCAATGCTTCAAGTCCTACAATCTGAAACTTCTATTTACAAACACTGGATTTCAAATAGCGTCATTGGTAAATAAGGCTGCCATTTCCAGCTTAAAAGCGTAGCTGATGAGAGACAAGATGATTGCCTAAAATATCCTAAGGGTATGAAAACTAAAGTGGAGAAAGAATTATTTAAGCATAACTAAAGCATAACTAAAGGGAGATACAACTGGATGGAGAAATACTCAAGATTTTTTTTTTAAAGAATAATTTCAGGGAGAGTCAGTGTGTATATATATATATATATATATATATATATATATATATATATAATCCCTTGAACTTTCTTCATAGTCCATTGGGCTGTAGAATTGGTTCTAATAGAAAGTAAGAGGAAAAAGCCACCCGTGCTTAAAACTAGACCAAAAACTAACCAAGGACTAAAGAAAGATGAGGATGGCCTCACTCAGGTAAGAGGTGTATATAAGCGATGAAATACAGTCCTATTTTTAAGCATCTTGATTTCAACAAATGAAATCCTGATGTTTTCCTAATTTGATTTTCCAAGAAAATATGCTAAGCAGAGTACCTCTGAATAATTTCTAACAGCCCTTCAAGTAAAATTCTTCTTTTCATTCCCCAAAAGTTAGTGATTATACACACACACACACACACACACACACACACACACCCTTCTAAAATTGTTATCTATTTTATCTTGAAAATAACTAAATAAGTAAAAGTGATGGTCTTTGGATGTTCTGTCCCCTACATTTATAGAATCTACTTAGAGTAGCAGGAAAATGAAGACCCATTGTTTTTCCTCCCTAGCTACAACAGCACTCTGATTTCTCAGCCTGAAATGAGTTTAGATGAGTTGAGGGCATGTCCCATGGGGGAATCTGTAGTGCTGCATCCTTGGTCAGAGACATGTTTTTCAGTAAACCTGCACCTAGCGTGAGGAATCAAAAGCTCCCTGACTTTCCTTTTTTTCTTTATCTCTTCTTTCAATTGCAAGAGTATCCCTTTCTCTCTTTTTCTTCTCAGTTTTCAAGAGACAGTGATGTCAGACAAAACCAAGGAGATTTGATATGGTCCAGAAATTTCTGAACATAAGCAAAGAATTGTTATTCTTCAATATGCCAACCAGGTTTCTCCCTGATTGTAATCAGGACCAATTATGATTGGAAGGGCATAGGGAGTGTGCTCCATGAAATAGTTAGATTAATGCTGGGCCTCGTTCTTCCCAGAGTTCCATCTTCTTTACTTGGATGATGGTGAGTGAGGGCTATTTTGCCACTCTTTGACCTTCTGCTATTTGGGTTTTTACTGCACTGCCAGTACTTCCTAATTTCATTACATTTTTTACCCTTGCTTCATTCCTTAATGAATAACAATGGATTTCAACTGCAGTAAATAATTAAAAATAAAGGTTGGGGCCAAAATTGGCTTATTTGTTTTGACTGATCTGATTAATCTGCGAATTTGATAGAGTAGTTGACTAAATCAATTAATATTCAGTCGAAGCTATGATCTGAAGATCTGAAGCTTAAGAGACTTGGGTTGCATGTAAACTCAAAAGAATTCTAGGCTTAAAATTAAGTCTAAATTGGGAATTTTCAAAATTAATGTTGTCTACACAATGATTATCTATGTGACCTTGGGCCAGTTATTTAGCCTTACTAATCAATCCTCAATTTCTTCATCCATACGGTACCTGTGTGTGGCAAAAGTGTGCATGCAAATGAGTAAGGAGGCCTAAGAATAAGTACTTGCTTATATTATACTAGAGGCCCAATGCACGAAATTCATGCAAGGGGCTCAGCCCTTAGAACCCTGGCTGCCTCAGTACCCCTCACAACCCCGGCTTCATCCAGAAGGTCATCGGATGGTTGTCCAGAAGGTCATCTGGATGGTCGTACTGCTGTTCGGTCTAATTAGCATATTAGCTCTCTCTTTATTATATAGGATTTGCTTAAGGAATGACATTATGCTGTATATACTGTATATTCAGTGGAATTTGCCAATTTACTATATTAAGAACTTTTTAATGAAACATTTACTAACTGCTGAACCGTGATTCTCCAAGTGGAATCCAGGGACACTTAGGTGTCCCAAAGACCATTTTAGAGTATTGGAAGTGCCAAACTTATTTTCTTAATAATATTAGTTGTTTATTTCCTCTTATTCTCTCACACCTATATAGTGGCGTTTTCCAGATTTCACACAGCAATTAAATGTAAAAGCAGGCATGAGAAGGGATGTACAAGATTGCAAAGGGGCCCTGTGAGAACACAAGTTTGAGAGCTTCTGTGCTGAACTACGTTAGTTGACTTTCGGTAGGTGTGTCCTCAGCTGAACCTGGGCATAGTGGTTAGAGCTACTTAGCTGCATATCTCAGCTGTCCACTTCACAGAGGTGAAGCCACAGCCTTTAGTTCATGCTTTTCAGTTACTTTGAGCTAGAATTAGGAAATTGAAGATTTCATTATACTAGAGGCTTTTATTAGTCTAAAAAGTGTAACCTGGGGAAGGATATGTATCACGGTTATATCGATGACTAATTAAAAAAAACCTGAGTTTAGCATCTTTATTTTCAGCAGTTGCTTAGCATCTATACTGTACCAAGTACTGCAATAGAATCTGCACAATGGTCCCTTACTTAATCCTCAAAACCCTGTGAGGTTACTGTGATGATCACTCTGCTTTTGGAAAAGTAGCAGAATGTAGTAGGGAAGGTATGAATTATGGAGCTCCATTACCTGCATTCAAATTTCAGCTCTGTATTCACTAGCTGTGTGACAAAAGGCAGGGAACTTAACTTCTCTGTGCTTCACTTTCCTCATCTGTAAAATTGGTATAATAATAGCCCCTACATCATGAGGTTGTTAAAAAGTGTTAAACAAGTCAAAATATGCAGTGCTAAGAAAAATGCCCAAAGTTAGTAATCACCATATAACTGCCATTATTATATATATTATCAACCCAAATAATATTCTTGATTATAAAGTTAAATCTACATTTAACACACTCATGGTTATTGTCATACCCATGAGCCAATTGGAAGATGTTATTGAGTATATAACAATGCCAGAAGCATCATGGATTCAAACTCTATGTGGCCCAACCATCTTTCTCATTCATTCCTTGTTCTGGCAAATCCATTCAGAAATGCCTACCTTTGGTATAGAAGTCCAAGTAACTGAGCTGAATTTATTCTAATAATATTTTGGGCATGGACAGTCCTGTAAGGAAACCCTCAAGGATATCCAGAATTAGAGTTTAGAGTGTGAGGAGAAGTAAGAAGACAGTCTCATTCACCAAGCTAAAGGGTTTGAATTCGTTTTGAAGAAAAACAAGAATCACTTGTGTTTGCAGCTGCAGAATTACATGGTCAGGTCTAGACTTTAAACTTATTTTGGCTGTAAGCATAGAAGATGGATTATAGGAGACCAAAGTGGAGGTGGGATTGGGGGGAGGGAATGTTAATAAGGAGATTATTGACATATTTAAACTGAGAGATTATGAGGGCTTGAACATAGAAGTAACAATGCAAATAAAGAAGATAGTGTATGTATGAGAAATGTGTGTACAACAACAATGTATGTGTGTGTGTTGCATGTTTATATTGTAGTGGGAAATACTGAGTTGTTGAGCTATAAACTACATTATAAATCATCTAATCCCATCGTCAACTTTATACATTGAAAAACTTTAAAGAAATGTCTTAAAAAGCCTCAAAGGTACAGAAAGGGTTTAATAGATGCTGAAAAAGAAAGCTTAATCACTTGACCTGGTTTCTAATTCAACCTCTCTCCCTCACCTCTTTAAGATTCAGCTACTTATGTTCTGAATGTAAATGAAACTACCCTGTCCTACCTGCCTCCCAGAATTGTTGAAGCAATCTACCTACTGAGAAAGTGTGTTTGCAAGCACTGGTAACCTGTAAAACATGCAATACCTATAAATTATTATAAATTCTAGATCATCTGATGCATTTTCCATTCCTTGCATTGTGAGAAGAGGAAATAGATTTAGTGATGTCAGGAGAGAGGGGAACTCCATTCTCTGATGAGCAAATCTCTCACCCTGCCAATTTCTCTGGAAGGGCTGGTCTCCAGAACCTGGGAAATGAGCTTCCCTCTGCATGGAAATTGAGAGACATTCTCTCCCTTTGTCTGTTCATGGGCCAAGGGTGAAGAGACACAGATAGATAAAGGATGATAAAAATGAGTGATAGTTCTGGCTGGGTGGCTTAGTTGGTTGGAGCATCACTCCATACACCAAAAAGGGTACAAACCTAGGTTGCAAACTGTGGGAGGCAACCAATTGATGTTTCTCTCTTACATCGAGAAATCTCTCTCTCTCTCTCCCTCTCTCTCTCTCTCTCTCTCTCTCTCTCTCTCTCTCTCTCTCTCTCTCTCTCTCTCCCCCCCTCTCCCCCCTCTATCTCTCCCTCTTTCTCTCTTTCTCTCCCTCCCTTCTTCCTTCTCTCTATCCCTTCCTTCATCTTTCTCTAAAAATCAATAAAAAACATATCCTCAGGTTAGGATTAAACAAATTATTATCATGAAATATTTATTTTACTTTTAAATCTTTATTATTGAAAGTATTATACAGCCGAGACTGGTTTGGCTCAGTGAATAGAGTGCTGGCCTGCAGACTAAAGGGTCCCAGGCTTGATTCTGATCAAGGGCATGTACCTTGGTTGCGGGCACATCCCCAGTGGAGGGTGTGCAGGAGGCAGCTGATCCATGTTTCTCTCTCATCAATATTTCTAGCTCTCTGTCCCTCTCCCTTTCTCTCTGTAAAATATCAATAAAATATATTTAAAAAAAGAAATTATTATACATATTTCCCCTTTTTCCTCCCATTATTCTGTTTTAACCCACCACTTCCCTCCTGCCCTGCAACCAGGCCTCCACCACCCTATTGTTTGTGTCCATGAGTTATGCTTATATGCATACAAGTTCTTTGGTTGATCTCTTCCCACCCATCCACCTCTGCAAATGAATGATAAAAATGAGTGTTCCCCAATACATAGATAAAGCTTGCTAACAAACACCTAGAACTATTTATATGTATCACACAGAGAAGCAATTCACATCAAAACTGGTATATTAGTCCCAGTTTACTAGAAAGATCAGTAGTCAAAAAGATTTTGTGTTATATTTTAAACACCTTTGCTTATCTATCTCTATCTGTCTCATTGTGTAGACTGTTATTATGGCAAAGCATTACCATTTGAGTTAATACATTGAGCCCTGGGTTAATTTAATGAAAATAACCTTGAAGATTTATAAAACAAAAATTCTCTGAGTGCTCCAATCTGAGAAAATAAATTCCTTGGCAAGAGGCAAAACAAAAATAGTGTTCTCATATTTATTTAAGATTTGAAAGTTAAATCTTTGCTCCATAAAATTTCCCTGAATCAACTATAGGCTCCTCTAGAAAAATACAGCACTTTGTAAAAGCATGCATGAAAAAATACAGCTGACAATAGAAAAAAAATGTGATTGGGGTGGATTATTCTTTTAATAGAGTCCAAACAAATAACAATAACAATCTGAATAAAAATACTAGCACAAGAAAATCATAAAATCATAATCCATAGATCCTATTTGTATCAATATCTTTGTGTTATATATAATGAGTCTTGTCAAAATCTTCAGGATCTATGGATTATTATTTTATGATATATATATCCCCAGAGATCACAGTCCTAAAGCTAGAAGCTAGTATCTTAGTTAATGGGAAATATTATAGTCATTTCCATTGAAATTATGAACAAGGCAAGGGATGCCCACCATCTTTACTACTATTTAATGTGCAGAAGGCATTCAGACAACAGACTCAACTAGAGACATACAAAGGGTGAGGGGAGAGTGTTGCTTGTTTGAGGATAATATTATAGTTACTGGAAAAGCCTAGAGCAGCAATTTTCAAGCCTTGTGCTACAGCACACTAGTGTGCCACAAGAATTTTTAAAACATGCAATATTTATTTAGTCAGGGGCACTGACCCCTTTTCTCTTAGATTGTCAAAAAAAAAAAAAATGACAACAACCAGTACAATAGCTGTTGGATGTGAATGCCTTGACCTAAACAAACACTATATAGGTCATCCAATTGGTCATGTCGCATAATAAGATTGCATCTGATTGGTTTATTCTTGGTACCAGAAATCTTTCTGTAAAGTATAGGCACCTAGTTCTTTAAAAAGTTACTTTGCAGCACTCTGATCAGGTGGCTCAGTTGGTTGAAGCATCCTCCCATACATCAAATATTGATATATGGTATATATCATATACTAGTGGCCTAGCTCAACTCCCCAAGCATCCCTTCAGCCCTCACCTCACCACTCACAACCCACAGAGCTTTCATAGTTCACTGGTCTATAGCAAGCTTGAGTATATTGACTTGTAAGGTTCTTCAGTTATGTTCTGTGTTTACATCATCACAGCAACAAGCTTTTTAAAGGTCTTTGAGAGTGGGAGCCATCTTTCATTCCTCTAACGTAGCCACTGCAGCACCAGGTGGAGTGTGCCATGTATTATCCATTACTTAAAAACCCTTAATCAAACTGAATTGTCTTGAAATACATCTCACTATGTTTTGTACATATGTTTCAAGTACAAAGGACCAGGTATCACATAGTTGTGCAGCAAAACTGGCTACGTATTTATAAAATCCCACCTCTGAGACTTTATGAGGAAGAATTTATGAGTTATGCCATCATATAATTTTGTCTATTAACCTCAAGGGGATGTTATGTTGTGGGAATTTTTTGACAGGTTGTCATATTTCAATCCAAGTTATAACAGATTCTGACACTCTAAAAATCTTGACTTAATATGCCAGGAATAGACAGTGAATGTCATTGATGGTCTTGTCTGTTTGAAAGTGAATTCATTCCTCAGGGTCTTAGCATCACATCTCAGCAATGAGATTTCAACACTGGTTTTGATCCAGGTCAATGAATAAGGTATCATGCATTCAGGCTTTCTATAGAAATAATAAATGCATTGGGGTTTTCTCCTCTGGCTTTGAGTTCTTTTTCACCTCTAGCTCCCAATAGTTTGAGGGAAAAATTCTGGGTAGAATTAGGATGAAATCAATTTTTAATTAAAATCAAATTCAGGAAGTCAGGTTTAAGACAGGTGTAAAACAAAACTAACAATGTTATAAATTGTGTTGCATGGTTTGGGTTATATTAATATAAAATGAAGAGCAAGTGGTAATTTAGAATATTTCTATATATTTTATGTGGTAAGCAATAAAATGCCCCCCCCCAAAAAAAAAAAAAAAAATTCCACCGCCTAAGCCCCAGACCTGTGAATTAGCAGATATAAACTTAAGGCCCTTGAGATGGCAAGGGTATCCTGGGTTGGCCATGTGTGCTCAATGTACTTACAAAAAGTGGAAGAGGGAGGCAGAAGAATCAAAGACAGATGTGACTGGAAGATAGTCACAGAAATGCTACTTTTGAAGACAGATAAAGGAAGCCATGAACCAAGGAATGCAGATGGCTTGTTTGAAACTGAAAAAGGCTTGGGAAATGATTCTCCTGTAGACCCTCCAGAAAGGAAAACAGCTCTGCTTCCACCTTGATTGCAGCCAAGTGCAATCCATGTTGGGCTTCTAACATGCAGAACCGTAGATGATGCATTTATATTGTTTCAAGCAACAAAGTTTGTGGTAATATGTCATGGCAGAAATAGACAGCTAGTATACTTAACCTGAAAAGTCATGTAATCTCTAAGAGGGCATGACCTTTGATCTGTATGCTGAACATTTCCAAAGCCTGGAATAATGCAGTAGTGTGTGGTCCACAATACACACTTAGTATACAACCTTTGAATAAAATATCTTTTTCTATTTTACCAAAACAGTCCCTGTATATTATCTACATTCACTCACAAGGCTCTTGTTCCTTATATTTAAATGTCATAAGCATCTCTTGACTTTTATAGGTAGACAAATATTTGATAACTTCCTCAAGGTTATCTGGCTCTTCAGAGGTGTGGTGAAAGCTTGAGACAAGTTCATCTGACTTTTAATCCAATGAAATTTTCACTGCATGATAATATGACTACCCAATTGCAGTTTATAAAAAAAATAAATAGGGAGAAACCAAGATGGTGGCATAGGGTAGACACCCGAATGCAGCCTACCACAACAAATTTGAATTTAGAACTGAAAAACAGGAGAAACATCACCCTGAAGCGCCAGACGGCTGTCTGAGAGGAGGTTCTATCATCTAGGAAGGAGAAAGAAGGCACGCTGAACCTCAGGAACTGTGAAGGTGTGGTGAACTGTGAGCATGAAAAGGCAGCCACAGACTTCGCTGCTGGGTTGCTTGAGGAGCACGGAGAGGGTGGGCCGAGTTCGCTACTGGCTTACTCCCGGCGCAAGGAGAGGGCGAACAGCTAATGCGTGGCTGGCTTTCTTGTTCAGGAGGAAAACAGAACCACCCTATTGTGCTGATAGATGGACCCAGACAGAGAGAGGCCAGACTGTTGGGCAGTGGGCAGAGATCTCTCGGAGGTGTAGGAAGCCAGTGGCCATTACTGCTGGGACTCAGAAACCAGACCCTCATAGGGAGGGACTGAATAAAGCTTGTCTGCACCACCTGAGACTCCACCCCATCCAAGCGGAGCACAGAAGCCCTTCCAGTGGCTAGCTTTCTCATTCGCCGCGAATAGGACTCTCCAAGGGAGGGGCAGACAGGAATCTAAAGCTTGTCTGCGCCTATACCAAAGAGGTGTGCACGCCTGCAACCAATTGTGCAGGATTCAACAAAGCTTGTCTGTGACACCCTGAGACTCCGCCCCATTCAAGCGGAATACAGAAACCCTCCTAGCTGAGACACTTCTGATCCTCATAGCCAATTGGCTTGGAGATCAACGCTTCCCAGTGATACCAACAACAAGCAAGGCTTAACAACTGCACACACAGCCCACAAAGGGCTACACCAAGACTGTCCACCTCAGGTAACTGGGAGGCTGACTCACTGAACCATATAGAACATCTTAGCACACAAAGCCACCCTACCAACTCAGGGAAGCTGTGAAAATGCCGAGACAAGGAAACAGATCACAAACAAAAGAAATGGAGGAAAAGAAGCGACTGGATATAGAGTTCAAAACCACACTTAAACGGTTTTTCAAGAATTTCTTAGAAAAGGTTGATAAGACCCAGGGGATATGAAAAGGGATCAACTAGAAATAATAAGGGATCAAAAAGAAATAATAAGGAATCAACAAGAAATAAAGAATACATTGTCTGAAATAAAAAATATTATACAGAGTCTTAAAAACATAATGGAAGATTGCAAGAATCAAGTCAAAGATTTGGACCATAAAGAGCCAGAAGACACTCCTCCGCAGAAGCAAGAAGACAAGAGAATCCAGAAAGTTGAAGATAATGTAAGAAACCTCTGGGACAACTTCAATTGAACCAACATCAGAATTATAGGGGTCCCAGAAGAAGAGAGAGAGCAAGATATCGAAAACATACTGAAAGAAATAGTGACAGAAAACTTCCCCTACCTGGTGAAAGAATTAGACTTACAAGTCCAGGAAGCGCACAGAACTCCAAACAAAAGGAATCCAAAGAAGACCACACCAAGACACATCATAATTAAAATTCTAAGAGCAAAAGACAAAGAGAGAATATTAAAAGCAGCAAGAGCAAAGCAGGTAGTTACCTATAAAGGAGCACCCATACGATTGTCAGCTGATTTCTCAACAGAAACCATGCAGGCCACACGGGAATGGCAAGAAATATCAAAGTGATGAATAGCAAGAACCTACAGCCAAAAATAATCTACCCAGCAAAGCTATCACTCAGAATTGAAGGCCAGATAAAGAGCTTCACTAATAAAAAAAATGCTAAAGAAGTTCATCACCGCCAAACCAGAATTATATGAATTGCTGAAGGGGGTTCTTTCGAAAGAGAAAGTAAATAAAGATAAAAACTATGAACAACAAATACGTAACTATCAACAAGTGAATCTAAAAACCAAGGGAATTAAAAAAAAATCTGATGAACAATATTAACTGTTGAATATAATAGAATCAGAGGTATGGAAGGGGAGTGGACTGACAATTCTCGGGGAAAAGGGGAGAACGGGGTGTGGGAAGAGACTGAACATAAACTGTGCACCTATGGATGAGGACAATGGGGGGTGGGGAAAGGGCAGAGGGTGGGGTGGGAATCTGGTGGAGGGGAGCAATGGAGGTGGGGTGAAATGAGGAACATTTGTAATAATATGAACAATAAAGATTTATTTAAAAAATAAATAAAAATAAATAAATAAATTGACTGGTAAAACCCGGATTTTAGCACAATATGTTTCAAGGAATGTATTTATAAGAGAGGCTAACACTCAAATTCCATTTGACATTGAAGTTCAAATTATGAATAAAATGACAACATGAGAACTTAAACAAAATGTGTTGCCATTCTACCTAGAATTCTCATCAAATGGAGAAAAGCCCCAGGTTCTTTCTCCAGAGCACGAGCATTATTTATTGTGAGGCTCCTAGAGCCAGGCACTAGGGGAAAAGCAGCCACAGCTCTGCTGAAGAACTTCCATAAAAGACAGAGGTCCACACCGGAGGGAGATAGGCCTGTTGTCCCAAAATCAGGCCTCCACAGGCACTTTGTGCACAGGAATTCTACTTGGGTCTTCTTTGATTCTATTATAAGCTGCTTTTTTGGCTGCTTTAGTCTACTGCAGCATAACAATGTTCTAAAACAGGGATTCCAAACAATCATCAGTATTGCTCATTATTTTTGTAGGTCATTAATTTAGAAAGGACATGGCTTGTTTCTGTTCCACAACATCTGGAACCTCAGCTGGACAATTCAAAAGGCTGTGGGCTGCAATCATCTGAAGGCTTGACTGCGGCTGTAAGATCTTCTAACATGGTTCACTCATGTGACTAGAAAGTTGGTGCTAGATGTTGACAGAAGACCTCGTTCCTTTCCACATGGGTCTCTCCTTGGATTGCTTACTATCTTCATGGATGACATTGGCTTCTTCCACAGTGAGTAATCAAAGAAACCAGAATAAAAGGTGAAATATATTTTATTTCCTGAAGCCACATGCCATCATTTCCACAATATTCAATTGGTCAGAAAAATTGCCCTAAATCAACTTAAAGAGGACTTCACAGATGCATGAACATGAGGAAGCAAATATCATTGGGTGCCATTTTGGAAGCTGGCTATCACATTGATAGAATCAGGCCACTTTGCTCTTAAGAAACATCTTAAGTCTTAGAGCCAACATGCTGTCTACTCTGCTAAAATAGAGTGACGAAAATTGTTTGCCTTGTGAAACTTAGGTTTTTAAGGGAAATAGTCCTTTCCCATTTCCCATCTTTATTACTCATGTATCCATAGGAAGTATTTGCCCTTTTATGAGGAGAATGTTAATTAGTAAATGTAGGTTAGAAAGGAAAAAGGATTGACCATAAAAAATAAAACTCCAGATTTCAGTGGCTTAATGATAAAAGTTTTTCTTCTTTTAATTTTATAGAGCAAAGTTGGTAGCTCTGCTGGGCATCAATGACCACATTGTCATGAAAAAAAAAAGGTAACAAGAATGTGGAGGTTTGTCCAGGGTGATTTATAGTCAGACCTGGGATAAGTGTATATACTTTTTTCTGGAGCTCAGTCATGTGGACCCAACATAACTGCAAGGAAAAGTTGGGAAATGTAGTCCTTCATAGCACCCAGGATAAGTAAATGTGATTAGTGGGAATCTAGACAGTCTACTAATATTTCTATGCTGAGAAACCTGTCAATCCACGACCTTGATATCAGAGAGAAATTTTTAAAATGCCTTAGTTGATCATTATAATTCTCTGTTTTCCAACTATTACTCAGGGTGAAAACTAACTCCATATCAAGGCTTTCAGTTGTCTAATGCCTTTAAGCAAGTGCTTTAACTTATCTAAGCCCCCAGTTTCATCATTTATAAAATGCAAAATAATATTCACCTCACAGTTATGTAAAGCACAACACCTGGAGCATAGAAGTGACTCAATAAATTCTGGTTGTTTAGTTAATGATTTTTTTTCCATTTTTGTTATGGGGTGAGACTAATGTGCTTGAAGAATAATAATGTATCACATTTATTGTTATTATTTATATACATTTCCTATTTGGAGAAGAAGTTTGACAGAGTGCTTGAAACTTGGATTTATGTTCAGTCATATTTAGATCTAATCCCAGGCTTTCCCACTCTCTTGCTTTGTGAGTTTGGAAAAGTTATTTAGCCTTTAAGAATCTCAGTTTCCAGATATGTTAAATCTTTTAAGGAAAGATAATTATACTTATTTCATAGTATTTTTGTGAAGATCAATTGAAATTATAAATGTAAAATATTTTTTGGTTTCTGGCTTATAGTATATTGCTTAGTAAATAGTAGCCATTATTACTTTCACTACCACATTTAATAAATTCCTAACCTTAAAATAGTCTCTTTTTTCAATGAAAATAAGAATGTGAACTACCAAAAGTTAAGTAACTTTCTCAAAATCATACTGCAATTACATTTAAGTTGAGAAATAAAGCAAAAGAGTCTGACCCTGGTATCTGAACTTTCCACTATATCACTCTGTCTCCCAAATTCAATGCACATTTTTCCAAAAGTATGTGTCCTCAGTGGGGTATTGAAACATAATGAAGGCATGCATCCCTGCTACGACTTTAACATATCTGGAGCCTTGATTTTCACAATTAGAGTGAGTATAAAATCTAGAGTCCAAACACACTCCACTGTAGAATAACCTCCCAGGAACACACCCTGACATATCCGTGGAGATACTGTCTCTGGATGCCAGGCCAGCTTTCTAGAAGAGGTATCATGGTCCCTTTCCAGTTTGGTTGGTTTGAGAACTGCTTTAAGAAGTAATCCAGGTTTCTTCTAAACGTGCTATTCAAAGAAACTGAACCTGTCCTGCCATGAGCTTTGTTTTGTCAGGACCTGTCCACTGAAGCATTTAAAGTAAGGCCTAAAGTACTTTGAGCATTCTCATGTGCAATCTTAATCACTAGTAGCTCAAGCCCTTGAAAGAGTACATATTTAAGGCATCAGGTGTTTCTGAGTATTCATTTTTACTTTGTTTTGTTCACCTGCATGTTTTGGCCTGAACTGGTCAAAAAAGATGCTAAGATGTAAAACATTTAAAAAGGTAGTCAATGGCATACCTAAGGATTTATCATTCCAATAATGACCCACAACTTCAGATTATTGATCTGCTGCTGGAGGTAAATTGATAGGTAAAAGGTTACCTATTCATCCTTCCATCCAACTTCAAGTAAAGCTCCCTCCTTAAGATCTCCTCAGGGTATCCCAAGGGCACAGTGAATGCCTGTGGGTGAGCAATGCTTATTCCACACTTAGTTCCATAGTGGCTTTTGATATTATTCACTCAATCAATATTTATTGAACACTTATTCTATTTAAGGCAGTATACTAGATGCTAAAGATATATCAGTAAATAAGACAACATCCCCTACCTTTCTGGAACTTAGATTCTAGTGAAAGACACAGACACTAATTACATAGATATGTATAAGTGCCAGTAAAAATAAAAACAAACAGACAAACAAAAAACTGGGTAAAAGCAAATAGGTTTATGGAGGAAGAGAGGGAGGGAGAAGGAGAGAGAGAGAGAGAGAGAGAGAGAGAGAGAGAGAGAGAGAGAGAGAGAGAGAGAGAGAGAATATCACTATTTTTTTAATATATTTTATTGATTTTTTTTTGTCACCCTCCCTCCCCAGAGTTTTATGTCCATTGGTTGTACTTATATGCATGTACACAAGTCCTTCGGTTGATCTATTATCTCCCCCAGATCTTCCTCCCCTCCCCACTGTAATTTGACAGTCTGCCTGTTGCTTTACTGTCTCTATATCTGTCTCTTGGTTCATCAATTTATAATGTTCTTTATCATCCACAAATGAGTGAGGTCATGTGGTGTTTCTCTTTTATTGATTGGCTTATTTCACTCAGCATGATGTTCTCCAATTCCATCCAGGTTGCTGCAAATGATGAGAATTCCTTCTTTTTTATGGCAGCATAGTATTCCATTGTGTAGATGTATACTATAGTTAATATCACTATTTTAGTAGAGAATTATCAGGAAAGCCTCTATAATGAACCATCATTTGAGCCAAAACCAAAATAAAGTTAAACTGTGAGTATGTGGGTGCAGAATGTTCAAAGCAGTGAGAAGAGCCCTGAGATGTTTGCATGCACAGTGTGCTCAAGAGACATAAAAGAAGTGAGTGTGGCTGAGACCAGTGAATGATGGGAAGACGAGTAGAAAGAAGATAAAGTCAGAAAAGGAGCAAAGGAGCCCTGACATGTTTGCATGCACAGTGTGCTCAAGAGCCATAAAAGAAGTGAGTGTGGCTGAGACCAGTGAATGATGGGAAGATGAGTAGAAAGAAGATAAAGTCAGAAAAGGAGCAAAGGAGCCCTGACATGTTTGCATGCACAGTGTGCTCAAGAGCCATAAAAGAAGTGAGTGTGGCTGAGACCAGTGAATGATGGGAAGATGAGTAGAAAGAAGATAAAGTCAGAAAAGGAGCAAAGCATGTACAAGTGTTCGATGTTATTCTAGTATTAAAGGAAACCTATTGGAGAGTTGAAATCAGGAAAGGGAAATAAAGTAATATACTTTTTGAAGAATCACTCTGATGAGTGTGGAAAAACAAACAAACACAACACACACACACACACACACACACACACACACACACACACAAAACTGGGGTCAAGGAACATTGGCCACACTGGAAGGTGGAGAGAGGTTAGGCCGTATTCCAGTGTTCAGGTAAGAAGTTCTGGTGGAGATCATAGGTGGGAATAAATTCTTTCAAGACACTCTTTGGCACGTCACTTTCCTGGGTTTCTCCCAAGCTACTGGTTTCTGAACACAAAAGGGAAAATTAAGCAGTGTTTCTGTCCTGAGTATCTGCTCTCTTAGACTTTGATCATAGTCATTTTGAGTTTCTAATTGTCATTTCAATTTTATGTATCATGTGTGGTCTCTGTTTTCACACAGGTGGTTTTCAGGGAATTATGCCAAATGGGATTTTGGGACATTTTTATTTAAAGATTTATTGTGGGGCAGAAACAAGTATGAACACATATACCAATATTAATAATATTTCCATGGTAAAAAAAAATTAAGATATTCACCACAGAATTTCCTACCTATATGTAAGACTAATTTTAACGGTAAAAATAAAAATTAACTCATTAGCTATGATTCTAAATTCCCATGCATAAATGTGTTTTGTTTTTTATTTGTTAGGCACCTGTGCTAATAAAAGCCTTGGATTCCGAATTTGATAGCAGTGTTAATAAAAGTAAGATTATAGAAGCAGCAATAAAACTTATCATGCATGATTAAGTATGGAGGGGCAAATTAATTTGGCACTGCTCTGACAGGAAATTTCCCTTTGTTGTGCTTATATGCCTGTATTTTCTACCAATGGCTGTTTTGATTCCCTAGTTTAATCATGCCTTTAAGCTGATGAGCTACATGCTGATGATAGAACATCAAACTCTAGATGTTTACTCAGAAAATACATAGAGGTCGGAGCAGGCACATGGTCCCATGCTGCCTATGGCATTTACACAAAAGGGACGGCCTAATGTTTTGCAAAGCAGTAGATTCTTTTATGTTTGGAATATCGTTTAAAGAAAAAATCCTAATGTGAGTAGGTCTTTAGCAGAAGATAATATATTTTTACAACTAAAATTTTACATCTAATATTTTACTTCTAAAATTGAGATTGAAAAAATAAAGTTGATTAATGGTTAAAGAAAGCTGATATCAAACTATACATCCCATGGTCTTCCTCAAATATCCATTTTTTACTCCATGAATAGATTTTGAGGGAAATAGAAATTTGGAGACAAAGAGATGAGTCTTCTTTGAGAGATGCTAAGAAATTCAGAACAAGGGTAGAATATAACTTCCCTCTTTATGAGATTATTAAGATGCTTATTAGCAGCATAAAATGGACTGTTAAATTATTTTTTGGAATATAATAATTTTCCAAGTTTATATGTATTATCTACACTAATACAAGAGTAAGATGCAAATTGACTGTACCTTTAGGATGCTCACCAGCCAATCAGGAGTGAGTATGCAAATTAAACCAACAAAGATGGTGGATTAATTTACATGCACAGGCACCTAGCGGCGGTGCAGGACACTTGCATCATCACCATTGCAAGGACACAGGCACTATGCACTGCCCCCAGCTGCTCCAGGCCTCTGGACAGTGTGGGAAGGTGAAAAATCTGCTCCAAGCCAGAGTGAAAAGGCAGCTATGGCCAGAGTGAAGGCAGTGCTGGTAGCCAGAGGAAGGAAAGCCCATTCTTGCATCAATCTTCATGCATCAGGCCTCTAGTGATATAATAATGATAAAACATAATTAATGAGAGGACATTAAAATTACATATAATGCAGCTACCTAAAGATGAATTGATAGAACTACTAGTTACCTGCTTCAGTGTTTTGGCAGTTATGCTATATTCTGTTATAAAATAAACAATGTTCATATAGACTTTTGTCTCAGTCAGATGTGTTTTTTCTAGTTCCTTTCCTATATGTACTGATCAAAGAAACCAATATTAGCCAATGTGAGCTCTCAGGAAATGTAGGAGACAATCTAGGTTAATGCATGGCCAGTTTCAGGCCAATTTGTTCATGGGAAAATGACAAATCCCTTTCTTTGCATTCACATAAGCAAGAATACTTTAAATTTACTTTTATTTGCTCTCATTGATTTGCATCAATATCACAGGATTTTACTGGATTTCTTGAAAGACTTCACTCTTATACTTTTACCCTACAGTAATTGTTTCATAAATGTCTAAGAATAGGAAACCATTCTTGTTTCAGTAGGACTGACAAAGTTTCCACCCAACTCAGTTTTAATTCTGGTGAATTGCTTCTGCAGACAGAGCATCTGCATTTCAATTTGGGGGGGGGGGGGAGGCAAAGAATGAATGTCTAAGTGAGGAAGTACACATGCTAAAGAAGATTAAAGCAGGCAAGAATGACATGTTCTACATGGCCATACACTAAATTCTATCCAACCATCCAAAACTCATGACTGGACTGTAGAATTCACATGGAAGTCCATCCAGAACCAGAAATGTCTTTTAAAAAAAAAGAAGCATTTCTAGCAAAGTTCTTCTGAGTCAAAACCTCAGTAAGAGCAATCAGGACACTTTTGAGAGTGAAAAGGGGAATATTATAATTACATCAGGCAAATCCAGAATGTCACAGACAAGACAAGCCTATCCATCATGTTAGTATCATCAACAGGGAAACTTTGCCCTGAGTGGATTTGCTTTTACCAAGCTGCCCTGAATCTTTCTTTGGTAAAAGAAATCTTCCTTTTAAATGATCAACTCGGTGATCTTGTGTGCCACTATCTGATAATAGGTAACATTTATTAAGTTACTTACCCTGTGCTCTTAGCACACATACATTTTAACAGTGGGCTAAGAATTTTCACGTGCACTATCTCATTTAATCCTCACTTTCTACTTTTTTCCTTATTTTACAGTTGAGAATACAAAAGCAAAATTATAATGCCAATGATCACAACCTTATTAAGTGGCAAAGCCCAGATTGGTGGTTTGACTTTGTAATCTATACTCTTAAATAAATTTATTCTTTCATCATAGTTGCTTTTAAACATTAGAATCACAATCGTGCATAATTTCTCTTTCCTGTACCCACAGCAGACCCTGTTAATTTGCCCCTGTAGTACCTCCTTCTGAGGCCAGCTATGGCCATAGAATGCTTCTCAACACAATGCTGTAGGAGCAACTATCTTCCCACAGACCTAGAACTAGTCCAGGTCCTGCTTTTACAAATGGGAAACAAAGTCACGTTTTTCTTACTGAGGCTGACATTATTGTCCACCCAACATTGTTACCTAACCCCTTTTTCTTACCACCAAAATCCTAGTTTTTCTCAACTCCTAAGTGATCACATGTAACAGAGAAGCTGAGTTTTCTCTAGTCCCGAGGGCATAAATCTGGATTAGCCAAAGCTGGTCATGTTTTCAGCATTTCTCTTACCAGTGGCCAATTTAGGAATGAGTATGAGGTGCAATTCTGGCCAATGCAATCGGAGACTATTAGCCAGGGAGAGGGACCTCTGAAAAGAACTATTCTTTAAAAAAACGAACATGTGAGAAGATTCAGTCCATCCTCTTCTTTTCGTTTTTGGGAAGAGTATCATTAGGATGTTGTTAGCTATAAAACACAAGTCTAAGACACCAAGTTCTACATCATGTGGATGATTAAAAAGTGCTGCGTGAGTTTTCCATTGCTTTATAACAAATTTTCCAAAATTTAGCAGCTTCAAAGAGCACACATTTCATTATATGTTTCTATGCGTCGAGACCCCAGGTATATGTCAGCTGAGTCTTCTGCTCCAGGTGTCACACATTTGTAGTAAAGTTGTTGCTCAGGATGCATTTTCATCTGGGGGCTCAACTGGGGAAGAACCCAGTTGCAAGCTCATTCCTGATGTTGGCAGAATTCATTTCCTTGCCCTTATTTAACTGAGGGTCGCAATTTTTTTTCTTTCTGGTTGTTGGATCGAGGCCACCCTTGGGTTTTATACACCTTGTACAGTTCCTTAGAGGGCATCTGCAATTCCCTGCCACACAGGTTTCTCCAACGTGGCCACTTACTTGATTAAGGCCTCTGTTTTCTGGAGCTATTTGAGAGAAAGAGAAGGAGCACACTTATTTTCTATAAGTGAAAAACTTAGGAGTATGGCTTCAAAAGCGCCTGGATGGCTTCTCAGTGGTGTATAAATTACCTCGGACAAACTGGGCAATGGCTGTAAATAAAGTGTTCTCCCTTCCTTTGTGGTCAACTATAAAGAAGAAAAAGGGAGAATGGGATCCAGAGTATATATAGGATAAACATTCACACATTCATTTGTTTTTCATTCATTCATTCCTAAATTCATGTGCCTGACATTAAGTGAGCACAGAATATAGGATAGGAGTTCTGGCAGATGGAAAGATGAATCATGCATAATCTAATGGGAGCAGAAAGAAGTAAAAAAAATACCAGTAAGTATAAAATAATACAGAAACTATTACGTACCTAAAAGGATGAGCATGCCTTGGCAAGGACCAATAGCTGTTTTCACTACCACTAAACGCTAAGCTTGCCTAGAGGAGGAAGAGCTTTGTCCAGCAAGAACCCAAAGGTAAATGAGAACATTCAAAAACAGGGTAGGAGGGCTTTCTGGAGAGAGAAACATGTATGCAAATGGAAGAAGGAAAGTGTTTGGTATATGAGTATATGAGCAGCAAAGAGCTTTCAGGACAATGGGACAGGAGAACAGCACAAAAAGCTCACTGGATCAGAATTAGAAGGATTGCAAAGGGAGTGACTAGAAAGAGGATGTGCCAGAATTCATTACATTCAAATTAGACATTTTTTCATAAATCTTCAACTCACACATGACAATTTATAGGAGTTAGTGCAACTAGTAGGTTGAGAGGTTTCTGTATCCAGAATGAGTTTAAGTAAAAATAATAAATTATTAGAATTTGCATGATCACAATCACCAAAGAATAAAAGAAATATAAGTTATTTTCAAGAAAACCATCTTAGATGTAATAAGGTAATATATTGTATTTCTCCATGAGAAAGAAAAACTAACCTTGTAAATTGAATCCTTTTCCTCTTTCTCTCACTTTTCTCCCTTCCCTTGCCTCTCTTCTAAACTTTACTCATCTGATAGATTCATGAGCATTTTCAGTCTTTCAATCTCTCTTTTAGAAGCATCTCATCCCAGTAAAAGATAGATTTCTCATGGTAACTTTTCTTTTAAATGGGTAAAACATTAAGACATAGTAAAAGGTTAATTGAGGTAATTCCAGACATAAACCATGAGCCAAAGCTTCACTCCATCAGGGCACTAGGCTTGGCTCATTGTGTGACCTCTAAGATTGGGATCCTAAAACCACTTGGATAGTGCCCAGCAGAGTTTCAGCACTCAGATGTACAACTTGCATTCACTTTCTCCCTAGCCTCCTCCCTCCCATGCCCTCAAGTTTATTTAAGAGTCACAAACTCAGATCCTGTGGCCTTAGGGGGTTTTTAAAATGGAAGAGCTTTGAGGGCGTGTGTGTGTGTGTGTGTGTGTGTGTGTGTGTGTGTGTGTGTGTAACAAATTATGCTATGATGCTATAGTCAAACAAATTATGTGGGAAACATATAAGTCAACAGACTTTTAGCAAAACAAATTATTGGATTTGTGAGCATGTATCATGATGCTTCTGATAGTTTAAATTTGTGTTTTTTGGATGTATTTTTCCTGATCTTTTGTTTCTTGCTGAAAATTCATTCCCACATTCTCATGGGTCCCCATTCTAGAACAGAATGCAACCCTTACAGAGATTTATCATTAATGTTTGAGGCAGCCATAAACATTATTCTACTGATACCCTATGTGGAACCCAGTAATAAAGAGATGAGTTTTATCCTCATGTCATTTTTGAAAAATATAGATAATTCATGCTAGACTAAATAAACATGCAGATATTTTTAATCCCTAGCACAGGAGATAGATATTATATCCTAGTGTTTGACAAACAGTAGAGAAGAAATAAATAAATAAATAAATAAATAAATAAATAAATAAATAAATAAAGTTTATATTCATTTTCTGGCTTTTCATAGTTACTTTCAAGCATATTCTCAGGATACCACCACCATTGCACTAATGAAGTCTTAAGTGGACAAAATGTGGGGCTAGTTCCATTCTGAAGAACACAGCTGCCCATCTTCACCTTCAATCCCAAGACAAATGGACACTGAGCCCCCACATTTAATGAATGCCTGCTTTGTACCAGGTACTGAAAATATAGAGCTGAATGAGATTTTGCAAGTCTTCTGCCCTTCATGGCAGTTTCAGAGATAGTTGGGGACAGAAGATGGGAAAGGGTGAGGTGTACAACACATACTCCCAGCATTCAAAAGATAAACCAACACTCAAAAGGAGATTATAACAACCAAGATAGCAAGCACTGCGTATGTATTAGAATGGCTAAAACTTTTTAAAATGACAATACCAATTGCTGTTGAGGAACTCTCATTCATTGCCGGTAGAAATGCAGAAGGATACAGACACATGGACAATAGTTTGGCATTTCTTAATTAATGAACTCACTAGCCTTATCCAGCAATGGCAATTCTAGATTTTTACTCCAACTGGTTTCAAAACATAGGTCCTACCACACATGAATGTTTATAGCAGGTTATTCATAATGGCCAAAATATGGAAGCAAATGAAATGTCCTCCAACAGGTGAAGTGTAAGTAAACTGTGATTTAGTCAAAAACAGTGAGCTAACAAGCCATGCAAAAACATGGACTCATGTCCCTAAGTGTGTATCACTAGGTAAAAGAAGCCAGCCTGAAAAAAACAGTATGTTGCATGATTCTATTTATATAATATCCCGGAAGTGGCAAAACTATACAGATGGTATTCAGTTCAATGGCTCTGAAAATCTAAAGCTGTTCTTAAACAAAAAGCTTATGGAGGGAAATCCCTTAAAGTAGGGAAGTATAAGTTTTGGGGAAAGATAACAGTTTATTAGACTAGTTATGATTGAAGTATTATAAAACATTAGATGGAGATATTTAAGGTCTGATCAAGCTAGAGCAAGGTCTTCAAAGTCAGGGTGTCAATTTCAATGACTTAAGTTAGCTGATATTGAACCAAACATGGTCATACCATTGTGAAGAATTTTCTAACATCTTAATTCAGTGATATCCCCACTCGGAATACTTGGCATTTAATGATTTAAACTTCAAATGACATATAGCATCTCTGTAAGTTCAATTTACCTCAGTTTTCACATGCTATGCCTTGTCTTACCATCTATAGTATACTTTCCTGAAAGCAAAAACTATGGAAGCTTACCAGTGTATGCCTCTATACTCTAGTGCATTGCAAAACATTAAATCCATAGTAGGCACCCAATAATTTCTATGCAAATAATAAGTCAAGGTTTAATAGGTGGATAGATAGGTGGAGAAGGATGGATGGATAGAAATACAGTCCATAGAATCCCTTGTTTTCTTTATCAAGGATAGTTGTATCAAGGATAGTTGTGTCAATCTATAAGATAATTATGAGCAATAATTCTATGTAGTTACAGTTCATGTGAATTTGCAGACCCTGTTATGATGAAAAATCAGACCAAATTTTTCCAACACATTTGAGATCCCTATCCCTAGAGGTGGGTCAAAATGAAAACCAGATTTTGGATTGTGGTTTCCATGAGCTGAATTATGGCCCCCAAATAAGATATGCTGAAATCCTAACTCTTAGTACCTCAAAATATAACCTGATTTGGAAATAGGTTCTTACAGAAGTAATCAAGTTAAAATGAGCTTATTAGGGTGAGCCCTAATTCAACATGATTGGTGTCCTTATTTATTTATTTTTTTTTTTAAAGAAAATTTGGGTACAGACATGAGAAGAGGCACAGGAAGAAGACAGCCATCTACAAGATAAAAAATGTCTGAGGCTACAAGAATTTAGAAGAGAGGAATAGGACAGATCCTTCCTTGTACCCCAGAGAAACAGGACTGCAGATTTGGGGCTTCTAGCCTCCAGAATGTGAGGCAATACATTTCTTTGTCAAAGCCACTTAGTTTGTGGTACTTGGTTACATTACGGCAACCCTACCAAACTAATACAATCACGAACAAGATATTTTTAGTGGGGGAGAGGAATGTTGAAATGCACATGTATGCCTGTTTTCCTTACTATGAGAAAGTCTCCTGATCTTATCCTTTCTATAGAAAAGTGAAAATTTCCTCAGAAGCTTTTGACGAACTTTTAAGGCATAGAACTCACCAGTTCTGAGGAGAGGAATTTGAGACATCAAGTAGAAAACTCTTTCATGGCATTTTACTGTCAAGAGAAGAAAAGGGGTGGGCAGACAGAAGTCAAAAGGAGTTCCTGAGAGGGCTTTTTAAAAAAATATTCCTGAAGGCTAATAAGACTAACCAGTAGACAGGAAAACAAGAGAATTGCGTGAGTGACAACTTTGCATAGATGAGATGGACAAGGGCCCAGGGCAGAGGTGGCATCCTAGAAGATATACATAGAGTAATCGTTTTCCTTTTCTCTCCTCTCCACACTTCTGAAACATTTTTTTAAACTAAAAAAAATCCTATCAGAAAACTTGCCAAAGAGAGGAATTAGAGGTGAATAATCTTATTATAAAAGAACCTTTTAAAGAGCTAGTTGCTCTAGTGCATTTAAAGGATTTTTAATATTGAATTTGTGCTCTACCTTTTAAGGAGCAAGTCTGTTGCATAACACTGGGTACATCTGTATACAATTATGCAGCACCAAGGTAAAGAGACATGTGGCTACACAGTCATGCCTATAGTTTGGTAATTTAAGGTATAATGTAGGGCATTCTCCTAAAGACTTAGACTTTAATAATTTGGGGAGATTGTTTTGTTTAATTTTATCCTGGCAGGACTGAGCTGGAGGTTGCTGACATGTTAGAATATGTTCGTTTGAGTTGATGTCGCAGCTGTCTGAGAATATTTTGTGTTTTTTTTCCATAAATTAATAAGCTCAAATGTAATTTTGGTCTCCTTCACTGCCTCTGTGCTTTTATGTATTCTGCACAAGTGCCCCAATGTTCCATTCTATTTAACTATAAAATATAATAATGCATTAAAGGGGGGTGGTAACATTTACCATAAAGTTATAGTTTTTTCCACTTTGCTTTCCAAATCCATTTAAGTTAGCAGCACAAAGCATAGTTCCTTTATAAGGCTTATGTTCATAGCAAAAGCACATAAATATTTCATCCACCAAACTGGTTCATAAAGAAAACGTAATAGGAAGGGATATTTTAGGTAACATCAGGACATATGTGTAAACCTTATATAACTTAGGCCATAAATTACAGGATGTCAAGCTCCCTGTGCTGAGAAATTCACACAAACTTTAGATCAGAAGGAAAGCACCTGTTGGCAACCCCTCCCCTGTAATTATGATCTTGGTAAAATTCCTGCTTTATTTACAAAAAAAAAAAAAAAAATGAAGTTTAATGAAATTATGGCTCTGTATAATACTAAGAAAAAATTCAATGTGAAAAATCTAGTCAATCATCTAATCTTTACTATTCAACAATAGCCACAGTCCAAATGTGACTACTGAATACTTGATATCTTAATTGAGATGTGATTTTAAGTGTAAAATAGACATTGAATTCCCAAGGTGTAGAATGCAAGCTATCTCATTAAAACTTTTGTATACTCATTAGATGTTGTAATAATATTTTGGATATATTGGATTAAACAATACTTTTATTGAAATTAATCCCATATGTTTCTTTTTACCCTTTTAAATGGGGCTATGAGAGAATTTATATCACATATCTGGCTTGCAAGTATATCTATAGGATAATGCTGCTCTAGATGTTTCCAAGTGTTACATGCTTTCTAATTCATGGGGGGGGAGGGCATATCTGGTTGCTTACCTACATGTATAATTTGCATGAATTTGTGACAATGATCACAGATTATGAAAACAGAGTGCCTGTCTCCACAGTCTAACTCTGCTTCTTAGTAGTAAGCTACTTCTTTGTTGAGCCTTAGTTTTCTCAGCAAGAAAAATGAGGGTGATGGGAAACCTATTGCATACAATGTGTTATGAGTAATTAATGAGATAATGTGCATGATGATCTTGGCAGTACCCAGCCTTGTGCAGCACTCAAGAACTAACAGAAATGTTTAGTTTAGCCAGTGCAGCATTTAAAAAAAAAATTTGAATGTGATTGCCTGTAGGTAAGGCATATGTGTTCCAGTTTAGCCACAGACCCTACCATTCTCTGTTATAGGAAAATTCATACACAATTTGAATTTTCCTTGTCCTAGGGACATTTAACTTATGAAAGTGCCATGGATTATTCAAAATAATCCCTTTAATCACCAAATCATAGGAATATCAGGCTAATTCAAGATTCTAATCAACCAAAAATATACTTGGTTCAGTTCTTTCTTTCTCTTTTTCTCTTTCTTTCTTTCTCTTTCTTTCTTTCTTTCTTTCTTTCTTTCTTTCTTTCTTTCTTTCTTTCTTTCTTTCTTACACTTCTGGTGAGAGCATAACTTAGTACAACTTCTATGGAGAGAAGCTTGGCAATGTCTAAAAATATTATCGATGAACATGTCACGTGACCCATAATTTAACTCTGAGGCATCTATGCTGCAGATATACTTGATATGTCTAGAATGGTCAACATGAAAAGTTATTCATTACAGCATTCCTTGCAATAGAAAAATATTGGAAAAAATTCTGAAATATGATATGGATAAATATATTAAGGGACAGCCATACACTGCAAAACTATGTCTGACCTCCCCACAATCAGATCTGAGGTGTGTAGCATATCATCTGACAATAAGTAGGCACTCAATAATAATATTTATTTAATGAATGAATGAACAAGTAAAATAGTATGCAAAAGTTTATATAAATAGTGTTTTTATAAATCATGAATAATGTTCATCTGCAGAAGATTGTTTAAAGCTGTCCATTCCACTTAAAATAGAAGCCATGCATCTTTCCATCAGCTATAGAAGTTATGGAACCAGACTCCCAAGTCCATAGTCCATGCTCAGTTGTCATCCCCCTCACTTTTCCTCTTGTACATTCCATTCCAAACACTATTCTCCTTGCTATTTCCCTAACATGCATGTCCTGACTTCGGAACCTTTGAAGTCGCCATTTCTTCTGCCCAGACACTCTGTCTTTGACATGCACATGCGTTTCCATGTCACAGATCACTGTCAGCTACTCAAGGCCACCTCATCTAATATCTCAATCCCAACCTTTTAACCCTGCCCCATTACCTTGTTAGATTGTTTCTTTACTTCTAGAGCCAAACATGGTAAGAATTGCCTTGGCAATGTGGTTCAGTTGGTTGAGTAACATCCCATTCACCATGCACCCAAAAGTCACCATTTCTCTTCCCAGTCAGGGCACATACCCGGGTTACAGGCTAGATCCCCAGTGAGGGGCATGCAGGAGGCAATGGATCCATGTTTCTCATTGATGTTTCTCTCTCTTCCTCTCCCTTCTGCTCTCTCTAAAAAAACCAAAAAACACACCAATAATAAATAAATAAAAAACCTGGTAAAAATCATTGAAACTCTTTGAAGAATGATCTAATGTCAAAAAAAATTGGATTTTACTTCTCATAATGTGAACATGAGCCAATGACAGGGAAGCCACTGAGCTCTGCAGTGAGGCTGGTTACTTACCTCTCAATATATACTCACCTGGGGAGAGAGTCAGAACTTTCAGGTTAAAAAAAAATTATAACTAGGACCTACTGATGTCTGGTAACTGGCCTGCAAAAGCACCCAGTTTTACACCTTTTTTGAGCTATAGACATGGAAAGATAAATGATGTAAACTCCTATTTTTTATTTAGAAAGACAGTTCTATAAATAAATACACAGAACCCACATATACATAACTTGTATATTTAAAAAAAAATGTACTAACTAAATGTAGTAGAAACAATGAAAGATATGAAGAAGCTAATACTTATAGGACACAGGATATAATCAAGCCACCGTTGAATTGTGTTTGCTAGAGAAGCTCCAGCAAGACCTCCAGCCAAGTGGGCTTCATTTGCACTATTTACCTTTTCTTCAGGTTTAATAGGTGGATAGATAGATTTACAATTACAGATGAGAGAAGGGAAATCCTTCCCTTCATAAATATTAAAATGCCAGCAATATTGGAATAATTAAGGCTGAATGGAAAACACAAATGGTTTTCAGTTTGCAATTCTTCCAGTTGCAAAACCTTGATGTTCCCTTACCAGGTTAGAAGAACATCCTTGAAGAAATTGGGTTCAAATGACTACAAAAATGTCCATGGCATCAATAGAAAATCAAGGTCACACCAGAGCTTCAGTGGTCCCCTTCTCAAAGGAAAATAATTACATTCCTACAATCCCCGAGCTCACAAGTAATCCCATAACTAATGCTGACTAAACTAGTCTTCAAGGGGAATATTATTCACGGAGTTAAACTTTGCTGCCCCCACCCCCCAACCCCATTGTTCTTTACATGAGAATTGAATGAAAATTCTACTTGGAGCTCCAGCCAAAAGTTCCCACCTTGAAGGCTTTTGAAAAGAACTCAAGAGAGACCAAGCATGAGTCACAACCTCATTTCCCACTCTGGGATAGCTCCAAGCGAGGTCCCAGGAGGTGGAGGAGATTCCCTGAGACCTCAGTCTCAGCCCTCAGAGGATTGGCCCTAAGTAATGACACATAATGAATCTCTCTCTCTCTCTCTCTCTCTCTCTCTCTCTCTCTCTCTCTCTCTCACACACACACACACACACACACACACACACACACACACACACAACACCACTTTTGAGAGCCACCACATGAACCTTGCCCTTCTCTCTTGAAATAAAGACTCTTTTACCTCCGAAGACTTCCAGACCTAAACACCAGCTAAGGGATGGGAATAAGGATTGGGATACAGACCTGAATACCAGCTAAGGAATGGGAATATCATAATGAAATGATATTCCCTTAACACTATATATCGCTTTCATTATGATAATAAAACATTCCAGGAAGTAAGTTGCCAGGGAGAGAGGAGAAGCAACTCTCCCCCCACCCCCACCCTCCCCTCTCCTCTCTCTCTTCTGAAGGAAGAGGCAGCGTCTCCTTGCAGAACGACAACCCTGAGGATACAGCAGTTGTCTTCAAATCTGTGACCATAAAAAATCATTATCTCTGTGAAATACAGCAATTTGGGAGATAATCAAATGGTGACCAGGGGGCAGAGCTGCCAATCTGAAGGATTATGCTCGCGCGCACCCGCCTGCGCCTGACCTTCCTGGGAGCCAGCTGTCGGCGCTGCGAAGACGCCCATCCACTCCGGGCACATTCATTAGGCTGCCTTCCGTGCGTGGGCCATTTGCATAACACCCCGGCTTTCTTAATTAGTACTTCATTTCTCCCTTGACTTATTTTGTGGCGAAGTTCACCGTCCCCCACTCCCGGATGCTCTCTTCCCTTGCTGAAACCTAGGAAAGGGGAGAGGAGGTGGGCGGGAAGGCTGAGAAGGGAAAAAAAAAAAAAAAAAAAAAAAAAAAACACAAATAAGACTTGCAAATGAAGGCACTGGTAATTAGTCTATTAATATTTTCAGGTTTGCGTGAGGTTTCTCCGTGGAAAAACTAGGAAGAGAGACATTGATCCTGGACACTTCTCATTCCACTCTGCACCAAAGGGGATGTGGGAGGGCTGGGCTGGGCACAGGCTTTTGCCTCCTTCTCTGCCCCTTCCTTTGAATACACTCCACCAGGAGTTGCAAAGACTGGTTTGAGATGCCCAGAATTAGCATTAATTCCACCAGAAGGAGGGATTATGCCAATCCACTAATCTAGGGGTGTCGAACTCAATCAGAGAAGGGGCCAAAATCTAAAATCCAGCCTAAATCGCAGGCCGAATGGTTTACTGAACAGTCATAAACTGACAATGTCATAAACTGACAGCGGAGTGCAGTGATGACAGCGCGGTGCGGGCCACATTGCAAGGCCTGGTGGGCTGGATTTGGCCCGCGGGCCTTGTGTTTGACACATGTGCACTAATCAGTTGAGCTGGTCTCAAATTCTAACGGGGCGGCTGGGCGAATCTTTACCTGGAAGTTCCATTCACTTTTAATATCTTACTCCAACCTCTCTTTTGCTGGTCTCTTCTATACAAGTGAAATGAAAATAAAAGCAAAGATATTCAACATGTAATTATTATAGTCCGCCAGTTCGAACAATTCAGATCAGAACAAAAGCAAACTATTCTTTTCTTAAAGCTGGGGTTTGTTTGACGTGATCCGAGGAGTAGATCAGGTAACAGGCTCTGGCTAGCACTTCCCCAAGTGCTAGCCAGAGCCTGTGAGGTTAGTGAATTTCTGCTCCTGAAGGGAAGACAGATTCTATTACATGGACTCAGGAGACCTCCTACAAGAAAATAGAATGTGACTTGTTAAAAGCCACAAAAGTGATACCTAAATCAGTCCTGAGATGTATGAATTTCACCAGTACAAATCAATAATTATTTCTACGGAAGTCTCACTTATCTCCACATCTACTACTTTCCTTTCATCTCTTTAGTTATTTTAACTCTACAAAGTAAATCATTCTATTTGCACTATAATACACATGGGGATTATTTTCAACCAAATACCTAATAAACCTTGATTCTTAACAAAAGTATAATGTTAGACAGAGTGAACTAGGGAGGTAATAGGAAAGTATACATCCTGTGAAGTTGCAGTCTAATTGAAGAGAAAAGACTAACACATAAACAGGTTAACTATCATTGGCAATAACTAGGTTAGCATCATGAATAAGATGTCTCCACCCGGGGCTTTGCAGACTTCCTGGAGATAGGAGGTCATCTGTTGGTTTCTGTTGGTATGTGAGTCCCAGGATCATTAAATAGAATATCTTTATGACCACATACGGTCTCTGCACATATAGGTAGCAAAATATCTCCTTTCTGTGTCTCAGTTTCTTGTGGCTATACAGGTAAACCCAATCTACTATCAGTATGTACCTGATGCTTCTCCATATCAATATAAATAATAATTGCCAATGTCACATGATATAAATTACCCAAGTTCTTATTATTTCCATTGTGGAGAAAGCTCCAATGAAAAGCCAAAACCTAAACACAAGAACCTTTATGTATAGCTGCCTAAGGGAGAAAGTGTTTAAGGCAGACCTCTTCATTGTTTTAACCATTGGGGGGGGGAAACATTACATTTCTACTACATTTGTGGTAAATATGTTAATTTAAGTCATGATCACTTTGAAAATTAACTTATTTTCTTTAAACATGGCTTGATTTTCCTCCTTCAGTGAGCTCTGTGACTAGTCAAACATATAGTTTATAGCTTCAGTGCAAACAGTATCTTGACAACACAGAGGGAGTGCTTTTTAAGTCTCTCTCTTGTAACCCTAAACCAGCTGAATCTATTTTGCTATGACTATTAAGAACACACACACATACATACAAATAAAAATAAATAAAATAAAAAGAGATTTTGAACGTTAATTCAAGAAAGGAAACCATTCTTTTGAAGAATGTTCTAAGCAGATCAAGGAAATAGTTTCTTTTAAAAGGAACTTATACTTTTAAAATTTGCTAATACACATTCAAAATTTTTCTTTCCAGATTATTTTTTCTTAAAATGTAAAATTTATAAATTATAATTATTCAGAAAATATATTTTTATATATTCATATATGCTTACATTTAGAGTAAACCACATTTATATATGGAATATGCAAATGGTAATTTTTATGACTAACAGATTCTCTTTAATATGCAATCATGCATACATGCATAATTTATAAGTAACATACCTATTCACAATACCAAATGCATTTCCTTATTATTATTATTATTTTTTAAATTCATTCTTTATTTTCAACTGAAATCAAATCATTCTTTCACCAGGGATATTTTCCTCTCTCTTAAAATATATGAATGCAGTGCTGAATTCCTACAATTATCTCTAACAATTCCTTTGGAAAAGTTAAAAATGCAGGGCAAAGGAGAGGCCAAAAAGTTATGTTGGACGTGATATATATTACTTATGAGCAATAAGAGAGAGTAAAATAGTATGTGAAGTGATCATTTGAAATGTTAAGCTTTGAAATATTTGCCCATAATGTTATTTTAACATAGTTGGTTGCACTGAATGGATGTGACTCTCTGTCCCAAGTGATACTTCCTGGGAACATAAAGTGTCTGCAGGTGTTTGCCTCCAGGTAGGTCACTGAAAGACAATGCAAATGAGGACAATTTCCCCAGGAGCAGCCACCGTAGAAATTAACAAGCAGAAACCTGGTGGACGCTGGCATCCTCTCTCTAGCAAGATAAGTTTTGGGGCACTTTAGAATTTGCCCTCCATTAAGTCCTGGATTGCCCCATCCCTCATGTGTGCCACCAGTTCATAAGCAAAAAAAAACGAAATATTAGGAATTCTCAATTATCCACCTTTAGAAATCCACTTTCTGTTTTATTCAGGGCATATTTGATATCCCACTCTGGCTACTGACCACCATCAACTGCAGCACACTCCTCCCTGTCACCTGGCCAGCCCTTGGCAAATAATTTAAATACTGCTTAAAGTAAGCAAATCTCTGTCCCCTCCCCCAATCATATACATTTCTGATTTAAAAATAATCTTTTTTTTTTGCAACAAATCTTGTGTTAGATTATTCAAAACATTAAAATAATGTTTTATTTTGTAGCAAATCTTGTTTTTGATGATTACTACAGATACTACTTCACTTTGAGCACTTTGTCAGGACAGATCATTGGGAAGAGGTAAAAGGGAGAAAGAAAATAATGTATGCAAATAAGTCAAACTTTTTATTTATATTACTCATTTGATTCTCTTCAAGGTTCCATGAGATACATACGAATGCCCCGTTTCACAGATGAGGATACTAAGGCCCACAGAGATTGAAAAATTCCCTGAATATCACAGAGCTAGAAGACAGTGATATCAATACTTGATGCCAGGTTTATCTGACTGTAATGCACTTACTCCATTACAAAAAAAATGTGGCCTTGGCCTTGTTTGCATATGCAAAGTTTGCAACTGGATTGGGAAATCACAAAAGAAAAAGGGTGCCTTCACAGTGCCTGTAGAACTCATCTAATGAAGTAGCTCAGATGAACAGATGCTTCTAGATTTGCTATGGGGTTAAGACCCAAGAAACCCATGTTCATTGAAAATACCGCAAGTCAAAAATGCATTTAATTGATCTTCCTTGATCTTGGGCTCTCATTGCTGCTCAGCCTGCTCACTCTCATTCTGTGAAGTCTAAGCTGGTTACACCTCCCACTTCCCTTTGCTTCTAGCTGCATCTTTGTGACTCCCCATCATGTCTGAACTACACCTGGTTCAGGGCTCCATCCTGAAAAAAATATGCAGTACCAAACCAGTGAGGCCTGCTGGGATATCTCTTTGGTGCACCTCGCCCTGTGCTCTCAGGGCTCCCATACCTACAGCTGCAACCACAACCTGTCCGTGGGCATGAGCCCCACCAACATGTCCAAAATACTAAAATGCGCTGGCAACGAAGCAATCACTACCCCAAGAGCTGAAGCTAATGTGGACACCTTGGCACTAGAATTTGAAGTTCCAAATCAAGAAACAGTTTCAGACTATGAAATGAAGTTAATGGGTTTGGATGTTGTACAACTTGGGATTCCAGAGCAAGTGTATGGCTGTGTAGTAAAGATGCCTTCTGGTGAATTTGTGCATATATGCCGAGATCTCAGTCGTATCAAAGATGCTGTTGTAATTTCCTGTGCAAAAGACGGAGTGAAATTTTCTGCAAGTGGGGAACTTGGAAATGGAAATATTAAGTTGTCACAAACAAGTAATGTCAATAAAGAAGACGCTGTTACCATAGAAAGGAATGAGCCAGTTCAGCTAATTTTTTACCGAGGTTATCTCAACTTCTTTACAAACCTACTCCACTCTCTCCCACAGTAATACTCAGTATGGCTTCAGATATACCCCTTGTGAAGAGTATAAATTGCTGATATGGGACATTTAATGTGTTATCTAACTCCCAGGATGAAGAAGGATCTTAGGCATTTTTAATATCCAAGAACTTTGAGAACTGCTTCTAAGATCCCAACATGCCCTAAAAAGTGTCTCCTGTCACCAAATGTGTACCTCTGAGTACATATGGAGATCACATTTTCTGCAAATAACCTACTCCCCCCCACCCCATTTTCTACAATTTAAAACATAAAGTCTGAAGTCAAAGCTGGTCTTATTAACCTAGAACTACTTCTGCCTTATCTACAAATACTCTATAGAATTTTTATAGCAAAGGGTTTTTTGATTATGAATACAGTTTTAAGAAGCATGTTTTCAATTTAAATAAAAGTTATTTGAATTTCAAACATCAAAAAGAAAAAAAAAATGCATTTAAGACCCTAACCTACCAATCATCATAGCTTAGCCTGGCTTACCTTAAACATGCTCAGGATACAATAGCCAAAAACACTGGCAGCAAAGTACACTAGAGGACTGGCGGTTTACCTCGTGGGTGCCTGCCTGGGAGCCATGGCTCACTGCCTCTGCTCAGCATCACAAGAATAGCCTACTGCTGCTGAAGACGGCTTGGCTCAGTGGATAGAGCATCAGCCTGCGGACTGAAATGTCCCAGGTTCAGTTCTGGTCAAGGACATGTACCTTGGTTGCGGGCACATCCCCAGTGGGGGGTGTGCAGGAGGCAGCTGATCAATGTTTCTCTCTCATCAGTGTTTCTAACTATCTCTCCTCCCTTCGTCTCTGTGATATATATATATTTAAAAAGAATAGCTTACTGCCTATCAATAACCTGGGGAGAGATCAAAGTTCAAAATTTAAGGTATAGGGGGTTGAGGATAAATATATGATACCTTAATCAATAAAGAAATTTAAATTTAAAAAAATTCAAGGTATAGCTTCTCCTGATTGCATATCATCCTCTTTTTCAAAGTCTAAAAACTATAAGTCAGGGATCATCTGTATACAATACAACATATATACTAAAATCACTCCAATTTAACAACTACCTAGAAATGATATGACCTGTACATCTACAGCACGTCTGTCAATCAAGTCTGGGTGATGCAGAGAGAATGGAGGACATATCCTTCCTGAACATGCTCTCAGCTTTCTGATCATGCTTTTTCATACATTTCCTCCTAATATATGCCATCACAGGTAATAAAATAGGAACTAGAATTCTACAACACTGAGCAAGGAAATGTCCTGCTTCGGGACTGCATAGCAACCAGATGTCCACAGAGGAAGGTCTGGGAAAGACAATTAAATACAGTACTCTCCCTCCAGGGCAGTATTGATCAAAGGAGTAACACATATACATGTTTCATCATTCAAATGCTAATGAATCTATAAACCTCATTATTTCTTATCTATCTTTGAGTTTCCACAGCAGTTTTTGATGACATGCTGTATTTCTGACAGTAATGTTTGCACTTTTTATTCGAATTTTCTAGCCCAATAACAGACAGGAAACCTTTAGTAAAAATAAAATTTTAAAAAATTCCCTAAATATGGTACCAGAGCATGCATTATCTGCAGACTGAGAATAGATACTAACTTTTCAACTCTGCTTCAAGTGTAACTGGTTTCAAACAAGGCTTATTACTAGGAACAGCAACAATAACAACAAAACATTTACTGAGACACCAAAAGACATTTCCTATGAGAATTTTGAAATTCTCAGAAGGTAAATACTATGAAAACATAGTGTCAGAGGCCTTAGTCACAACAGCTAACTAGCTCAGATATCAATGCAGAAACAGGATGCTCTTTTTTTTCTTTCCTATTGATGTCCTTCTCTTCATTACACTTTTTAAAGTACTTTTGTTGTCATTGTCAATATTTATTTGTTCTCAGAGAAGCAGTGGGATATGTTGGAAACACCAGGATATTTGAAGTCAGAAAGGTCTGGGTTCAAATGTGTCCTGCTACTTACTTGTAAAATGACCTTGAACAAGGTAATTAATCTGAGCCTCAGTGTTTTCACCTGTAAAATGGGGTTACTAATTATTGGTGCTACTCGGGTGACCTAATAAGATTTGCTCAGAATTTCTGAGATGTGAGTTTCTTTCATCAATTGTGGAAATCAGTGTTATTAATGTGTCTAGTATTCATTTGTACAAATGGTACTAATAATATTTTTTTAATTCTGAGCCTTTAAACAGTTGTATTACAAATATGGAATATAATCTTGCCCAAATGTAATTTCAATGCCAATGAATAGACCAAAAATATAAATAAAATTCTGTTGTTTCACTTCTGAGACTTTACTCTACACCTAACTTAAGGTCTTTTGCTAAAAATGAGATTGGTTATAGCAGTTTAATTTTAGAAGATTATTTATTTTTATTTTTTTATTAAATTATTATCTGTGTACATATTTTAACATTGCCCCCCCTCTCCCATACATATCCTCCATCCCCCAGAGTTTTGTGTCCATTGGTTGTACTTATATGCATGTATACAAGTCCTTTGGTTGATCTCTTATCTCCCCCAGATCTCCCTACCCTCCCTGCTGTAATTTGACAGTCTGCTTGTTGCATTACTGTCTCTATATCTATTATATCTTTTGGTTCATCAGTTTATAATGTGCTTTATTATCCATAAATGAGTGAAGTCATGTGGTATTTCTCTTTCATTGACTGGCTTATTTCACTCAGCATGTTCTCCAATTCTATCCAGGTTGCTGCAAATGATGAGAATTCCTTCTTTTTATGGCAGCATAGTATTCCATTGTGTAGATGTACCATTGTTTTTTGATCCAATCATCTGCTGACGGGCACCTAAGCTGTTTCCAAATTCTAGCTATTGTAGATTGTGCTGCTATGAACATAGGGATGCATATATCCTTTCTGATTGGTGTTTCTAGTTTCTTGGGATATATGCCTAGGAGTGGGATTACTGGGTCAAATGGAAGTTCCATTTTCAGTTTTTTGAGGAAACTCCATACTGTTCTCCACAGTGGTTGCACCAGTCTGCATTCCCACCAGCAGTGCACGAGTGTTCCTTTCTCTCCGCAACCTCGCCAACACTTGCCGTTTGTTGATTTGTTGATGTTGGCTATTCTGACAGGTGTGAGATGGTACCGCATTGTTGTTTTGATTTGCATCTCTCAGATAATTAATGACTTTGAGCATGTTTTCATGTGCCTCTTGGCCTTCCTTCTGTCTTCTTTTGAAAATATTCTATTTAGGTCCATTGCCCATTTTTTAATTGGATCATACATTTTCCTTTTATTTAGTTGTATAAGCTGTCTATATAGAAGATAATTTATAACAAAAATAGTTCATAATTGTCACAAGGACAGAAAATATAATAAGTGGGGTGACTTTGGAAAACATTAAAATGACACAATAGCAGAAGCTATGTAGGCAAAGGAAAGGAATGTTCTGTAAAAGATACAAGAGAGGTCACATTCTAGGGGAATTTCAAACATGAACTAAGTGGACTTTATTTTACACATGTCAAATATGTTCTCAGATATATGTTCATTTTTCTATATCAATAAATCTTTCAAATTTGGCTATAGAATAGGATTGTGAGTTTCTGAAAGGGGAGACACAACTGTCAGGCAATTGGCAGAATTGTCAAGATATTCAGTGTTTAGAAATCTAGGATTTTCACGAATATGGCCCACGTGCAGAGTTTGTGAGAAAATTGCCTACTTGAGCTAGCATTTGAAATCATTTCTGATTGTGTGCCTTTCCTACATCTTCTAAGTTTAGGGCTTTAGATAGCTAGGAGTAAACTGTTTGTAAACAAATATTCACATGGAGTTATTTGACTTTAGTCATACTCCGACACTCCTGGTATAACACATATGCCATTTATACTGTAACCATATAAGTAGAGCTAGAGATATATGTGAAGGTATGGATAGAAATGGAACAGTTGGGGTAAAAAATAATTTTGTAAGTGAAGGAAAATTTTTTTTCTCAATGTGTAGAACTATACTATCACAGCCAAAGAATTATTTAGGTATATGTTCTACTCAGCTTTAGAGATATGAATGAATGGAAAAGGAAGAGCAGGGAGGTGAAAGGAGAGAAGAGAAAGATGAGAGTGACAGAACATGAAAAAATATTTTTGCTCTTTACAAATATTCGGGACTTTTTATTATGTGACATTTCTCAGTGGTAAATATTAAACATAGTGGTCAATTTTTAAGATTAACACACTTTATATCTATAAGTTAATAAATTTACGTAATTTTTTGTGTTTTTTGCTATTTTCTGTCTGGTACATCTATTCCCTCTATGCCTTTAGCATTTTGTCCTGCAGTGGCCTATGAGAAGACACTCCAATCTTGGGTCTCATTAGAAGACCAGCTGACTAGTGGACCATCATTTCAACAAGACTCATTCACTGGGTCTTTCTTTGCACACATATCTCATTATAGATTTACCCTGAGTACATTATAAATGATTAAATCATGTTAACTTTACTGGCTCTTACAAAATAAGGTTATTTTTCTCCAAGAATTTGAAATCATCATCCATTTAAAAAGAGATGCTGATTATCAATCCAAAACAGAATAGCAGTTACAAAGCAAAGATTAAATAACTGTGGGCATTCACCAATGATTTCCAGAATACAAATGATCACGTGAAATAATAGTTTATTGTACTAAGTCATTTTTATCCAACTTTATCAAGTGTTCATTTTAATAACGTTCACTACCTTATTTCCACCATTTACATTTAAAATGCAAAACTTATTTTTGTGATTCTACTAAAGATCTTATATAGAACCAAGGAAAACTACTATACAAATGCCATTACCTAGAAGTTTGAAATTCTAAGACTACAAAAGGGTTAATTAATTACATTATCTGTAGCATTACCCAGGCTACATTCTGCCTGCGAGGCATATGGATCCACTCAGCTGCTGAATTTGAAAGAGCTGTGTCCTTTTCATGCAGAAGAAAAATCATCGACATAAACCTCTTCCACCCCCAACATAAGCACTAGATGTTTATTTTTTACCTGATTATTTTGCTTCTGGTGAGATAAGAACCAACATTAAATAAGTACCAAACTATTTCATATCATCCTAAAACACCGCATCATATATTCCAACCAGTGCCCATTTACTGAGATTCTATTATGTTCTAGACAAAATGCTGGACATGGGGGTGGGCTGGGAGATTCAAAGATAAATGAGACTCTAAGCCTATTCACCAGAAACTCATATCAGAGTAAGTTCATAACAAGTTAAGCAAAAAATAAAACATTGACAAAAGCATTCCAATATTTTATTTATTAGGAAATTAATGGTGGCCCTGGCTGGTGTGGCTGTTTGTTGGAGCTTTGTCACATACACCAAAGGGTCTCAGGTTCGATTCCCAGTCAGGGCACATATCTAGGTTGTAGGTTTGGTCCTCCATTGGGGCTTGTTGCATAGAAAATGCAACCAATCAATGTTTCTCTCTCACATCTAGGTTTCTCTTCTCTCTCTCTCTCTCTCTCTCTCTCTCTCTCTCTCTCTCTCTCTCCCTATCCTTTCCTCTCTCTAAAATCAATGAATATATCCTCAGGTGGAGATTAAAAAAGAAGAAAGAAAAAAGAAAAAAGAACAACAACTTAAGGGTGATGTGTGAATTATTTCCTTAACTAATTTATATGGTACAAATTAATCCTATAATTGTTTGGTTCATTTTTTTTTTCTCTCTTTCTAGTTTTACTCCTTCTGTAGTTTCTTTTTACTTTTAATCCCTAAAATATATATATATATATATATAATAATCCTCTAAAATGCACATAGTATTATGGGGGGGGGGGGGAAATGCCAAAAAAGCAAAGGGAAATTCAGGGTAGACAAGCAAATAGGACAAATTAGTATACCAAGGTGTACACCAGAAACTCCTGAATAAAAGTGGAGATGGTAAATGGGCTCTGAGCTCTCTAGTGGTCAAAGGTGAAGGAGGCATAATTCAAAGTTTCCAAAATATTGGCAGCATTTCCGCAGCTTCTAAGGACCAGCACAACTTCTCTGAGAGGTAAGTTGAAGGTAACATTGAACTTGATCTACAACAAGGGGCTGTCCTGGAGTAGCAGATAATATTCCCCAAATATCCAATCCCTTGGCAGAGTGTAGGTTTTGAATGTGAAATGTTGAAGTTTGTGTTGCTGTACAACTTTTTATTAGACAAGCAATATTTAACTTAATAGATCAGATGTTATTTTACTTTCTATTTTCAAGATACATTTTTTTAAGTTGGGGTTTAGTTTATTTCTACATAATAATTTATTTTTTATTACTATTCAACCATATTTTTGTCAAAATTATTATAGTTTTAACATTTAAATTTGCATAAATTTGTTTTTACTTGGCATTCTATAATAAGTCTATACTTTTTTTAATTGTTGATTTGTTTTAAGAATTTAGTATTACTTTTAAGAATCCTAAAATTTTTAAAAAATAAAATACTATATTATTACCAATGTTTCTATATTTCATATTATAAATATTAAAAATGTTCTTGTCCTTTTTAAACCCAGTGTTCCAATTATCACCCAACCTCTGTTGCCTCCACTGTCAACTCTAACTCTGTCACAAACATGCACACTGTTTTCACCAACCATCTGAGTAGAGAGTGCAAACTCCTTAAATTAAAAAACAAACAAAACATAAACAATAACAACACAAAATATTTTACAAATTTACTAAATAAAACCTGTTCTGTCCACTTGTCCACCACAATAGGATGATTGCCACTATGTGACAGGTTCACAGACTCAGAATTCCATGGACATTTAGCACAGACACAAGGATGAAAGTGTAACAATGCTAACACTATTGTTGGAAAACTTGGAATTCAACTTAAAAAACAAACTAACACACAACTGTATTGTTTGTTCACTTGCAAATTTACCTTTGACCATTAGGCAAGTCACCAAAATTCTTTGTTTTTTTATATGGATCTTCATTTTGTATATGGATCTGTTGAAATAACATTTTCTGGTTTTCATAGATGTTTTGTAGAATAAACTATTCATGATTATTAAGTGACTATGAAATTAAATGACAAGCATTCCTTGTTTCCAGAAGCCATATTGTTTTTAAACCTCAACTTCTGGTAATTCAATAAGAGGATCTATATGGATAAATTAGACTCAAGTAATAAAATAGCAGGTTACACAGCAATGAAACACCTAGAATTGGTCAAAATTGACCGTTTTCCAGATGTTTGGTCTGTATGAGACTCAATAACTACTTGTGTTATATATTTTATTACACTAATGAGAGATCTTTTGTTGTCATATAATAGCAGCCAATATGGTCATGTCAGGGATTCAGGCATTCCGGGGCACTGCTATATACCAAAAGTACAAAAAGATCTGCACAAAATATCATTTAAAAACTGAAAAACAAATCAACCAGTTTGGTGGAAAGTTCAGTCAACCAGCTTGGTGCCTTATAGATAAGACAATTTACGGAAGGACTGAAGTTCCCCTATTATATGTTTCAGAAATCTCTTTTGGCTCCCACAAGGAGTGGTGGGGGTCGGGGTTGGGAGGGTTCTTGGTAAAATGTGTACTTTGAGTCTAACCCAATAAATAAGTTAGATAGAATACATTTTCTGTGAGCACGGGTCATTTTCTACACTCTTGAGTTGAGCATGACCTAGAGATAAATCACTTTATCACCTCTTAGGCAAACTTCTTCGGTCTGCTATTTCTTAATTTATAACATGAGAAGGTTGCCTGGAGGAATTATGGCCTGTCACCTTGAAAATGTTTGAGCTCCCTTACAGTCACTAGGCAGCATTTATTGAGCGCCCACTGTGTGCTTAGCGCTGTGTAAATACAAGGTGTCAGGTTAACAAATCGCAATCCTTCTGGCTGCAAAATAATTTTTAAAAGCCTCGGCTCCATTAATATTCTGTGCCATATGGTGGAGAAAGGTCTAAATTCTATTGCTTTTGCTTTTACAGATAATTTATGAAAAAAAATGAAATATTAACTAGGAATGTGGTAGAATGGCTTTCTGTTTCGCTAGGAGATGACAAATGAAGCCGCATAGGCACACATTTGAATAAGGAATTATCAATCAACCTCAAACTTGACCCACAGCTGTCATCCCTACAAATTAATGTTTACCATTTTTAAGTATGTGCAGGACATCTGGAAACACGCAGGCTGTGGCTGGTGAGAAATTTCCAAGAAATAGTATATCAAAAGCTAATTATAGCAGCGAGCCCAAGTGTCATTTTGTTATGGTGAATTATAGACGGGGAGCTCTGTCACCGCAAACTGTTATTCATAACTAAATCATAATGCTTTTAAGTTTTAATTAATCTGCTTAGCTTTAGTTGCAAGGGAGAAGCTTGCTTAACTGTTAAGCCACCGAGGCTCTCCCGGGCTGCCCTGAAACTGCATCTGAGCACCTGAGGGAGTGAGACCACATTATCAGGCTGACATTGCGTCTATTAAAGAGAATTTCTTTTAATATGCCAGAGTCTGAGTATTCCTTTCTATTTCATTATCCAAAAACCAATTAATTTTCCATAAGAGCACCAAATTAATTACAAAATACTATGGAAATCAGAGATGTCTCTCCTTCCCCACCATTATGGAAATGCCAAGCCCCTCGGCAGCGAAGTCCTTCGAAGGTACTGGTTTTTCTCCTTAGTTTAACATTTTATTTGTGATGTCAGGAAAACCCAAAGAGCTGGCATTTTTATTTCCCCCTTCACATTTTTTGTTCTTCCCATTGCTTACTCAGTCCACAAGCCTTCTATTTAATCATCCTTACCCCGTGAAGGTGAGCTGGAGAAAGTATATTTTTCCATAAAGAAATCCCTTTTATTCAGTGTGACTTCTTGGATTTTTGTCTTCTCTGGCCATCCATATTATGAACTACTCATGGGCAGGGCCATGTTATAAATTTATCCTATATCCAACACCATCTCCTTCCAGTCTTTGGTAGGAACATCTATTTTGAATCCATCCTAGGGATTTAGCAAATTCTTATCAGCTGAAAGAAATCTAATTTTAAATTTGCAAAGAGAAATTAAAATATATTGAACTTGCAATCCAAAATAAACCCCAAAGAGAGACAGTAACAGAAACCTATAAAGTTTATTCACCAAGCAACCCACAGAAAAATAACAGCCATGACTTGTGGCTATTTAAAATTCTGTTAAGCAAACAAATTTTTCCTTCTGAGGAATTTACAGTGACCTTATATAAAAGGGGAACAGTAAAAGAAATGCCAAAAAAATGTACATAGGATGATACTATTTGATCATAACTTTTAATTTTATCGTCTCTTAAATAAAGGCATTAGCTGATCTTCTAACTTTTATTTAAAGCAGTAGAACCCTTTTCATATGAAATTGTGGAAATAACTTCTCTCCCCAAAAAAGTTGCTTGGATTGTAGCAGGTCCTGGTCCTGTGTTGCCTTCTTAGATTCCCCTTGGTCCAGAGGTGACACCCCCCACCATTTGAAAAAAGTCCTTGGTCTCTGAAAACCCCATCTGAATATGACTGGGAAAGTCTTTATGGGGACAAACCTACATCATACCTCCTCTGTTTCTCTGAAACACCCATTAGGATGACTCAGCAGGCATTTCATATACCTTGTCTTGATTTAGCATCATGGTCAGTGTCTTTCATCACTTTCTATCTTGAATTGATGATTTTTCTCTTAGAATATATGCCTATATTAGATGAACTTCAATTTACAAGTACAATAAGTATTTTCCCCATGGTTTTGTCACCATTTACCTAATTAGCTTCTAGACGAGTTTATGGTTAAACAAAAATACTGTAATTTGTGCAGCAGTAAACAATCATTTAAACAAGAGCTCTTCTTCAATCAGCTTTTAAAGATTCATGTGATCTAAGTTGAGAAAGACGCAGGTGAGGCCAACTTGGCCTTTTTCCCCAGAACCTCGGATCAGTTTCACTTTATTTAAATGGAAAGCCCACAGGTGTACTGCCTGGCTTCTGAGACCTCTTCCAAACTTCAGAATCTGCAGTTCTCTGGCAACGAAGCTAGTCTCCTACTCTACATATCAAATAATGCAGCCACTTCTATATCTGCTTCCTCAAGAGAGGTAGGGAATTAAAGAAGGAATTTGATTTAATCCTAAATCAAACACAGGAAGGCAAAATATTTAATTAACTTCTCTTTAGCAGGTTATTTTGTCTGGTACTTTTAAACATTATTATGGTTTAGTGCAGTCCCATCAAAGTGCCAGCCATACTTTGAAGCCTCAAAACATAGTCATTTAAATCAAATTAAATCGATTATGTAAGGGGCAACAGGATTCTGTGTACCCTATTTCTAATAAGGAAACTGCAGCATCGCTTTAGACACTTACAATATAAGGCCACTCTTTGTGTTGAGAATTCTTTAGCCCTCCAAAGCAGGTTTTGTCCCTATGACTCTGGAATGCAAATTCAGATGACAGAGATGTTAATGATTTTCTGATCTATTTTAGGCTCTAATGCTACCTCAGCAATGCCTGTCATCAAACAACAAAAAATTTAAAAACAAGAAAAAATACGCTTTTTAACAATAAGTTTTTACTAGTAGCTCTCTGCACGAATCCATGCGCCAATAGCTCTCTGCAGGGCCTGGCCTCTCCTCACCCGCTGCTCAGAGGCTCTCCTCAGCCCAGAGACCCATCCATGGCTGGGTGCTGGTTCCCTTCCCCTCCAGCCGTTCTGTGCCCACTGCTCAGAGCTCCTCAGCAGCTGGGGTAGAATGCTCGCGCTGCCCCGTCTCAGCAGCCACCTCCCTGAGACTGGGAGACTCTGGCAGGGCTGAGAGGACTGGGCACCACCATCTTGTGGCTATTGGCATACCATCTTTGTGACAGGGTGACAGTTAATTTGCATACTACCCTTTTATTAGATAGGATTGATTTCAGAGAGGAAGGGGGTGAGAGAGATATAGAAACATCAATGACGACAGATAATCATCCATTGGCTGCCTCCTGTACGCCTCCTATTGGGAATTGAGCCCACAACCTGGGCATGTAACCTGATCAAGAATGGAACCATGACCTCCTGGTACATAGGTTGATGCTTAACCACTGAGCCACACTGGCTGAGCAGAAAAATACTGCATTTTTCCATGTATAAGACACCCCCATGTATAAGATGCCCCCCCTCACTTTTCCAATCCAAAAATTAAGAAATCAATATTTTAAACATAAAACAGAACACATTTTTATTTAGTAATTACCGCAGGTAATGTCCATATACCAGTACTATGATATTATACATCATATCACTTTATTCAGCCTAGGTTACATCACTGCTCTCTTCTTTATCACTATTAGTTCCAGACATATCAGTTTCTTCAAGTTCTAGTGTATTACTGCTTTCTTCTAAGTCACTGTCTATTTATATGAGATCATCCTCAGTTCTGTCGATGGCATTGCTAATTCCACATTTATTGAAGGACTTCACAATCACCGCTTGTTTGACACCACCCCATGAGTTTGACACCATACCATACCAATTGCAGACCTCAGTAATTGTTGCTTTTTACACTTTTCCTGTTGGTGTCAAGTTATCACCTGCTTTTTGCATTCATCTACTCCATTCTTCTCTCATCAGGGCTTTAAATGGCTTGTTGATTAAAATATCTAGTGGCTGTAGCTGACCTATAAGCCCACCAGGAATAAGTGCTAGTTATATTTGATTGCCACTCTTTTTGACTTTATGTTAAATGTGCTCAAAATTGATCAAAGACAAGTAGAGCTGGCTTCTTTAAGAGCCCCCCAGGTCTTCTGGACCAAACCTTTGCAAACCAAATGGCATAATGTCTTTATTCAGTCACCCCTCCTCTTGAACTTGCACAATAATGCCAGGTGGTATGGTCTCTTCAGGATATTTTTTTCCCTCTTAAAATTAAGCATAGGAAGCATCTGCACAGCATGAAAGCACAGCAGCACAGTGTGTCTTTCATGGCCACTGTTTTGATTGCCACTGTTTTAATTCCTTTCACATCAACAGTTCTGTTGGAAGGCACATCAAAATTGAGAGGCATCTCATCCATGTCTGCAATCTGACTTGATTCAAAATCACATTTTTTTTCCTGAAGTTATATGGCATAGGAGTGAAACTATTGGAACTTATCCTCCTAAAATCGTAGCATTTTCTCAGCTAACTTTGTTCATGTTCCCATGGCCAACCCTTCTCTCCTCAGGAAACTGAAGCATCATTTTGCCTTTCCTGTAAAATCAACAATGTTCATTTCACTTGCAAACATTTTTGCCTGGCATTGAATAAGCTTGGTTGACACACATAAGCCACTCTGACACTGCTCCAAAATCCAAGTTTTAAGTCTCTGTTCCAAGTTTGCCCATTATGCTGGTTTTCCTCTTAAGGCCTTCTTCTTTCTTGGCATCTTAAGGAGTTGTTCTTCCTGTTTTCCCCACTGTCTAATCATACACTCTGGAAGTCCAAATTGTCTCTCTGCAGCTCTATTTCCATGTTCTTTTGCATAGTTGATTACATTCAGTTTGAATTTTGCAGAGTAAGACAATTGCTTACTGGTATTTATCTTTTTATTTTTTGACATCTTTATGGGCTCGGAATGCTCTGGTCCCTCTTGCATCTTCACACTCTCCACCTCCACCTCCACCTCCACCTCCAATTATGGCATCAGTTGACACCAGTAACAATAAGGCTCATAATTGGAGGAATCCTGTTTGACAAGGCATGGGCAGCTAAGCACTCACTCAGCTGCCTCCTCAGCTGACTTCCATGTACTCATATAAGATGGGGGAAAAAGCGTCTTATACACAGAAAAATACAGTAAGCCTTTTGATTTCTAATACAAAAGAAGAGCTAATTCTGGCATCATAATGGCTAAAATGCTGCTTAAATTTGCATCTGCCTCACAGCCAACAGCAGAGGACAAGTAGTAACAGTGGTGGATAAAGAATTAAAACATCTGGAGACATTAGGTTCATATTTTCTCTTAATAAAATTACATATTTGAGCCTACAATAATGAGCCTCCATCAGAGCTTCTCTGAGTTAGCCACTCCCTTAGAATCTACTTTCTTTAATTTTAAAAAAAGGAGCTGACAGGAGCAGTTTAGTGCAGTTCTTGCCTTTGTGTCAGCTTGTGGCTCAGAGAGGGAAAGGGTTTTTCCCAGGAGTCCAGCAGATTACCTCACCTGTGGAAACACAGAAATGAGGAGACATAGCAAGTGAAACCTGCTGTAGATAGCAGCCCCTATTTATGTCATGTCTAAGAGCAACCATGACACCAAACCTGAAAAACTTCCTGAAGGACATTGCCAGCAACTCGAAGTCATCTTTTAACAGGAGGGAGGAAAGAATACCTGGCCATAAATTACATTTCAATGGCCTCACATTCCAGAGTACCTGATTTGAGCAAATAAGACCACAGACTTCCTTTTAAAATATATATATATTTATTGACTTCAGAGAGGAAAAGAGAGGAAGAGATAGACCCATCAATGATGACAGAGAATCATTGATTATCTGCCTCCTGCATGCCCCCCACTTGGGGACATCCCCACTGGCAACCCAGGTGTGTGCCCTGACCAGGAATTGAACTGTGACCTCCTGGTTCATAGGTTGATGCTTAACCACTGAAGCCGATGCCAGCTGGGCAAGACCACAGATTTCAACCACTTCTTACAGGCTGATCGTCAGACTGTTACAGGGAAATCCCTGTTTGGGCTCCAATTTGGACTGCCTGTTTCTGTGTCCAATAACGAAGGCAGGGTTGAATCATATATGGCATTTATTGAGAAGGCTAGCCAACCAAGAAGACAGGGTGCTTACAAGCATTCAAATCCTGTCTTAACAGCAAAGTGCAGGTGACAGGATTTTAAAGGGAAATGGGCTTGGGTGAGGTAGGGAACGGAATGCAACTACATGCAGTCCTGGAGGTCCACAGACATCAGCTATTGCCTTTGATGAGATGATGATGAGATGATGTTTTGATTCCTGGTGGGTTGATCTGACCATGCTTATTGCTTCTGCTTGCTGCATTCACAGCTGAGTCACTTCTTTAATTGCTTTGCACAGTCCTTGAAAAGGAAACTTAAGAAAAACTTAACCCCCTATTCACATATAAGAAAGTTAACCCCTTATTCAAGTAAGTATATGTGTTCTAAGATTTAAAATAACATGATATTTTTTATATTACCGTATTTTCTGGCGTATAAGACGACACTGTGTTCTAGTAAAAAGCCTGCTCAGATTGGCCAGAGTCAGAGAGGCAGTCTATTAAAAAAAAGAACTGGTGTTGCCTCGAAAGTGGGGGGTAGTCTTATACAGCAAATATAGGCCTAAACCTATGTTTTAACTGTAAAAATTAGGGGGTCGTCTTATACGCCGGAAAATACAATAATTCAGGTGCTCTATCTATCAGATTATAAATCCTCCTATCAAGACATATTATAAAATAAGGAAACCAGCAGAACAGAGTTAAATAGCTCACCTGGGGTCACACAGTTAAAAAGTGAGGGACTGGGAGACAACATGTTCTTCCAATGAATTGAGACTAAAAATAAATCAGATTACTAGATTAAGTTTAGTTTGCCAGGTAAGTGAGCTTTGAGGGCTCAACAAGATATCCCATGAAAGGAGGCCTCAGCACAGTTTGTTACCCGGAAAGAAAACTCACATTTATTCACATTCACTCTAGCCTCCTTTTCTTCCTCATTTCCTACTCTCCTTACTCCTCGTGGCTATGCGTCCAATCCACAGCTTTTCTTTGAACTTTTTCTAACTTTAATGTGCTTCTCTGGAGATTCTGACACCTGAAAGTGTAGGGAGTGCCAGATGCTGAGACCTGACACAGTTAGACAAAGGGAAGATAATGCCGTCTCTTGTTTGAACTGCCCCTTTTGCCTGCCAACCTTTTGGGTGGTCCTCTTTGCCATAGAAAGCTGTGTGCAGTCAGGCTAGATTTTGTAACTACTAGCACCAGGTCACCAACGTCTGCATTTCACAGCCTTACTTCCCTTCCGGTCATGTCTTACCTATGTGCACAAATCCACAGGCTTCTTCAGCTGAACGCTACAGTTAGCCACTGGGACATCTAGGGCAGTTCCCTGTAGAATTCTAGGCAGAGGATCCTCTGTGGGTCATACACTGTTATGCATTTGTTTAATCTCTGAATTTATTCCTCTTCTCAGCCCTACTTAAATACTTAGAAGTCTTGACAACAATCAGATCAGCTCCTTCCCTTTATGGAAAGTTTTCTTGAATTGGTTTTGGACTCAGTTATGATTACTACCTTCTGAATCATGATGGGTGGATTAAAAAACTGTGGTGCATCTACACAATGGAATACTACACTGTGGTAATAAAAAAATTAAAAAATAATAAAAAAAGGAATTCTTACCATTTGCAACAGCATGGATGGAACTGGAGAGCATTATGCTAAGTGAAATAAGCCAATCAGAGAAAGATGAATATCACATGTTCTCACTCATTTATGGAATGTAATGAACAACATAAACTGATGGAAAAAAAATAGATCCAGAGACAGAGAAGCATCAATCAGACTGTCAAACCTCAGGGAAGGTAGGGAATGATGAATGATGAGGATAGGGGGGAGAGATCAACCAAAGGACTTGTATGCATGCATATAAGCCTAACCAATGGACACAGACAGTATGGGAGCAAGGGCATGGGGGGGGGGGGGAGAAGGGTTGGGGGATAATGGGGGAATAAGGATACATGTAATACCTTAATCAATAAAGAAAATAAAAATAAAAGTAAAGAATCAGCTCTTTAAATCAAAGGAAATGTGTTTCTTTTGTTTGTGAACTGCATGTTCTAGGATACAGTTCTTGTCCTATATGAAAAGTCTCATCTCCAATTCTTAGCACTCGTATAACACCCTGTCCATCTAAGTTTGAGTAACTAAAGACATTCATTATTATTTCTTGGCCTAACTTTACTACTTCCCCAGAAACTTTAAATGCTTCTTTTTCAGATTCATCAATCTATTACACATTCCTCTTGTTCATTATATATTACACTGGCTTAAAATGATCTTCACTGCCTTATGGACTTTCTTTTTTCTAAGATTACTCATATTTAAAAATAACTTACTTTGTTAAAAAACAAAACAGTTCATAGTATCAAATGAAAAAGTACAAACATGAAGACAAAATTTTTAATTCAGATTACTCCCTGCAAGCACCTATTTAATGTCCACATACAAAATGTTTTCTTTTTTTTTAAATGTAATACAACTTTGTGGCATGCCATATTTTCATGTTAATAAATATTAAACATTTAGGCTGGTACCTACATATATTATGAAAATAGTATAGTAGTAAGCATTTCTCACTGCTAAACATTTTTCTTTAACTAATTATCCCTTAAGACAATATCAGATAAGTAGGTCAATAGGCTGTTCACTTTTAGGGCTTTTCTTATAGACTTTCTCACTTACATTTCAGAAAAGTATATCAGCTTGTATTCTCATATGCACTGTGTCATATTTATCCACACTCTAGGTAAATTGGATATTATTTTCACTTTTGCCAGTGCTATATCATTTTAAATTGCATTTTCTTAATTATTTAAGAGAATCAACACATTTCCTGTGTTTTAACTCTATTATTGCTATTAAGTGATTCATGACAAAGGTGGCCTCTTCTGCTGTCACTTCATTCTCCTAAGTCTTAAAGAATTTTTAGGTTTGAATCACTGTTTCAAATCTAAAAATTTGTGTTTATACTGCTAATTGTGCCATGACCTTTTTTTTTTTGGCCAAATATTTAATCTGCAAATATGATTGCTATTGCTGCTTTTCTCGTGGAGTATTTCTACTTTTGCATTCTTTCTTGCCTTTTGGGAGACTTCCCTCTCCCAGCTGATACTTGCAGTAAACTGAGTTTCCTACCAGTCTCTTTTTTCTAATAGTAGTCAAAGCCTTGCTTGTGGCTAATGTTGCAGGAAGAGTGTCATCCTGAGGCTGAGACCCTTTTACATACCGAGATGTCTTTCTTTCTGTAGAGTAAATGCATTTCACTTCTGTATTTCTTGTAGTACTAGCTTTCATGTTCAGGTCAAGCTCGTCTGAAGGATATTTTTTGCTAAGATAGGAATTTTTTAAACCTCAGCTCCTGTCAGGACTAGGTAATTCTTTTTTTGTGAGCACTGTCCTGTGCATTGGAGGATCACTCTAGGTCTTTACCCATAGGATGTCTCCAGTACCCTACAGGTATGACAACCAAAAATGTCTCCAGACATTGACAAATGTCCCTTGGGGGCAAACCTCCCAGGTGACAACCACTAGTCTAGGGGATATAAAGCTTCTAGCTATTTATTATCATCTTGGGTTCTATTAAAATAAGACATGGTGTCCTTCTCAAGCTAAGCAGGTGCTTTGAGCTCTTATCAGAAAATACCTACAGTATTGGCTCTAAGTTGTAGTTGTAAATTTTAAGATACACAACTCATAGGCTTCAAAACTAGAGTAACCCAGAAGGTGAGAAAGACTGGAGGTTGCCCATAGAAGGTGTTGTCAGTGTTCTGAGTTCACTCTATCCACATTATTTGGACTTCTGCCTAAATCAATGTTTCTCAAATAGCTATTCCTTTTTTTCTTTTTTTTTCAAACAAATACCTTTTGCTTCTCACTTAGAAAAGCCTTTCATTTTTAGGTTAAGTTTATAGAAGATTCAGCAAGAACTATTTATTGTGTGATGCTTTAAAAGAAAGAGCCAGGTAAAAAATATAGAAAGACACATTTCAGCTTCCTTTAAAGAATGGGGTGCTCAAAAGTCATTAAATTTCATATCACTGTAAGTTTAAGCAGATAGGAGATCACCGTGTTGTTGGAAGGAATCTCTGTAGTGGAAGATTCTAGATTCAGATGCCTTCTAAGGTTCTTGAAATTATAAAATCCAGAACATCTCCTTTATTGAAACCAAACATGTACCCTCTTTTTCAGTGGTATACTGTTTTGGCATATACAGTCAATGCAATAGTAACCTGGTGGCCTCACCCAGCCCTGGCATCTTCCTGAATGGTGCTCAACATCCAAGGTTCCCTGAACAGCAAGTGTCTACCCCCCCTCCCCCGCCCCATGTTGCTAAAGGTAGCCACAGTTTTTTATGCACATCCCCATGAGGATCCAGGCATCAAATAGCCCCAACTTTTCAACATACACAGAAAACAAAAACAAAAAACAAAAAAAAACCCAAGTAGAAAGTTGGGTAGACTAGCAGTGGTTTCCTAGACAAACTGGACAAGGAGATACATCATTCCTCCCTAGCACACTATTGGCAGGTCACCTAGACAACTTTATTATATAAAAGATGGCATCTAAAGCCATAAATTAATTACACATTGCTTACTCTCAGTCCAAATAGGCTTTAAAGAAGTCTTAAGACAACACAAATGGAGACATAAACATTAAATCTATTGAGTTTTTCTCATTAGTAGTTTCACTCCTACACAATTATGTACCCATAGAACCTGGATTTATGGTCTTATATTTTTCTCTAGCTTTTTTATAAATTTACATCATATTATTGTATTTCCAATGCAAGTATAAGCTCCCTGTAAATAGCAACTTTCTCTCTTTCCTAATATCATGAAACTTTCCTTCACAGTATATTTTTTTACTACTAGTTGTGTCCACATTTATTTGTGGATGGAGTTTGTCAGCTCCTCTGAACAGTATTCTCAAGTAACTGAATGCGAGAGGGCACAGGATCAATCTGCAATCTGATAGATAGCTCATCATCACAGCGCTGGGCTGCAAGCAAGTCCTCAGAAAAGTACTGTTGATTCATATTGATTTCCTTTCACTCTAACATTTTCTAAATTCAACAATGAGGTCAGTTAATTCCTTTTTTAAGGATCAAAAGTTCCATCGAGTTGTTAGATGAAATAATCAGTTGGTTGATCTTTAAAAAAAAAAAAAAATCACCAGGTAGGCACATCCTGAAATAAAGAAAACTCCATTAACTTTTGAGTCCCATTTGTTCCGTGTCTTGGCTTCCTAGTCGACTGTAAGATTCCTAAGTTCAAAACTGTTTCTTGGTTTAATTGCACACAGTACCTAGTAGAGCATGATGTACACATAAGCCTTCAGTGAGTGCCAACCTTCACATCCAGGTATGGCAGGTCCCCAAAAGAGAATGGTTCTTTGCTCATTCACCTGGGAGGACTGGCTCTTCAGGTGCCATTTCCAGAGAAATGCAACCCTTAGGTGGAGCTGGTAGGGGAAATCTGGAGTAATGAGTTAGGACACAAGTCTTTCACCCAGCTTTTATATTTTGGACAATAAAGAGTTATCTCTACCCTTGGTCTCTCACTGTATCTTATGGCTGATGTACCTACTTCTCATGTGAAGCAGGGTGGTTAAATTCAAACACTCTGAAGCCACATGAGCTCAATCCTGGCTCAGCTACTTACTAGTTTTGTGACTTATACAATTTCTCAAAGCCTTCGTATAAACATTATAAAAAATAATTACAATAATAATATTTTTCTCATGAGATTTTTATAAGAATTAAATGAGTGAATAGGTGTTGAGCACTTAAACTAGTGTCTTCCACACAATAAGCTCTTCACTATAGCTACCTTTGATAATGTACATGAGAGAATTAAAAGTGCTCTGTAATATAAAATGTTATGACTGAATCATCTCTTATGCCATAGATCTAACAAAATCTGACTTCAGAAATCACTTCCCCCATCTTCAAAGTGATTGTCATGTTACTAAACTTTTCTTGGGTAGCATTATAAAACAGGCTGCCTCAGTCTTCTCCCTTCACTGTAAACAAATATTGAAATTCTCCAACTTCTCAGGTAGGGAGGGAACTAATGATCTGAAAATCAAGTATAGAAATACAGCTAACCACCAATTAACTGATAACAATCTAAAACCCCTAACAAAATTAATGAAGAAATGATAAGACAGGATACTAGATGTGCTCTATCTTTCATCCAATGTACAGAACACAATGACATTCTCAGAATTGCGATGCTCCCAATCCACTCTTTTAGGACAATGACAAGGTAATGACAATGGTCTCTACTCCCTGCCTCCCATCTGTCTGGTCTCTTTTATCTGGGGAAAGGAGGCTCATAGGCTGGTTGCCTTTTTCCTTTAAGGTTGAGTTCTTCCCTTCATTTTTTTCTGATAGAGGGCAGAGTTTCTTCCCAAGTCAACGGCGGTCCTCAGACCCGCTGGGAGGGGGAGGAAAAGAAGGACTGAGGACTGTGAAAAGCAACCCTTAAAATCAAATTAAATTTCAATTGAATGACCTGAACTCGCAGTTTTAAGGAGCAAATGATGAGGTTCTGTATGGAGGTTGAGAAATGCAATCATCACTGATGGATTAAAGTAAATAGTGCAATGAACCTTCGTCCTCCTCCTCCTGTGCCTGAACCCCTCTCCCCTTGATAAATACACAAATCTACATGGGTGCACACCATTTCAGAGGGTAATTATCCAAACGATCTAGAACAAACAAAACAAGTGCAAATGTTATGCCTATGTTTAATGAAGACTTTGGAGTGGCTCAGTGAAGTGAAACTCATTCTGCTCCCGTCACGCTTCCCCATCCCCTGACCCCTCACACATGCAGCCAATAAGGGGCCTCATTTGAAATTCAGAGGCTCCGAGGCTGGGATTTAATAACAAAACTGGCACCTGTCACTTTTTCTATATCTCGGCTGCACTCTGCTACTTTAAGCATTAAAAACAACTCATCTGGGGGAAAATATAAAGCGAATGCCAAGAAATATTTACTCTTCAGACCTACAATGACCCCTCAAGGAGTCGTGAGGTGTGTGCTTTTAATTGCAAGCAGAAAACAACTTCCAGGAAATCACTCATGCGATTTCATTTCCATTGCCCCTGTCTATGTTTATTTGACTACCTTAATCACATGGTAACTTGGCATTCATGCCCTTGCACACACAAACAGCTTTTTTCTTATGATGGAGATAAAAATGTAACAAAAGTATATTTGAGTGTGTATGTACATGTATGTATATATTCCTACATAAGTTAGGAATTTATAAGGTAGAGTTTCATCCAAAATTATTTTTTGTTTCTTTGATGTAAACAGGCAAAATGGGTGTAAAGTAAAAATCTGTATTGGAGCATAACTTAGATATCTAGATGTAGCAACATATTCCTGAGATACATTAAACACAAAACAGTTCCAGAAAGGCAAGTTATTGTATTTTTTTTTCAGGGTCACAAAGACTTTTTGAGCATTTCTAAATGAGAAAAACAAAGAATCCCTCCCACACCCGATAAAGTCACCACTGCTTAAGTAGTATCCTCACCGTTAAAAGTAGCTGTTTTCAGGCCCTCGCCAGGTAACTCTGTTGGTTAGAGTGTTGTCCCAATACACTAAGGTTATGGGTTTGATCTCTGACCAGGGCACATCTAAGAACCAATAAATGAATGTATAAATAAGTGGAACAACAAATCAATTTCTCTCTCTCTCTCAAAAAGCATCAATAAATAAAATTAAAAAAAATAAAAGTATCTGTTTTCAAGATAACCTACATACTTTGTCCTAATTTTAGGTCCTTTTCCCCTAGTAAAGCAAATTTGGGAAGAAAAAAAAAAGGTGGGGGGAGAGGCAGACTAGCCCCACTGAATTCAGTGAACATCGGTAGGTCAGTTTCTGAGCTACCTGTCACCTATACACCTGTACAACTCATCATATACAGTGTATATATACATATTTGAAAGCTACATTAGGATATTCTTATTCTGTTATAGTTGTCAACTTCTGGCCCCTTATATGTTGGAAACTGATTTATCAACAGTGGAATTCATGAACTAACATATTTTATAAAATCTCTAAAATTCAGGATCATGAGTAAATATGGTGAAATGTATTACATAGAACACTTGTATTAGAATTATTGACTCCTGAAGATCTGTGAGTAAGTCAGTGAGAAAAACAATTTGGTAATCTCTTTCATAGCAGAATCAAGTAAGGGTAAAGATCAACCTATGAAATCTATGAGAAATAATTTTACTTAGGCCTCTAATCAAGGGATGGACCCTGGCCAGTGTGGCTAGGTTAGTTGAGCATCATCCCAAGTCACTGGTTCAATTCCCAGTCAGGGCACACGCCCAGGTTGTGGGCTCGATCTCCAATAGAGGATCTGCAGGAGACAGCCGATCAATGTTTCTCTCTTTCTTTCTCAAATCAATAAAAAAATATATATTTTTAAAAAAAGAGTTGGAATTACTATTTTTGCCTTTTCTCTTTTCTTGACATTTAGATTAGATTCAAAGTGACCACTTCACTGTAAGACCAGTCTAAAAATATTTGTGATTGATCTTTATGTAAGTAGAATTATGAAAATAAGAAAATTAATTTAAAGTTCATAATGTTTCTTTTGTGATGTGAATATCTTACAATAATTTTTTACCCATCCTTTGGAAGTGCTGCTTTAGATTATTACATTACAATAATAGGGAAGGTATCAGAAAAGCCAAAGTAATACCTTGTCCTGTTATAACTTCTATACTTTATGGCCAAGAAATGAGGCTTTTCAAGTGAATAGATGCCTGTTTTTTTGTTTTTTGTTTTTTGTTTTGTTTTGTTTTGTTTGTCTTTTTATCAGTCTAAGCTTGTTGTTTGAGGTGGGGGGAAAGAGTTTCAGGTGAACCTTTATACAGATAGAGGACAGTCCTTCCATCTGGGCAAGGATAAGAGTTATGCTCTCATATTTTCATAACAGAATGTCAACTCCTGCTTGCACATATGGTACCTCAAGCATATGGACCTTTGTTTAATCTATGACCCAGAATATAGACACTTCAGGCAGTTTTGAAGAAATTCAGTCTTTAATTGCCTTTGTTTCTGTACTTGCTACAATCGTGTTTGGAGATATCCAATATTTGGAAAAGATAGTATAAATAACATGTCAACACTCTCTTCCTTTAGGATCTCTGAGCTCCATACCTACAATAGCTAAGTCATCAAAAACAATGTTATTTAACTCCATTATCTTAGGTGTCTGCAGAAAGGATTTCAATAATCTAAGCTGTAATGTTATGTTTTCTATTGTTATAGAAGTCTTAGAATCAAGGACAATTTCTGCAGATTTAGAAGATGTCAGAAATGGACTCAGATGCCCACAACTGTGCCCACCCCAAGCCCCGAGATATGGTTCAAAAGACATAAAACTTTGCATAACAATAGGTGTTTATTTGTTGAAATGGTTATAGGTGTAGATGTTATTGATATGAGGATAAAGATAGAAATTAAAGCAGAAATAGAGAGCTAGAGATACCTATTCATCTATAACAATAAGGGAAATAAGAAGGCAATCTATCTATCTATCTATCTATCTATCTAACTAACTATCTATCTATGCCTAAGCGATCAGACGACAGGATGACTGGATGACCAGATGACCGGCTGGTAGCTATGAGATGCACTGACCACCAGGGGCAGATGCTCAATGAAAAAGGTGCCCCCTTGTGGTCAGTGCACTCCCACAACAGGAGTGCTGCTCAGCTGACAGATGGACGCTAGATGGCTGGCAAACATGGCTGCAGTGATATAAGCCTCTCCTGTGGACACTCCCCCTACCCTGGCAGGTGCAGTGGGGCCAGGATGAGTGGGATAGGCACAGAGGCCAGCCCAGGCTTGGGCTTCTTCTCGTTCACCTGCCGCTTCCTGCACTACTTCATGCTGTGTGGGATTGACATGGACAGCAAGCTGGAACTTGAGGAACTGGTGGGTAAGGCCAGGCTACAGTGGCTCAGAGGTCCACTAATCCCCACAGGTCAGGCTGAGGGATGAATCCATGCACCGAGCCTCAAGTCTATATATATAAAAGCCTAAGTGACAAAATAACCAAACAACTGTACAACCAGTTGACTGATCACTATGAAGTGCACTGACCATCAGGGGGCAGATGCTCAACACAGGTGCTGTCCCATGGTGGTCAATGCACTTCCACAGCCAACCTCCTCCCAGGTGGCCAACCTTCCACAGTCCTTTCCTCCCTACCCTCCACCCTAGCTGACCAACCTCCCACAGCCCCTTCCCCTGCCCAGCCTACTCCTGAGGCCCATTCCCCCGCCTGCCAAACTTCCACAGCCTCCTCCATTGGCCAACCTCCCTTGCCCCTGCTGGTTGGCCTCCATTGGCCCCAATCACTGGCCAGCCAGAGGAACCCCACCTGTGCATGAAATCGTGCACTGGGCCTCTAGTTTTGTAATAAGAGGTTTTAAAGAATTATTGAAAGAAAGATGGGATTGAGTTACTAAAAGGAAAAAAAAAAAAGCAACTAAAATATCCATAAGAACATGTCCCTTGAAGAGGAAGTGGCTCTGGGATACTTCATTTTAAGAAGACAGAGATCAGAGTGGAAAAGAGCCCATGGCCATATTGGAGCCATTTTTGAGAAATCCATTCAGAGCACCTGAGCATCCTGGCTTCTATCCCTCCACAGCTTGTCCTAAGTAGGTTGCAGCAGGGCATTTAGCTCCAGGCCAAAGCAGTTGTTCTGGATACTCAGGGCAGGAAGGGAGAGGCACCATAGGAGTGAATGACATCTAGAAGGAAGAAAAGCTGCTAGGACACTTGTCCCATTCCTATGTCTTGCCCTTCCCCAGCAATCATCCAAAGTAAAGTCTTAAATAAGAATTAACATACACTAATAGACAAAGATACATTCAGCAATACAACACAAACACAAAAATGAGAGCAAACAAGGAAGAATCACCAGATACTTGAGTTCAATTAACATCATAAAAGAGAAACACCAACCTAAATCAACCAAAGAATTAGCAATAACACATGAGAAAAGAGAGTTAATACTGTAAGCTGATTTAAAAAATGTCTAAATGACTTTCATAGAGATTTTTTTTTAAAAAATTACATCATCCATTAAAGAAAACACAACTAGTAATCTTGGGATAAATGATTCTCAAACATGTAAACAAACTAAAATGTATGGACACTACAAATTTTGGAAGGAGTAAAATAATAAGTGAAGAGAGTCAAAAAATTCTCCCAGAATAATTACTAAAAGACAGAGATGTAAATCATTATATAAAAATAAAGACACATTGAGACCACATTTAGTACAGCATCCACTTAAGAGTTTTGAAGAGACCAGAGAGAAGGGAAAGAGTGAATAGGGAAAAACTAATAAGCAATAGTAGAAAATTTCCCAAAGATAAAGATAAATAAGACTGCACATTAATTCCATATTGAGTGGACTCATTCTCTAAGAGAATGAGAAAATAGTTATCTTAAAATGTTTTGGTAAATTCCAAAAGATAATTAGAAATCTCAAAATGTTTTCAAAAAAAGAGAATTGTCCACAAAGCCAAAAGAATCTTTTTGGCATCAGACCTTCCATTGGGTGCTAGAAGGCAATAAAGCAATATTCTCAAAGTTTAGAAATAACACTATTTGGACCCAAAATTTTATGCCCAAGCTAGCATTCAAGTGCAAAAGCAAAACAACTTTTTCTGCTGACAGAAGCTTTCCTTTAAAAAATGTTACAGCCCTAGCTGTGTGGCTCAGTCATTTGGTGTGTCATCACATACACCCAAAGGTAGCAGGTTCAGGTCTGGGTCAGGGAACATATTATACATGGGTTATGGGTTTAATTCTTCATCAGGGCCATGTGGAAAGTAACTGATCCATGTCTCTTTCTCTCTCTCTTTCTCTCTCTCTCTCTCTTTTACCCTGCCTCTTTCTAAAATCAATAATAATAAAAAATTAAATGTTATAAAAATTACATTCCATTAAAACAAAAAGTACACATAGGAGAATATTTTAGCTATAGAACATTTATAGTTAAGTCTGAATAATTACATTTGCATAAATTAAAAGTAATCAGTAATTAAAATCTCACATAATCTCAATGTAGAGGACAGAGAGGAGGAGAGAGATAAAAATATGTTTATTTTTGTCATCTTAAGAGGAACATAGCATACTAATTAATCTAAACAATGCCCCCAAATTTAAATATGTATATTAAAAGTTTAGTCAGAATTTCAGCAATAGAAGGAAATTAAATAAAAACAATTCAATTAGTCCCATATAAGATAATCAGGAAAGAAGGAGTGGGGAAGAAAGGAGTAAGAAAAGGGAAAAAAGAGAAGGAAAATCAGACTACTGGGCACATAAACACTGACCAACAAAAATGGCAGGGTCAAGTCCAAGCCCAGCAATAATCATATACATCAAAGCTTATGTAATTCTTCTATTAAAAAAGAAACTCAGACTGGCTAGGAAAAAACAAGCAAACAATGACTTACAGAAGATGTACTAAAACCAATATATGAAAAGTTTGGATACAAGTGCATAAAAATTAACTCAAAATTAGAACACAAGTGAATAGGATTCAATGTCTTCAGTGCTTATAAAGAAATAGTTTAATTATCCTTAGACATGCTAAACAGAAAAGAAAAAAGAGAAAAGATAGAAACTACCTAATAGAAAATTGGCAAAGTATGTGAACAGTATGTCTGAAAGTAAGCATTGGGATCATGTGAGATTAAAAACGGGATACGATTTATATCCACCTAATTGTTAAAGTGTAAGAGTTTGCAAAAGAAAAATAGTAAACAACTTTATACTCATCAAGTAGGGAGCTATTAAGGAGATTATAGTACATTAATATGGCAAAATACTCTGCAATAATAAAAATAATGTTGTACATTTCTAAGCAGTGATGTGTTTTTTTAAAAAAATCCTCAAAAAATACCAGTTATGCCCAAACTCAAATTTTAGAAGGCAGTATGATCTCATTTATGTAAAGAAAAAAAAAATCTGTGTGCGCATAAATAAATAGGAAAAGGACCATATGGAAACATGGTAACAACAGCTCCTTTTGTGGAAGGAAGTAGGACATAGATGGAAGAGCTCAGAAAATAGAAGAGTTCTGCTTTCCCCCCCTCTATATCTCAGAATTATTTGATATTGTTGACAAGAATGTATGTATTTATGCATGAACTTCTTTAAGTACACATGGGTATATTATGTAAAAATCAGGATTAAAGACAACTACAGTTGTTTTTTCTTACTCGTCTAGCAAAAATTTACTGAGCACCTATTATGTTTAGAAGATGATGCAGTCATAAGGAGTGCAAAAATGAGTGAATTTCTGCCACCAAATAAAGTAAAATTTTATTTTATTTACATTAAAACAAGTTCATCAGGTTACGGTTTGAAGGAAATTGATGCTGGAGCCAGTTATAGGTATGGTAAACTATAAAAATAAGAACATAAGGTCATAGGTGCAGTTGTTGGTGGGATTATTCCAATGCAAATTTCGAGTTAAAAATAGCTTATCTCTCACAACAAACACATTCACAAATATATGTGTGTACACACACAGAGAAAATATAGTGCTAAAACCCTCGATTCTGATGTTGCTTTGTTCTTTTACTCAAAGGATCATAAGTCAAAAGAGCTGGGGGGAAAATGCAATGCTTCTAATTTCCTTTTTTTTTTAATATATATTTTATTGATTTTTTACAGAGAGGAAGGGAGAAGGATAGAGAGCTAGAAATGTCGATGAGAGAGAAACATCGACCAGCTGCCTCCTGCACACCCCCTACTGGGAATGTACCCACAACCAATGTACATGCCCCTGACCGAACTCGAACCTGGGACCCTTGAGTCTGCAGGCCAACGCTCTATTCACTGAGCCAAACTGGTTTCGGCTGCTTCTAACTTCTGATTGTGACAAAACGTGACACATGTATAATAAAATTTCATTATTTTCTTCACTGAAACACATTTGTGTGTGTGTGTGTGTGTGTGTGTTGTCTTCCCATAGCTTAGCTTCCCCAGTTAAAAATCTATATCCACGCTCACTCCTTGTACTGTGTTGTTTATTGCCATTTGGAGAAAAATCAGAGTAAATATAAGTGCCATACAACAGCTCATCCAGGGTTCTTAGTATCCAGTTGGTAGATCCCGGGAAAGTATAAAGTTACACTGGTAAGGCTAAAGAGTACTTAATTTATGGCAGTAGAAGCAGCTAGAGCCATGGAGAATTCTGAAAATCAGAAACTAATACAGTAGAATACATACCTTTGTTTAGTTCCTAAGGCTGTGTTGAAGATACATGATCTTGTATTTATACACTATTTGGGTTTAAAGTTAGTATATTATAATGAATAATTTAATAAAGCTACAGCCTAAATGCAAAAAGGAGAAAAAAAACAAAATGTAATTATAACCTTGTGAAATGCCTTCCACAACAGTAAGAAGTCTTAAGGGCAAGTGGATTTAATAGATTCAATGACTTGCATATCATAATAATTCAAATTTGATTTTCTTTCTTCTGCTTTTCCAAGCTCAAAAATATTGCTTCTTGTTTCATTCAATATCAAAAATGCTGTGTTCTGATGGTAAAGTAATACCATAAATTTCAGTTGAAGATATATTGTACTGTTAGTCTTTATATATCAACTCAGTTTTTTTTCTCAACATTAAGATCTTCCATTATCTAAGGCTGACTATGTAAAAGGAGCCATTAAAAAACAAAAGTATAAATTTAATAAAAGTATATCATAATTACTTGGTATGGTACAGCAACTGAGTGTTTTAGTTAGTTAATTTTGTTAAATAAGGAATTAAGCCCTGATTGTTTCAACCTATTTGGAAAATGTTTTAAAAGTACACCCATTCATCCTACATCTTAAGTAAAATTAAATTTCTTGCCAATTGAGAGCAATATTCTTTGAATGTCTGATGGTAGGACAAGCCATAGTTGGCAAGATCTGAGCTCATTAAAAAAAATAGGGAGTTATGATTAAAATATTAATATTAACAGTGAGTGCATGTGCAATGTATTTTAAAAATAAAACCAATTCTTAAAAATTAAATGTATACAGCCCTAACCAGTTTGGCTCAGTGGATAGAGCATTGGCTTGCGGACTGAAGGGTCCCAGGTTTGATTACGGTCAAGGGCATGTACCTTGGTTGCTGGCACATCCCCAGTAGTTTCCCTCTCATCAATGTTTCTAACTCTCTATCCCTCTCCTTTCCTTTTTGAAAAAAAAATTAATAAAATATTTCAAATAAATAAATTTATACAAAAAATAGAATTGCCAGGAAACTCTTTTCATAAATTACTTTCTCATGTAACTTAAGAAATATTCCCAAAGAGCATATTCTCTCCTAATAACTATACTGTTTTTTAAAATTATCCATCCAGCCCCTAGTGGCTGAAATTCGAGGTCTCTTGCACTTCCATGCTTCCTTGTTTCCATTTTTTAAATCTCAGCAACAGATTTTGTAACCACTTAACTTTTTCAAAGATAATTAAAGTGTCCAAAGTATGTATAATCAGATGTACCAAAAAAAAAGTAAATTTATTTCTATATTTGGCATTTACTTCTATTTCAAGTCCACACAGATGGGGACTCAATATCAGTCACTTGGGGATTCCATTCTCTTGTTGTCCTGGAGTCATATACAAGTTCAAAAGTGTTCAAAAGGGCATCCAGTCTCTGGTATATCCCCACCATCTGGTCTCTGGTATATCCACACTCAGACACAGCCACATCTCCATTCCCTGTGATGCTGTCTATACACTCAGGTCACCTATGTCCTTCCTTGCTCTAGAATTCATGGCTTTTTTAGTTGCGACTTGGGGGTACCTGGAAAATCTACAGTTTGGGATGTGGGAAACTCTTCTTGGCCCTCCGAGGTACCTATAAACACCCTGCTGTTCCAATGGGTGATACACCACAGGAAACTCAGAGACTTCCTCTGGATCATCTGCCTATAGTGACAACCATGTACTTACTTCTGCTCTCTCCTCATGCTGGGAATGGGGAAAGTGTGGTGTTTTCCCATCTTTGCAGACTCTCCCAGGAACCTACTATCATCTCAACTCTCTTTGCTTCCCCTCTGAGCCTGCTCCTCATCTGCCCCGGGGGATCTTCTCTAGTCTTGAACTTGCAAAGCCTTGCCTTCTGTCATCAGAAATTTCTCCAAATCCTTTGTTTTCTATCCAGGGCGAAAATAGGCAAAATGGCCTATTCATTCTTAGTTAATGAGGAATAAGAGGGATGGCCCTAGGCTTTTGTTTCCAAAAGTATCAGCCCGCTGAGGAAAAAAGCTTTTGAAGAGAAAAGGACTCTCTTCTAAAGAAAGGACGCAGGGACATGCTACCTGTAGGAGTCTCCGCAGGGATGGAAATCTCAGCCCTCAGAGTTTCATAGGCAGGGAAGTGTACTCTGAGGGTAAATATCCTAGATCCATGGCTCTAAGCACACCAGTTTCCAGTGGCCCAGGTTTTTCATGGAAACACCTGAGAGGTAAACTGGTGGGACACGCAGGTGCCTGAATGATCTTTCTGCTACCTACATCTCCAGCCCAGCTTGGAAAACTCAGGGAAATTCTCATTCTCCAAACACCTGGCACAACAATTACTTTAGTTACTGGTGAGCTGTTTTAGATGCCTATGGAAAATACGAGTGTGTAACAGAAAGTTGGAAGGGCTCAAGAGGGTGAGCTTGGCTAGAGTCAATTTTATCTCCTTTAGCCTGGTATTAAATTACATAGGTGGATGAGATTCCCCAAGGGATAAGAAGAGAGAAAAGGCAATCAGAGAACACTAACCTTTAGCAGGAAGAGGGAAAAAGGAAATCTGGAAAGAGAATGAGAGTTGTAAAAGAGGAAGCAGAGCCCAGAAGAGAGTTAGGTTGGAAAAGTTTTCAAGAAGGAATTATGTAGCTGGTTGAATACAAGAGCATTTTCAGTAGAGTGGGGGCAGGGTAAACCACCTGTAGTGCACTGATGCATTACTGTCATCTCAAGTATATGCCTGAGAATATGTTTCCAGAGCTAGAGTATTTCTAAAAGAGCAAGAAATATAGGAGGTCATTTAGAAATTACCTTACTCTGTGTACCTTCCCTGGTCCCTGAAGGCTAACAGCTATCCCTTTCCCACCTTCTTCATCTAGTCAGTCAAAGGGTCAAACACTCATTGATCTTTCATGTTTCTCTGGGGTGAGTATGTGTTCCAAGCATTATGTTTAGCAATTTAGTTTTAAAAAATATGTACAGTACGTTTCCTCAAGGAGGATAGGAAGAGCAACAAACATGAAGATAAAGACTTCTATTCATCTCTTCAACCCAGTAAGAAGTGCTACCAGGCTTAGGGCAGTTCACTGAAGCTGAGGTTACAGAGAGGGCCCCACTTTCACAGCTCATAGGCAAAGCAGCCACATGCATAAATTTGGTAGTTCCTACCTGCCTGAGGGCAAAAAGGTAATTGCTTGTTTAAAAGTTTATTTATTTTCAATATTTAAATATTAAATAATGAATGGAATGAGTATTGCAGACTTGTTTACTAGGGAAGTACATGGGTGTTAATATATAGATTTCCCACTTGTTTTGTTTGTCCAGAGGTTTTATTTTTTCAGGCCCACAGTCTTAGCTATCGTCTTAATAGAGAGGATGTGTTTAGACCATCACATGAGACTAGCTATTCCACAGTCCAGTGTAATTGCTCCATAGCCTGAAAGCCATCAGTAGGACATCCTTAGTGCTGCTGTAGAGGCTCCCACCTCCGCTGCTATGCTCGCTAGCCTTGAGCCCAGCTTCTGGCTGAGTGGGGTAGCGCTCTAACTTGAGTGTCTGCCCCCTGGTGGTCAGTGTGCATCATAGCAACTGGTCATTCTGCTGTTTGGTCAATTTGCAAATTAGCCTTTTATTATATAGGATTAATTATTGTACTCAAAAGTGTAAACTTACTGTTGCCCACCCTGTATGTGTACTGGTACATATTTGCCACAAATGATGAGTCTATGAGTTTACTAGTGCTGGTATAGACAACTAGTCAACTGCTGATTTTGAAGTTCTTACCTCTCAGCTCTAATAAATCTTTCTATATATGCAGTATTTATAATACTAGGGCTGTGACTCTATTAAATACTGGTACATTTTTCCTTTAGCAATTTAGTTTCCTCTTATATTTCACCAATCTGGGACACTACAGGTGATTCTATAAGATAGAGGAAGAAAACAAAACTTCCTAGTCATTCTTATCAGTGTTGTCCCCAAACAAGCACTTAGCTTAATAGCAGAGCAGTTTTTCCCGGCTTTTTTTGACACTTCTAGGAATGGACCATCACCCCACCTCTGAAGTATTATATCAGTTGGCAGTGTCCCCTCCTCAGAAGTCTGAGTACCAGCTTCATTGGGCTTTTCTCAGAGCTCCTGAGCAGGTAGAATACAATTTTCAGAAATTTGAATCCCAACTTGTATTACCTCTCTTTGGAATGTATTGCTTCTAGTAATTCCAATATCACATATCTGATCTCCTGGCTCTAGAAATGGGAGCTGCTTCCTGAAGTTCTTATATCTGTGTTACCTCCGTGTGCTTGCTTTTTCGGTCTCCCAACCCTTCTTTAACAACTTCCTCTATTAAATTCTATACATCATGTGCTGTTTCTGATTTTCTGACCATAACATCTCAGTGAAGCCTGCCTTTAGTAATTCCCAAATAACAGCGAGCATAGGAGGGATGGCATTCAGCTGGTATTGGCAGGATAGCTGTATTAGCTGATTTCCTCCAACATCTGTTCTGATTAATCGATTTTGAAGCTATAAAGGCTGTTCATTATTTTTAATATCAGCCATTCCTGTCACTGCAGACACTGAGATAATCCCTTTGATACTTAGCATTGCTGATATCTGAGATTTAATTTGTGTATACTCCATTTGCCTGTAAATATTAATGGCAGACAAAAGCCTGCTACGTTAGGGTTAAAGAGTAGCCAAGAAAGTTTCTGCCTAAACTTTCTTGAATTTGATAGTATATACCACAGGCCAAAGGAAGGTGCTTACTCAACCAGTCATCATGCTGATTACTTAATGCCAATTTAATTGAACCCCTCTTTCTGAATCAAACACTGATCCTGAGTTTCTAACTCACCCAATTTGCACAATTACATCCATGTCCAAGATAAGTATGCTCCCCTCATGGTCTTGGGGGAGCTGAGGGGAATGGAGGAGAGAGTGGTATCTGGAGTGTGGAAATGTGACCAAATCTATCTTCATGGTCATAGAGATTACATTGAATTGAATGCATCTGATTGTTTCAGGTGGCACTATGTGGGTTTAGGGGAGATCAGGGCTTTTCTAAGCTCTGTCATTTACCAGACAAGAGCCCTTGGAAATCTGCAACACAGAAAAAATGTGTGCAACTTTACATTTGTAAACAGAAAATCATTTACATAGTCTCCTTTAGACTTGATACCTAAATGAAATGTAATGGTTTCTTGTCCCACATCAATTCCCAGAACAATGTTTCTCACATAGACACCCAAAAGCCACCTGCAGTGACTGTAAAATATGCTGATTCAGATTTGGTGGGGATGGATTCTAGGAATGGGAAATAATAATTGGGAACTGTTTTATTGCTAAGAGTTGATAATACCATGTAGTGTGATACATGATGATGGGCAGCATGTAGTGATCATATAAGTCAGGTCTAAGTGCTTCACATGCATTAACCTTCAAGGTAATCCTGTTACTATCATCATCATACAGATAAGAAATAGAGTCATGGAAAGTTATACAATATGCATTAAATTGCACAGCTCGTAATTGGTAAATGCTGAACTCACACCGATACAGTTTGACTGTGCATCTGCACACTCAACCATAGCACCATGTTGCTTGTGTTATAGTCATCAAGGCTCATGTGGAGCAATTAGTCCCCTTTCTGAAATCTCAAGGTTTCAAAGAATTATCAAAGAGTGGTATCAGGAATTGTCAAGATTTCTGAACTTAATACAGAAAAGTAAAATCCCTATGCCAAAAATTTTCTCACTCATATCTAAAAAAACAATTAGACCTAATACTTACAAACAGTTAATAAAGAACCCTTTATTCATGAAGCTTTAGTGAAATATTTTTGACAATATCAATAAACCAATCAATAAAACATGGTTTACATTTACCTGGAACTACATCTTAGCTTATCTGATTTTCTCTTTTTAAGGAAAACACATCTGGGATTTCCCTATGCCAAGGAAGTTTGGAAAGTATTTTGAACTGCTCTGAATACTAAAACAATGCCACAGTTCATCCTACATCCCAGGTGTTTGATATGAAAGAGGCAGAGAGAATATCAAACCACTGTAATAACAAGGCTGTTTTATAATACAAAGGTCTTGGTATAAACTGAATGTTATAGGACCAAGAGGAAATCTTTTTTTAAAAGGAGGGAGATTTTATGTGATTTGTCTCACTACATTTGAATATGGTTTCATGGGGAAGAGACAAATATCTATACTAATAAAAGGGTAATATGCTACTTAGACTGGGAGACCTTCCAGAAGACCTTCTGGACATCATGTTGTCCATGGTGGCGGGGCTGAGACAGAGGTGGTTAGGGGCAATCAGGCCAGGAGGGGAGGGCAGTTGAGAGCAAACAGGCTGGCTGTGGGGGTGGGGGTGGGGTGGGGGACAAAGCCATGGTGGCGGGGCTGAGACAGAGGTGGTTAGGGGCAATCAGGCCAGGAGGGGAGGGCAGTTGAGAGCAAACAGGCTGGCTGTGGGGGTGGGGGTGGGGTGGGGGAACAGTTGGGGGCAATCAGGCTGGCAGGCAGAGTGGTTAGGGGTGATCAGGCTGGTGAGAATTAGGAGTCAGCCATTCTGGATTGTGAGAAGGATGTCCAATTGCCAGTTTAGGGAGTCTGGTCTAAACCACCAGTCAGACATCCCCCAGATTGGAGAAGATGCAGGCCAGACTGAGGGACACACACACACCCTCCCCCCACCCCTTGCATGAATTTTGTGCACCAGGCCACTAGTTGTATTATAAATCACATGTCAACCAGCTAATATCTTTTACCAGTCAGGAAATTATTAAAAGGTACTTTTATTGAATTTACACTGAAATTAATTTTTTTTTTAATTATCCTTAGTTGATGTTTTCTATGATTTTGGAGGCTATTTAAATACAGTAGTTTGTCAAAGCAATCATCTTTTTTTGTTGTTGTTACTGATTTAGCTGCAAGAAGAAAAATTTGTATAAAGTAATGTTCTAATACTTTAGCTTCACAAACACAAATAATTAGCATCTTGAATTGGAAGTCTCTTATATATTCTTTGGGTTTATTAATGGGGCTAGAACAAATAAGAAACTGTAATAAGGTCTGTGCTTTTTTTTTTTTTTTTTTTTTGGTGATTAGATACTTCAGTCAATTAGAGAGCAAAATAATTTTTCCTAACTTATATTTAAGTTTCTTTATCCATATAGAATTTAGACATCATAGAGCTCACAGTGTTTTTGAGATTTTTTACCCTAGAGTTATTGGGAATAATTGATATTCAACACAGTTTATGGTGCACAACATGATGTTTTGATTTACATATATTATGAAATGATTACCACAATAGGTTTCAGCTAACATCTATCATTTCATATCGATACAATTAAAAGAAAAGAACAATAAAAGAAAGTAATTGTCTCCTTGTGATGAGAATTCTTAGGATTTTGCTTTCCTAACAACTTCCCTATGCATTAAACAGCAGAATTAACTGACTATGTTGTAAAACTCACCACTTTAAAAATCCAGAATTCAGTGGCTTTTAGTATAGTATTCACAGTTTTGTGCAATTATCACCACTATCCAACTGCAGCTTATTTTCATCACCTCAGAAAGAAACCCTAGACCCATTAGCAAGAAACTACTAATCTACTCTCGGTCTTTATTAATTTGCCTATTCTGGATATTTCATATAAGTGGATTAATACAATTTTTAGGCTTTTGTGTTTAGTATCTTTCATTTGACATAATGTTTTCAAGGTTCATCCAAATGCATGTATCAGTACTTCAGTCATTTTATGGCTGAATAATATTCTATTGTATAGACATACCACATTTTTTAATTCATTTGGTAGTTGATGGGTTGTTTCCACTTTGTGGATATCATAAATAATATTGCTATGAGCATTCTTGCATAAGCATATATTTTTAGTTTTCTTGGGAATATACCTACGAGTGGAATTTCTGGGTTATATGGTAACTCTACATCTAACATTTTGAGAAACTGCCTGTTTTCCAAAGTGGCTGTACCATTTTATATTTTCACAGTAAAGTATGAGAGCTCCAATGTATCTTCATATTTGCCAACCCCTTTTATTTTACATTTTAAAAACTATATCCAGCCCTAGCCGGCTTGGCTCAATGGACAGAGCGTCAGCCTGTGGACTGAGGGTTAGCGGATTTGATTCTGGTCAAGGGCATATACCTGGGTTGTGCACTCAATCCCTAGTAGGGGGTGTACAGGAGGCAGCTGATCAATGATTATCTTTCATCATTTATGTTTCTGTCTCTCTCTCCCTCCCCCTTCCTCTCTGAAATCAATAAAAATATATTTTTAAGAAATTATGTCCATCCTGGTGGGTGAGAAGTGGAGGCATTTTTAAATATTTTTTTCTTATTTCTATATCACTGAATCAGAAAAAAATCTTGCTCCATTATCAAATAGATATAGAATATACATCATTTCTAACATACATGGAAAATTCAATTTAAAATATATACTGTGTATCTGACCACATACCTCAAAGAAAAATGGTATAAATAGTCCACACTCACTGATTGTAATGCAAAAATAAGAATAAACTCAATAAAACCACATTAACAAGCTCTCTTCTAACCTAAAGCCTGCCCCCCATACATGCATACACCCTGATGATATATGTTCAATGGATTCCAATATAGATATGTAAAAAGACTAAAAAGAGTAAAATAGCTTATCCAACATGTGCCATTGCCCATAGTAATGGAAATAAAGAACCATAATATGGTAAAGGGAAGATCAAGAAGACTTTAGTTTTATTTTTTGTTATAATTTCTTTAAAAATAGAACGCTTTCATATACTACTTGTGCTTTTAAAATGTTAGGGGTACTTTTTTCTGGGTGGGGAAATATGAGTGAATACTATCTTCTTACTTTCCAAAAATGTAAAAGAGATAAGTGAGAGGAGAGACAACAGTCTAAATTGTTAAATGACCAGAAGTGCTTGGGGCAGGAAAGGTGCTTTCTGGTTATTCCATAAATCCCTTTACTGCCCATAGTGTCTCTTTGATGTCAAGAGTCACCAGGATTTGACACTAATAATGAACTGATTGGGCCAAACATCTTCATTGAGCTTCAATTTTCTCATCTTTCAAAAGAGGAGGCAGGCCTGAGTTTACTTTTAAGACCCCCTTCCAGAGGAGCTATTTTATAGTCTATAAGGATATACAATAGTACTTGTCCTTTACTGTTGGAGAAGGGAAGCCCCTTCCTACTCTTTCAACTAAGCATGTATCCCCAAGGCAAAAGGGGAATTTAGATTGATCAATCACTTCTCTCCTACAACTAGTAATTATGGCAGTTACTAGTTGTAGGAGAGATCACTATATATAAAAGGAAAAGGTACAAAAGGTTACCTCCCAGTATATTGTTCCCTTGTTGTTGTTGTTTTGGGGGGGAGGGGTTCTTTAAAGAAGTATCAGCTATGGTAGGCCATGATATGGCGAGAATTATGACCCTTCTGTAACTGTCTTGAGATAAGCTTAGGAGATGGATGAAACCTGTATTCCAAGTTTCCCCATCACCCAGTTCAGGCCACTTCTTCCATATGATTGGTGCCCTCGTCTTTGAGTGGCCAAATCAATCTCGAGGTCTAATTAAAGCCTATTTTAAGGAAAGTACCTGTGGACCCTTGGTGAAATACAATGCATTATCTTTTCCAGGCATATTTTAACTCCACTATGGAATAAAGCCACTCTTCAATGACATATGGGGGAATGCAGAAGCTTTTCAGAGCCCCCCTGACATTTCAACCATTGATATCTTTCTGTTTAGTTACTTGAAAGCTGGCTCTTCTCACTCACTGAAGGGGAGACGTCAGATGTCAATAAGTCAAGTCATCACCTTCATATCTCACAAGGAACTAGGATTAAAATCTGAATTCATGACTTCTGAACTCCCGGTCTTGCTGCAGTAAGACTCTCCAAACAACTTTTTCTCTGATCTCTTCCATTTGCCTAGCATATCTCTAAAAATATCCCCCTTTCCTTTAACCCTCTTGTTATCATTAATTGATTCTGGATGTCTTGCTGCCCTTATCTCCATGGCCCTGACGGCTGTCACTGATGTGGTGCCGACCTTGCTGGACAGCTTCCTCGGAGCCCACACCGAGCTTACTTGGAGCCTCAAAAGGGTTTATTAGTTTGCTTCTCCACATTTCTTTTTGAGAACTGCAGTTATAATTATGCCCAATACTGCTTTGGTGCCCCCCTACCCCTTTATTGAATTTTTATATTTTTTCTTGTACTTACTTGTTGCTTTAATATGCTCCCTCAGAGTTTAATTCTCTGGTACTGTCATATTCAGTTTTCTCATTTTTACTCTGTGTACACATCATCACATGGGCAATTGTATTAAACCTATCTTTCGTTTTCCTACTTTCAATAAAATCTTACCTGTCCGTAAGCAGGATATCTAACACAATTTCTCCTCCAATTACATTAGCTACAGTTGGTAACAGAAAGTCACAGTTCTCCAATTCAGTAACTCCTTTGATCCTTCATGGGTCTTTAACCCAGCAGATGTCTGGGGAATCTAAGTCCCTTTGGAGTTCAAGATTATGGGAGTTCAACTGACCTCAGCAGCTGGTTTTCCCTCACCTACCGTGTGGATGGCCTATAGCAGATGCTCCATAACGCTGTCTTTGTCTTAAGGTGTTTTGTTTCTCACAAGCTCCTAAACCCAGAGTACTCTATGCCTCCCCAACCTCTATATGAGTAGGCAACTTTGTAGAATATGTAAAAATATTGGAAAGATTATGTCAATCATCCAGCTTCTAGTATTGAGAGGGTTTTGGCTTTTGTTTTGGCTCTTTGGAGCAGAGGGGATAGTGATGATGGTCAGAGGGGATAGTAAGAAAGGCAAATCTTACTTTATTATCATTATTGATATGTGCTCTCTAGTCCATATTACCCAATGTCCGGTCAGCACTGTTGTTCTTTGAGTCCAGAGGTTATTGACTTAGCGTCCAGAACCCTCCAGATGATGAGAAAAAGCTTTGCTTTGCAGAGAATTGCAGAGGTTGTTAGAAGGCAGTCCTATTCCCTAACTTTCCTCAGGCTACTAAAGAAAACAAAAAAGAATTTTCTATTTTCTATCCATTTCTCAGAAACCACTCTACTTCTACTCACTATGAACTAAAAAATATACTTTGAGCTGCTAAATTCAAGAGATTTCTGCCTAGTGTATTCCAATTGCAGAGAATAGGAAAACCATACATGTTAGTTGAAATGAAATTTCTCTGTAATTAGAATTCAACCAACATTGTGCAAATCTGATCAGGGATTCAGATTCTGGAGTTAGAAAGACTAACCTAGTTTGAATTCTGTCACTGCCTCTAACTATCCATGCCTAACTAAGTCACATAACCACTACAGGCCTAAGTTTACTCTCAGTAAATTGCTGTTATATCCATTTACCTCACACAATTATTTTAGGGATTAAAGGACATAATCTGCTTAAAATGCTTAGCACTATTCCTAGGACATTAGTATAAGCACTGCATCAGTATTGTCTGTCATTATTATATGCCCTGAAAATATCAGCTTATTTTAATATTAAAAACGTATAATTTATGTCACTTCATTGTAAATAAATTGAGTTTCCTCTTCTTGAGGTTATATCAATTTTCTATTTATGAATAAAATTAAGAGCTGAGTAGATTTTGAAAAACAAAACAAAAATAATGCATCATTACTAAGAATCAAATTCTGCCTTAGGACTATCTACCACCACCTGAATTTTTACAGATTGTGATAATTCCCTGTTTAGCATCAGAAAGTCAGAGAATTTTAGAACTGCAAGGTATCAAAGTCAAGTTTATTACTAGCACTTTGGAGTTACATAACAACTTTACAGTACGCTTTATGAATGCTTTGTCCTACATCCCCATGAGGGAGTCTAGTATTAGTTGTACTTTAGAGGATAGCAAACCGAGAATCAGAGTATTTGACATTACACAAAGCCATGTTAGTATTGTTTCTGATGAGAGATTAATTAGATTTTCTGAATACCATCCTTCCCAACTAGGAGACTAGTACCTACATTCCTGGAGAGAACCTACTATATAATGGCACATTCCCAGAAATGTATATACCCACCAATTTAAGGGGAAATCACCAGGTTTCTACCTAACCTCCTTGCTGGATAGTGGGCTAAACACTGCACACTAAAGCTTCATGACCCCATTGGGTCACCGATGATCTCACATGTTTAGAGTTCCCCACTTCCTAAAGGAATAGGGGGTAGGGGTTGAAGAAACCTGGAGCTCTCCATAACTGTACACTTAGCAAAAGTACATAGGTAACAATAAACTCAAAGTCCCCTTCTTGGGATCCTGAACAACAGAAACTTCATTGGCAAGTCCATAGGACAAGAACCTGGAAAGAGAAATATTTCTCCGAGAAGTTATATTCTCTAAAGGAGATACTTGCTCCATAAAGCTGTATTAAAAGGAAAGCAAGCCCCGAAACTATTTGGACATCTGTCTAGTGACTTGTACAGTGATAAAATGTTTGTAGTTTTTCTGGAATTGGGGGCAACGGCAATTAGAACTATGCAACAATGATGGCTGTTACTGCAAGACCTTCCCTCACAGTACTACAGTAATTATCCACTGTTTCTTTTTGCTTTTGTCCCTTCACTATTTCATTTACTTCATCTATAAATGAAAACCAAAATCATTAGGGAATTGCCAAAGAGGAATAGTGGGATCATTAATAGATAAGTTACCTATCAGCAGATGTTTATGGCTGTCTATTTTCCTGGCAATGGAGGAAATACATAATAGAGATAATATAAACAGGGACAGGCTAGAAATAGAAAAGTAATAAAAATAAAAGATATCCATAGATAGTTGTAAAAACATTCATTTTCACATCTTAGTCCATCAAATATTTTCTTTGAGTTACTGACTAATGGCAAAGTGAAGGAGGTTAAATCAACTTCCCACTTTTCTTTGCCCACCCACCCATTAGATTTGCTAGGCATCAAATTAGATGGCAGTAAAAAGAGGACATTTAAACTGTTCTCAGTAGAATCAGTCAGCCCTGATCTGTTTTCTCTGCAAAACTCAAGACACATAGATGCCACCTATCAGCTGTCTCTTTGTGCTCTCTCCACTTTGAGGTCAGTTAAGATTTAAGAGCAGAAATGACCCAGTTGCCTGCTTTTGATGCCATCATCCAAAGGTGTAAGGTAGGATTTCTCAACCTTCAGACTATGGGCAAGGGGGCCAAATAGTTTTGTTGCAGAAGCTGACTCTGTGGGATGTTTCACAGTATTCCTGGCCTCCACCCGCTAGATAGATCTCAGCAGCAGGCTCCTGAGTTGTGAGGACCAAAAATATCTCTGGACAATGTCTAATAACCTGAGGGGAACACCCCAAGTTGAGAGACCCCGGCGTAGTGGTTATTTTTCCCCTTATTCCAGTTATATGTGATTTCCCATAATTCTCTCTGCTCTAAGAAAAACCCCAGCAAAGTTGACATAGGTTGCCTCAAGTGCCCCTCTCTTCATTCCACTTTCTGTCTTTGTTACCCTTTCTCTCTCTCTCCACACACACTCACATGCTCATGCACACACGTGTACCTAAATCTTTTATCTTCCAAGCCTGCATGTTAACAATGAAAGGGAGCCCATGGGCTTATGCTGCCACATTACCTCCTAAGCCTTTTCAAACGTAGAATACAGCAGATAAAGAATTGTACAGTAACCTGGTTTGCCATTTCACTGTTCAAACCTGAGAGTCGTGCTGTGCCATAATTTCGGAAAAAAAAAAAAAAAAAAAAAAAAATTAAAGCAAAAAGCCCAATGACTCCCTCCCTCATATAGTTAGCACTTTACAGTCTAGTGTGGAACATTCTTTTCTTTATGAGCTGTGTGCTATAAAGAAAGTGTACAGAAAGATGTTTAATGTGTCGTCGAGAGCAAAATTACTAGCGTTATTATATATGATGCAGTCATAAGGCAAAAGAGCCGGAGCTTGTGTTTGCCCTTAAAGGAGAAGCAGTCGTATAATAGAGAGCCTTAGAGCTAGGGTTTACTGTACTTTGGGAATTAATCACATAAACTATAAATTGGGTTCAACAGGCTGGCTGGGTAAATAGGCGCAGCTAATGAGGACACTATGAGATCTTATAAGAGAGCTGACTGCCCCAGGACAAATAGTCCGTGGCGCACCTGATGGAAAACTAGAAGACATCAAAGCATAAAGGATTAGTGCTCTCACAGTGTTGAGAAATGGCCGGGGGGAGATTCACCAACTTATTACCCACATCCCAGCTAATCCTGTTATCTGCAAAATATAACTGTGTTCGGGAACTGCCGCCACCTCAACGGTGCAGGAGGATAATTTTGCGTTTACAGGAACAAAAGTGCAGGAAATTTTCATCCGACTAAGAAAAATAGAAGAGGATTAGTATGTTTAAAGGTTTTTCTCTTCTCCCCGCATTTAGCCGCCTGTATGAAAACACAGAGAATACAAATCTTCTGTGAGTATAAGTGCTGTAGCTGGAATGGGGCCGGGAATGGGGAGAGACAGCTGCAAAAAGAAGCTACTGTGATGTCCCAAAACTGGTCGGTGGAATGAGTGTCAATGGGAGAAGGGACAAATGTCATGTGTAGTGGACTCTGCACTCATTTCAAGCAGACTGGGTTTACCTTTTCAAAGCAGGCAGGCAAGCCCTCTGTTAGAGAGGGAAAGGAACTCATCAAAGAAGGAGAAGTCGGAGGCTGCCCAGTCCCTTTCCTGCCTCAGCAGCTCTCCCAGGGTATCGATTGCTGGGGTGACACGCACCTGATCCCAACAGATGATCTCTGCAGGGGAATCTGGCAGCCCTGCTACTCCCCACCAAGCTGCCTTGGGGAGAACGGCTTCCTGAGTGAGAGCTGACATTCAGCTCCGACTTCTTTATGCAATCCAGGGTCACTCCGTTTGGGAGCAAGCTGCCGTGCATCTCCAGCCTCTGCTGATGCTGAAGGCAGAGGGTGAGGCTGAAGCTGGCTCCTCTGTCTCCCAGGGGCATCCTTTCCCTTTGTCTAGCTGAGCTAATGATAACATGGCTTGGATGGGAGGGGAGAGGGAGACTCTGCCTGTCTGTCTGCAGGGCTGTGCCTAGCACAGGGCCTCGCTCACAGGAGGAGCTCAAAAAATGGGTATCAAATGAGCCTTAGTGACCATTCAGCAATTAGCATGCTGTGGAAATCTGGAGTAAGATATTGTTCTCAAGTATAAAGTTTTATCAGAGTCCGTTCTGCAAAGTCTGCTAATCTTGCAGAAAATCCGAGGATCACAGTTGTACTATTTGCCTGAAGAAATAACAAAAAAAAAAAATGATGCACATACAAAATAGTTGGATTTTTCTGTCTTCATTCTTATTTATTTATTTATTTTAAATATATTTTTATTGCTTTTTCAGAGAGGAAGAGAGAGGGATAGAGAGTTAGAAACATCGATGAGAGAGAATCATTATCAGCTGCCTCTTGCACAGCCCCCACTGGGGACGTGCCCACAACCAAGGTACACGCCCTTGCCCCGAATCGAACCCGGGACCTTTCAGTTCGCAGGCCGACGCTCTATCCACTGAGCCAAACCGGTCCCGGTGATTTTTCTGTCTTCATTCTAAGAGACTTCCCTGTTGTAATTAGAATTTCTAACTAACAGGCCCAGGTGCCCCTGCACCCCTGCCCTGTTCGCTTTAGTTCCATTTCCTGCAATTCACTGCTCCCTCAGCTTCCAGACAGCCCTCTCTCCTGGTTTTCTTCTGTTCTCATTGGATGCTCTCTGATGCCATGCAGACCTCTCCTGCTTTTCCCACAGACCTCCGAGACTGCTCCTCTCTCTTATCGTCAATGTGGAGTTCCCTGTCTTTGAAGATTTCAGTGATCTCTCCTCACTCACAATTCCCAGAGTTTCCTTGTTAGCCCAGCCTTTAAGCCAAGATTCCTGTACCCATTACACCAGCATCCTCTGACATTACCAGCTGGGGTGCCCACTTTCACCTCAGACTCCACATTCCAAGATTTTGGTCACCTTCCTCTGCCAACCAGCTTCTCTTTCTACTTGTTATTAGGAGTCAAGGATTTCCGAGTGGTTCATATGCCGAACATTGTAGTCATCTTTTATTTATTCATGAAATCCCATAACCAACCTACTTTCCCTTCATGTCTTCCAAAATATTCCCCCTTTTTTGATGAACTAATTATAATTTTTGGCTTAGTTTTTTAAAAAATCTTTATTATTGAAATTATTACAATGCAGACAGTGGGGTGGTGAATCCATTTATTTATAGGATGTTCAGAGGCAAATAATGTAATCTTTCTGAACCTCATTTCATCATATGTAGGAAAGGGAAAGAAAGCCCTACTTTCTGGGAGATTGTGAAGGTTATGTAGTTAAAGCACCTAACCAGGGCCTCATACAGATGAGATATTATAGATGCCCTATTCATGTAATTCCCATCTCTCTGGTTTTCTTTCCCCCCTTTTCTCTTGCTTTGTTGTTAATGAGATGCCACCTTTAACTCAAACACCTCAAATTCAAATGCAATTTTAGGTAACTTGGCCTTACTCTTCACTTCCAGACTGTGCCCTCGTCTGGCCCTCACCAGCCACACATCAGGTGATGCTCGTTCCTATCTCAAGCTGTTTTCCAGAAGTGCCTTTCCCTCTCCACAGGCCAAGGCGACCCATTCTGGAAGCAAATTCAGTTCCTCCCCCTCCCAGAGCCTCAATAAACCAGTCCCTCCAGGATCACTCCTCTCCTGAACTCCTGTCACCCTCACAGTCTCCACCACAGAGCTCAGGATCTGAATTCCTCAGGCTGCTAAGCAACCATGATGACAGCATCACCAGCCCCCTCAGTATACAGGAGAGAAAATTGAACGCCATAAGTCTAGTGACTTGTAGAGCCACATGGTTCATTTCTGGGAGAAAATGAAGCAGATTACTGGTATTTACAATGTAAACTTTAAAATATATTTGTAGTAGGTTTAATGATTGCAATTGTATTACTCTTGTTGACCTGAGAAAATATTCAGAAATGTAAGTGCAAGCTTTCTTACAAAATTGAAAACACACACACACACACACACACACACACACACACACATTTGCCACACCTACCTTAGCACAGGGCACAATATAGGAACTCAATAAATGCTTAGAAATTAATTTGGGCTTATTATTACAAAAAGATTAATCACTACAAGACCTGTAAGCCCCTGTCATAGGTAACTGAGTGATTTGGAAATTCCTCCTCTTATGATCTTTAAACAAAGGAAAAAAATTGTCTCATTTAAATGAACCACTGCCTGAAGGCAGGGGAATAGATTGGCTTCAGGAGTTCCATTTCATCGCTATAAACCTATGATTATCTCACTTACATCCTGGGAGGAAGATAGAAGGCAGGTTGAAAAGAAACCATAAATCATCTTCCTTGGGCTCATGGATGCTGGTCCTGTAGCCCTCTCTCTTTACCCAATATCTTCCCCAACTTTTCCATGGTCAGTACTTATGTCACTGGTCCAATCTTGCAGCCCAGAGCATTCCACCTACACCCCACACTCCAGGGCTCCTGAAGGAAATTAAAGAATAAAACTGGAAGCCCTAGTGGTTTAGAGAAAATTTTTAGAATTACCCAGACCTGGTCTCTAGCTATATGACTTCTAGCCATTTGCTTACCCTTCTCAAGCCTATGTTCCCTGCTCTGTAGCTTCTCCAACTTCAATGTGCACACAGATCCCTTGAAGAACTCATTAAAATGAAGATGCCACTTCAGTACATTTGAAATTGAGCCTGAGATCCTCTATTTCCAGATCACCACCAATGGTTCTGTGTCACTAGTGTGTGGACCACATCTTAAGCAGCAAAGATCTAGAGACCTAGAAACATTGATGCTTGAGAAAACCCAGTGACATGGAAAAAAGGCAGGTGTTTATTACTATTGTACACATGAGGAAATATAGGGTCCCAGAGGTAAAGGGTGTTGACTAGTTTCACACAGCTACAAATGTCAGAGTCAGGTGTCTTGACCACCTACCCATCTTCCTTCTACCTCCTAAAGTAGGAAATATTGCTTCAAGCAGCAGAATAAGTAAGAAGAAAAAAATTACGGGAATATTTCCCAATGAAGCTCACTTTAATTAGTCTTCCTTGGTATAAGAGATGAACTATTGGACCAGGGGAAAGAAAGCCAGATTTTGAGCCATGAATCTCTCACCTACCAGCTGTGATATATCCCTGGGCCTGAGTGGTCTCTAAGGTACCTTGCAACGTTAGCTTTCTATATTTCTATTCCAGTGATCTATGAGAGGAGAACAAGCCTTAAGAAATTCTCACTTATTTCCTGTCTGGAGAATTTACCACCATCTAGCACTCTGTGTTTCTGCCAAGAGGCGGTGTTGTAAGGGGAGGGTGGGGAGAGAACATTTGGAAACACTTGCCTGGGTTTGAATCCTACCTCAAGCACTGAATTATCTGTACAAGCATGAGCAATATCTTTAATTCTTCTGTACCTCAATCTCTTCATCAATAAAATGATGGAAAGCATAGTTCATGAGATTGTAATGGAGGTCTAAATTCATTCATATAAGTAAAGCATTTGGAGCAATGCGTGGGCCACAATGGCCTATTTTAAGTACATCTCTCAAGACTTCCACTTATTTCCAGTGCCAACAGCAAGGCTCACTTGAAGATTTGAGCTTCATTAACTTGAAATTCCTATAAAATACTTGTTAATTGTGTAATTATGTTTCTTCCAATAAAGAATATTCCAGGTGCAACTTCATTAATTCTTTTTGGGATTAAGAAGGAAAAGAGTAAATTTTTATGAGTTGTGAGCCTTGAACTTCTTTTAAAAGAGGGTTTGCTATAGATTTTCATAATAATGGCGATAATGATGAGAGAAAAGTGTTGTTCTCAGGATGGGAGGAGGTAGAGGGATATCTGTGCAGAGTTTAAGGTAAATGAAGGTATGGGCATTTAAGAGCCCACCTCACCCTTCATCTAATGTGTTTGCATCTGGTTTTTCCAGGTTTTGACAGGTTGTTATTAACATGCTAACATATCCCTCGGCTTCATCTGATCAGTTACCCTCCCTCCTTAAAATCACTTTGGAGGGAGGATGAAAGAGAAAGCAAAATGATTGAGGTGACAGATCCCGTGGCGTGGCGCGTTGAAGAACTGTCAGAAAATGTTGCCAAGAGCTATTTTCAACTGGAAAGGGAACACCCTTTTGCGCTTTGTAATTCATGGTTGGACCACAAGAAAGTGAAAATAGTTAATGTCTATGGAATGTTGCCACTCACACATAGCAACAGCCTTATTTACAGATACAAAAATCATTACTTCTTTCTGTTCCCTGAAGCACAACTTTAATGCTGGAGAGATTGCCTAGGATCCCAAACACACAAGGCCAAACCTTCCAGGTGGCTTCACTCCAACAGCCAAATTTGGAACAACCTTGTGCACGCGATTTTGACTACTTATTCCCATAGCTTCCTCCATCCCTTCTGCTGTCACTCAAAATGGATTTGGGCAGGTATCAGAGGAATGGTTTGAAATTCAGTCCCTGATCTTGATTTATATGCAAAATAATATCTGGATTTTTTTTAACCCATGTTCTGTACCCACTGTATTTTTAAAAATATATTTTTATTGATTTCAGTGAGGAAGGGAGAGAGAGAGAGATAGACATCAGTGATGAGAGAGAATCATTGGTTGGCTGCCTCCTGCATGGCCTCTACTAGGAATTGAGCTGGAAATCCCAGCATGTACCCTTGACTGGAATCAAACCTAGGACCCTTCAGTCCACAGGCCAAAGCTCTATCCACTGAGCCAAACCAGATAGGGCTCCACTGTATTTTGCTCTGGTGAAAATACAGTGTCTTATGGAGGACTGAGTTTAATTTTTTGTCAACATAGGAGGAAGAGGTGACTCTCTTATGTTCCCTAAATGGTCTCTTTCTACAAGGTAAAAATGTTTCTGCACTACTTATTTATAACTAGAGGCCCAGTGCACAAATTCATGCATGGGGGGGGGGTTCCCTCAGCCCAGCCTGTACCCTCTCCAATCTGGGACCCCTCTAGGGATGTCATACTGCCTATTTAGGCCTGATCCCACTGGGATCCCTCTCACAATCCAGGACTGCTGGCTCCCAACTGCTTGCCCGCCTGCCTTCCCTATTGCCCCTAACTGCTTCTGCCTGCCAGCCTGATCACCCCCTAACCACCCCCCTGCCAGCCTGATTGATGCCTAACTGCTCTCCTGCCAGCCTGTTTACCACTAACTGCCCTCTTCTGCAGTCCTGATCTCCCCAACTACTCTCTCCTGCAGGCTTGGGTCCCTCCCAACTGTCCTCCCCTACTGGCCATCTTGTGACAGCCATCTTGTGTCCACATGGGGACAGGATCTTTGATCACATGGGGGCAGCCATGTTGTGTGTTGGAGTGATGGTCAATCTGCATATTACTTTTATTAGATTGGACAGAGGCCTAGTGCATGGGTGGTGGCCGGCTGGTTTGTCCTGAAGGGTGTTCTGGATCAGGGTGGGGGATTCCCTTGGGGCATGGGGCAGCCTGGGTAAGGGGCTTGTGGTGGTTTGCAGGCCAGCCACGCCCCTGGTAACCTAAGTGGAGGCCCAGTATCTGGGGTTTATTTATCTTCTGCAATTGAAACTTTGTAGCCTGGAGCAGAGCCAAACTTTCTGCTTGTTCAATGGCAGCAGCCATTTCTGTTGGGATTTATGTATCTTCTAGAATTGAAATTTTGTAGCCCTAAGTGGAGGCCCAGGCCAGCCAGTGTGGAAAGCTTGGCTTTCTCCATTGCCTGGGGCAACCCTAGTCTCTTGCTTTTTCCAGCTTTGTGGCTGCCGCCATTTCTGTTTGGATTTACTGTATGTATCTTCTATCATTGAAACTTTGTAGCCTTGAATGGAGGCCTAGGCCAGCAAGGGCAGGTGGAAAGCTTGGCTTCCTCCATTGCTGGGGAAACCCAAGCTTCCCTCCTGCTCTCTGTGGCTGTAGCCAACTTGGTTGGGTTTATTTGCAAATTTGCTCCTGATTGGCTGATGGGCATGGCTTGTGGATATAGCAGAATTATGGTTAATTTGCATATTACTCTTTTATTAGATAGGATTCTGGCACTAATTATAAAATATAATACTTACTGATATTGTATTATGTTGTAAGTGCTTTATGTATATTAAATCCTAAATATTCACAACAACCTAATGGGATAAGTAATAATTATCCTCACTTTGCCAGATAGGTTAAGTAATTTCCCTAGATCACATGGGTAGCTGGGCTGCATAAATCCCTGTGGCTCTACAGTTCATGTTCTTAAGCACTATAATATTTTATCTCTCTGCAAGAGACATAGACCAGGAAGATATGCAACCTAAGTCTTTCTGCTCCTACTTTTGTCTCACCCTTCTTTTCCCCAAAGTTTCCTAAATACTGTTATAAACAAAACAAAAACAAAAACCAGATTTTATGGTCACCACACATTGCTTAGAGTAAGAGGGCAACATTTCCAAAGAGCTAAAGAGAAAATAGTGTCAAAATTTAGGAAGAAATAAAGGGGAGGGGAGGTTCCTACAGGTCTACATTCAAGTTGTGCTGCTTCCCAATAATGAGTATTTTGAGCCATCTATATGGCAAACCACCAAAATAACCCATCTGGTATGTGAGAGCCCTGAGTTCGAGTACTACCTGGGGATGGGCTCTATTACTGTAGGGTAGCTGCTAACATGAAATTTAATTTCCCCAACTGCAAGTTGGGTATTTACTTATTTTCCCTTAACTCTCTTTTGAGGAGGCTTATACCAATGATATATGCATAAATAAAAAATATAAACTATACTAAAAGGGTAATATGCTAATTAAGAGTCTCATGCTCTACCAACGGAGCTAGCCGGGCACTTCCTGTAATATGCTAATTAGACCAGACATCTTCCCAACATCTGACTTCCTTCCAGACAGTAAGGGGGTGACCAGGCCAGCAGGGGGGCAGTTAGAGGGTGACTAGGCTGGCAGGGAAGCAGTTAGGTGGTGATCAGCCTGGCAAGCAGAGGCAGTTAGGGGCAATCAGGCAGGCAGGCAAGTGAGCAGTTAGGAGCCAGTAGTCTCGGATTGCAAGAGGGTACAGGTGGGGCTGAGGGACACTGCCCCCTTGTGCATGAATTTTGTGCTAAAAAGAGAAATATCAACAAGGGCAGAAAGTCCAAATCAGGAACCAGTGGGGCAGGAACAGGCATGCCTATGCAGGTAGCACACACCCTCACATGGTTTTGACATTCAGAGTTGATTCCAGACTTTCTTTAAAAAAAAAAAAAAATGTTAGTATCTTGGGAGACGCTAAGTCTTTTTTAAAGATTATCTCTAAAGGAATTTTCTCAAATGGGTCTTCTTAGGAAGGTTCTCAATTATGTGATAAATAATGTCCTCAGCATTCCAAGCAGATGTAGTTAAAGATTCACAAGTATCTTTCTCAAAACTTCAGCCAAACTTTGAGTTCAAAATTGAAACACAACTGAGCCTGGTTTATTTTTAAGCAAGAAGGAGGTAAGTGAATACGGCAGGGGAAGGCAAAGCTAAAAATATAATAAATATATAATATTTTGAGAGTCTGGCTTGATCCGAGAAGAGGTTTAAGGGCAGGATTGTGCTTTGTGTGTGTGTGTGGGGGGGGGAGGGGTCGGGGGGGGGGGGTGTACATGAATGAATCCCTTTAAGACTAGGAAAGTTAGAGACTTTCTCCTTAGAAAAATCATGCATATGCAAATATACAAACTTTTTTTTTTAGTACTTTTTAGTAATCTTATAGGTTTATGAATCTGCCAAGGCAAATTGGTTACTAAGATAAGAGGTCTTTTTTAATTTATTTTTAAAAATTTTAAAGTATATTTTATTGATTTTTTACAGAGAGGAAGGGAGAGGGATAGAGAGCTAGAAACATCGATGAGAGAGAAACATGGACCAGCTGCCTCCTGCACACCCCCTATTGGGGATGTGCCCACAACTAACGCACATACCCTTGACCGGAATCAAACCTGGGACCTTTCAGTCCGCAGACCAATGCTCTATTCTTTGAGCCAAACCAATTTCGGCAAATTTTATCTTTTTTTGTGAAATATGTTTTTTATTGATTTCAGAGAGAATGGAGAAGGGGAGAGAAATAGAAACATCAATGATGAGAATCATTGATTGGCTGCCCCCTGCATGTCCCCTATTAGGGATCAAGCTCAAAACCTAGGCACGTGCCTAACCAGAAATCAAATCCTTATCTCCTGGTTCACGGGTCAACACTCAACCACTGTGCCACAATGGCTGAGCTAGAGATCTTTTTAAAAATACCTTTTCAGATCTTTCCTATTGAGGCCCTATATGATTTCATAAGAAACACTAGAGGGCAGATGCATGAAAATTCGTGCAAGAATGGGCCTTCCAACCCTGGCTGCCAGCACCACCTTCACTCTGGCCTGAGCCACCTTTCCTCCTTCCCACGCTACCCAGAGGTCCAGAGTGGCTGGGGAAGTGAGGAGCACCTGCATTGTCGCCATGGTGATGACGCAAGCATCCCGCTCCACCCCCAGCTACTCACACCTGAGTATGCATATTCTGTTGACTTAATTTGCATTTTTGCTCCTGATTGGCTGGTGGGCATTGCAAAGGTACAGTCAATTTGCATCTCATTCTTTTATTAGTGAAGATATTACATTAAATATTCTGCTTTAAATATATTATTATGCTGTGAACTCTCTCAAAGAATTTTGTACATTTTTAAATCTTGATTTTTATGAAGAATAAATAATTCATTTTTGTTCTTTTGTTTTAAAGGTTATATTGACATATAATGTAGAAGGTGGCATTAAACTAGTTAACACAATCTTAGCTTTAAGAGACATGATTCAACAATTACCCATTTTTATTTAGCAGTTTTCTTTCTTTTTTGTGTGGCTTTAGCAGTTCTCTTTTTATATTTTGAGAAAATATTTGATGGGCTAAGATGTTAAAATGAATGGCTTTGCAAATATCTATGGATTTCTGTTATTCTTATTACCTATACTTAAACACCTTAGCAAGCCCTTGCAAAGCTCACAGTCCCTAGCCCTGAAGCCAATGGATAAAATGACTCTAGCGAAGTGACCATGTGAATGAACTTGAGCAGTCAGTTTATTGGAAACAAAACAATTTGATTTGGGAAAATACAGTAATCCTTTTGATTTCAGCATTGTTTACATTAATCCATTTTTTCTGATGATAATTGGATGGCATGACCAATTTTCCACTGAGACTATTCCTCATTTGTGGCAATAAAGCTATAGTATCAACATATGGGAGGAGAGGAAAGACAAGGAGACATGCATCTAGATCTTCCAAAATACTTTGCAAACTTTTAAGATTTAAATATCAATTCACTTGAAATTGCTGATGTTTTCTTTCCAGGGGATTATCCTGAAGTCCCTGAGAATTGAAGTCTTTTTAAAATATGAATTTTGCATTTATATCAAAAAGTGATCATCAATATGAAGTCATGTAATTTATTACATCACCGATTTCTATATACTGGTAAGAAAGTACAAGTCAAAGAGACATTATAAAGGTACAAACAACATTATGCTAATTTTGATGGATTTCACCACAAAATTGCAGAGCTTAAAAAGTTATCCATGACAGGAAAGACATTCCTAAGACCTGTTTGATCTCTTGATTGTTATATAAATTATTGGCATGGGAAACCAAGATTTATAATGTTTTAAAAGAGAAAGTAGAGTATAGTTTAGAAAGACTGCCCACCAACAGAATGGATGTAAAATATTGGTGAATAATAGAACTGCCTTTAAAAAAAATAAATCAAGTTCATCAATGTTTTTCAAATCATTCTGTCTGAGGCCCCCTCCTTCTGGGTGGACTTGCTGCCCACACCAAACCCAGAAAAATTCAGCATTTACCTATTTTACAAACTGGATTTCCATGTAAATTATTTTTGAAGAAGGGATTCTAATGCCATAAAAAATAAAAGTGTTTTGAAAAACAATGGAGTAAACTTTCTTAGAGTTCACCCAGATGGAATCACACCTGGGAAGTTAATCAGGGTTAACCTGTTGGCAGAGATCAGCGCTCACAAGTCAAAACAGGCTCGAACACTTTTGAAGGCAAAAGGTCCTCATTCAGGATCATCTTTAACTTAAGCTTTTTAAGTGATAAACTATCTGCAGAAGTTTTACTAAGTCTGGGGCTGAGGTAGGATTTAGAGGCTTCTATTTTAGGAGTGTTAGCTTTAAAACATATTGCTGAGAAAAGAAAGCCATCAATAATATGAATATATAATCTTTTAAATCTAGTTTGCAGATGGAACACAAGTTGAAATTACTGAAATGGTAAGACAGGAGCAAAGCAGGGATGTAATTTGCAACATTTTACAAAGCAGTTTGCTGGTGGATGTAAAAGCTGAGGACGAAAGAGAGTACCCACCCAAGATAAGGGTGTGGAGGGATAGAGACTCAATGCATGCAGGGTTTTTTTGTTTGTTTGTTTGTTTTTGTTGTTGTTTTTCTGACCCTTGACTAAATTTTACATCCAGTTTGGTGGCTTTCTCTGCAGGAAAGAAAGACTAGGCAAACTGACATGACTGTAAGAGTGCAGGCTGTATTAAAGGAAAAGGGCAAAGAGAAAGAACAAGGCCACAGTCTTTCTTGGGCAGAAGTTCCTTCCAGACAGCAGAAAAGCCAGAAGCAAAGGAAGCTGAGGAGTCTAGGGAAGGGGAGGAACAGAACGCTGTAGCAATAAGGAAAAGTATTATATAAAGATAAGTGAAAGAATTAAAGTCTTGGTAGAAGTGACTATAAATATACTTTTAAATACATCCAACAGTGGTGTGTTGATAAAATTTTAACTGGATCTCGTGGGGATCCCCAATGTGGAGGTTGCTGATTTTCATGGCGTAGATATTCCCACCTCAATAAAGTGTGATATCGATGAACTCAGAGTTGGGAAGAGATGCACACAGGTGGCTCTCATGAGCCAGTTCAATCATGCTCCATTGAACTACTGAATCCAGCTTCACCCATGTTTCTGTGAGCTGCTAGACACCAAGCTTTATGCCTTTAACAGGTAACATTTAGTCCTCTCCTCTCTTAACAGGTCAGTATTATTACTAAATATAGGACACTGAGAAGTCACCTGCATGGCCAGAGACATATGCACTCTCCAATAGTGTAGCTATTGGAGACATGGAGCTATTTAAATTTAAACTTAAATTAAGGGAAGCTATCAATCCAGCTCCTCAGTCACACTAGCCATATTTGAAATGGCCACTTGTGGAGAACAGCTACCATACTGGAGAATGAAAATAGGGAATATTTTTCTCATTTAGAAAATTCTGTTGGATAATGCTGGGTGAAGGTCTTTTAACCTGAAGTCTAGAATGTTGGCCTAATGGTCAAAGAAGACTAGATGTCTTCAAAAATAAAAAAATACTTTATAAGTTCTTATAACATATAGCTTTGGAGGTGATTTCATCAATTCTCCAGTGATGCAATTCACCCAAGTATTTGCCTTAAAGATCTGGATCCCTACCATTGTGAGGAAGAAACTTGTATAAAAGGGACCAAAGGGAATTTTAGAAAGTTCTTTGAAGAATTTAAGAAAAAGATAAGTTTCAAAGCCCAGATTTCACTTTTTCCCTCTTCAGTAAGTTCTCACACAGCAACCAGAGTGATTTTCTTGAAACATTAATCTGAACATGTCCCCTCTGTTTGAGGGTCTCCAATTAAGCTTCAAATTAAGTACAAGCTTTTTACTTCTCTCTCTCTCCTCACTTTGCTTCACTTACATGGAATTTCCTTCAATTCCATAAAATTTCCAAAGAATTAAAATGTTGTGCATTTCCCAAAAGAGTTAGGGCTTTATTTTATTCAGTAAAACAGAGCTGGTAGGTGCTCAGTGGTTCTTACTATTGAATGAGCTGCACCACTTGCTAGTAATATATAATTATATAATTAAGTTTTTCTGAGAAGGGGAGGCATAAATTGCATTTTTTTTCCTATTTCAGGAGGAAAAACAGAATGAAGCAATCAAGGTTGTCAGTCATGATCTTTCCGCCCAAATATCTCATTTATAACTTACTAGAGGTCCGGTGCACAAAATTTGTGTGTGTGTGTGGGGGGGGGGGCGGGTTGAGGGGGGGACTACCACCATAGACCATTTTAAGATACTAAGCCATTGAATGTAGAGGTGGGAAAGGATGCACTCAATAAGTTCTTTCAAGCTAGTTCCTATACACCAGTGAGTCCACACACACACACACACACACACACACACACACACACACATACTCCCATCCAGAGTCTCTTTTCCCCCCAGTTTTTAAAAAATACTTTTCATTAATTTCAGAGAGGAAGGGAGAGGGAGAGAGAAATAGAAACACCAATGATGAGAGAGAATCACCAATCGGTTGCTCCCCCAGACCCTCCATCCTTATTTACCTCTTAAATATAAGATTGCACAATTGGATCCATAGTTCATTTGTAACGAGAGTTACAGATAAGTCTGGTGCACACAAAAGTGTGAGAACCTTTTCATAGAGGAGCAAGAGTACTGGCAGCTGGTAGGCAATTAGCCACAGGGGAGATTTCCCATCAGAAATGGAAACACAAGCTAACTGAGGATGCCTGAGATGGGCTGTGATTCAGTAGACATCAGCACAGCTTGTAAGATCCACGGGACCACAAAGATAACTCAATTTATAAGGAAGCCCCATCCCAAAAAGGAGGGGCAGACCCTCTTTGACTGTTAACCATTGCGGGGGACTCTCTCCTGGGGGCTCCTTCCTTATACCTCTCCTATTTCTCCATTGCTGCCATAGCATCTTTTCATGTTCCAGGCTGTCACCAACTCAGTGTATACTTGGAAGTACTTAGGGCAGTGGCTCCCAATGTGGGGCACATGCCCCACGAGGGGGTGGGGGTGGGGATTTGGTTTTTAATAACTAATTCAAGAATGAGTTGTTAACAGTGAATTTTTTGCATTTCTTATGGTTCTAGAGGCCTCGTATACAGTATATAAATATATATTGTGATATATTTATGCATTTCAGTTCTGTTATGTTTTGAAACTTTATTTGCTATTTTTTCATATCACTTCATAATATTATTTTTTAAACAATTTCTTAGTGACTTCTCCTTCAGATCTTTTATTTTTCTCTTTCATTGATGCCATGTTTTTCAGAAGCTTGTTTAGACCAACTTAATAGCCTTTTGGGCTTCCCCCATGTGAATAGTTCACTTTTTAAATAATAAGAATCATATGTTATTTGCAGGGGGGTAGGACATCTGGATTTTAGATATGCTTAGATGGGTTATGGCCAAAAAAAGGTTGGGAATCACTGACTTAGAGTATCTGAACTATATTTCCTTCTCAAGGTAAAGTGAGGATGAGAGTCTCTGCATTGCACTCATCACAGAATGGTTGTGATAGTTTATGTGAATGCTCTCTGTAAAGAACTTAATGCTAGGATAACTTTAGGTGGCATTATTACCTGCTAAGAAGTGCTTAGATCGAAAATCCTTTCAAATATGCAGGGCCTCAAGGTTCTGCATGACAAGTAACTCTCAGTCCTGTTGGTCGTTGGGGCTCAGACTGACTCACCACCAGCTCAGAGCCCTGGCTTTCTGCCTGCTTATATATTTATGCATCAATAGGCATATATTCCTGCTACCTGGGTGCTCAGCTACCGAGGATGATAGTTTACTTTGTGTGCCAAAATTGAAGTCTCAGGGTGGTCTCCAGCCTCCTGGGATAACCCAAGTGATCAGAAGATAAACTACAGACAAAGTTTTGACTCTTGACCAAATTGAGACATTTCAGCTTTGGAAATATGCCCATCTACCCAGCCTGTGTCAGAACAAAGGGATGGCAAATAGAAACCAGAAGGGTGTGTAAAAGAGAACCTCACACCTGCATCCTGATGGGAACTGGAAAGAGAGTTTCTTTTACTCACTAATTAAAATCCATGGATTTTGTATAAATACATATTTTCCCCCTTGCCATACTAGAAATTTGAGGGCAGACCAAAGGCTGTGCTAAGGGCTTTTGCTGGTATGATTGTATTTATTTTCTGTAAAACCCCTGGCAGGTGGTCCTCCAGAGTGGTAAGTATAATAATACCAATAAACCTTATCATTTGTTTGTATTGACCACTGGGATAGCTTCTTTATGTGCACTTATTTACTCTTCATAAATACACCAAGAGATAGTTATTCTCATGGTCCCCATCTGAAATATTGGGTAACTGAAGCTCAGAGAGGTTAAGTAACTTATCCAAGGTTATACACTTAGCCAGCAATGGAATTGGTGCCAAATCTGAAGTCTCTCTGCCTCCAAAGCCACACTCTTAATCTCTCCCTAAGGGAAACGTGGGCATTTTGAGTGCCCTCCATCACCTTTCTTGTCTTCTCAATTCAGAAATGGGAGCACAAATAGTGATTTTGATAGCTGCCTCACAAACTCCATTCCTGGAGAGGATAAGCACAGACAGAACAATACACTTTAGATATATCATCAGGGAGTAGGTTTGAATAAAATGCGTAGTTTCTAAATTGGAAGAGACTTATTTCCTTGTGTATCTGCCCATGGAACCAATGGAAAGAAGAGGCAGTGGCCAATAGAATGAATGTTCTTCTTTGTCCATGGGTCAAGCCCACACTCTTACATGAAAGTGTCAGAGACAGGTTCTGCTGAGAGTCTTGGCAAATATAGGCCCACAAAAGCATAGACAAATACACAAGGAAGCCATTTATGGAAACTTAATAACTGACACAATGATTTAGCTTCTCAAATGAATTTTCGATGTTTATCTTTATGAGGCTGTTAGTACACTGTAAACATTACTTTGATATAATCTCCCCTATACTGCAACTGGGTGATGGCTGAATTCTGAGCTACAATGAAAGCATTGTGCAATGTGGCATATGATCCATGAGATAATGGCAATGTTAGCTGCTGTGTTCAGGCAGAGTGCAATTAATAAGTCAAGTGGGAAACAGGATCATGGCTTTATTCTCAGGGGAAGACACAATAGAATTTGGCTCAAATAAACCATGAAGAAATGAACTAAATCAGAATATGTCCAAAAATTCATTCAACATTAATATGTCTGAGTACAAGTGAAAAAAACAAACTGGCTTTCCTCCATATTTGTTGTGAATAACAAACAAACTGGGTTGGTTTGTTTATTTGCTGAGAGAAAGAGATGTGAGGGAGAAACATCATTGATCAGTTGCCTCTCATACACCCCCTGACCAGGGATGGAACCTGCAACCTTTTGATGTATGGGACAAGGCTCCAACCAACTGAGCCACCAGCCAGGGCTTGTTTGTTTATTTTCTAAAATTGCTGCTTTCACCACTGAAGAACTCTTACTCATCAGGGTTATTAAGTTTCACCCAACAGAACTTGTTGTCAGATTCAGATCCTGAAGACCTTTGGAAGAAAATGAGATCATTAGACACAAAGGTACCCTACACATCTGCAATCACAGGTGTCAAGTTTCACTTGGGGGTGGACAAGGAATAAAGCTACTCAGTCCAAACAGAGGGTCCAAGAGAGGTGCACCGAGTTCTAAGATCCAAAGGTGAAAAGGCATCTCATCCATGGATCTTGTCCAGAGACACCAAATTCACGTGCTTCAACCTTTCAAAGACATGGAGGCAGGTTGAAATGAGGGAAAGGTGATCATGATCTTGCCTCCCTCCATCTCACTTCTAGAAATTCATCAGTGAGAGAGGAGGAGCCTTATAGATTCCTTACCTGAGTAGCCCAACCAGTCAGGGCTTCGAAAACTGTGCTTGCTAAATTTTTAATTCCACCTTTGGTGTGAAATATCTGTGGAAACCACTTAACCACTATATGTGTTAGATGACTCCTTTGCGAACGGGGAATACCAACATCTTCACTAACTACCCTCGTGGATGGTGTAAATAGGAGGTAAGAGTAGATAGGAGACTGCTCTGAAAGTGTGAGAGCACTGTAATTCAAATTTTCATCATCACTGCCCTCAGTGCCAGTACTATTCCATTCCTTCATCCTCCCCAACTCAGCAGCTATGGACATTGGGCAGGAATGATACAGGGCTCCACACACCCATGTTCTCAGCCAGCATCCCAGACATTGCTGCAGCCAGACTAATCCCTGGTCTATGTAAATCGCAGGACAACTTTACAAACTTGCATTTATATATTTTTTTATTTTTTTATAACTGCCTTGGGCCATTCTTTCTTGGATCTTGACTGATTAATAGCAAACTAGGTGTAGAACAGATTATATATAATTTACTTCACCTCAACCTTAAACTTCCTCATCTATAACCTCTCCAGCCCACCAACCTCCAGTCCCCTGGACAGTAACAACTTGAGAATGGGGGAAAGGGTTCAATGAGCAAACTTCCTGAAAGCTGAGGTGGGAAACCTTAAAGATCCCCCTCCCCAAACAGTCTTGACATCATAAACGCCCCTCCTGCTAAAATCTCTTTCCCTTTGCAATGAGACACATGCTGTTCACTACACATTGTCTAGGAATATCCTTGAGGGAAGACCTATGTCCCCCAAATAAACTTGCTTCCTGGGATTCTAGAAAGTGCAAAGTGCTGAAGTGTGCCTGGTAGGCTGGCTTAGAAAGGTGAAGGTTACATTCATTTGGTGATGGGAAGGAGAGCAGAGCTGAGCTTTTAAAAATGAAGGGGTGAGGAGAAAGGGCCAGGGTCCATCCTGTCTGGTGAGCAGTCAGCACACTACAGGCCAAGGAGGGATGGAGAGCTCTAATTAGATTAGTGATGTTTTGCTAGAAGGCAGAAAGCTTAAAACATTAACTTTTTAAACAAGTACATCAGAACTGAGTAAACATTATTCTTTTATTTAGTCGTATGGTCTGAGTCAGCCTATTTCCAAGACAGCGGTAATGCATGCGTGCATTTGATTCCTGAATGCAAATATGCTTCTAATTTTACTATGCAAATCCCCTGATTTTGGAATGCTTCTCCAGGGCTCACAACTGGCTATCTGCTTCTAACTCTTCTCTCCTGCTTCTTGGGGTCTACTCCTGCCAGGGGCCTTCAGACAGCTGGCGGCAGCCCTTGGTAGTCCCACTGAAGCTCTCAGGCTCCTTCTCCTTGTGGGTTGAATGGCATTTTGCTATCTATAGGATAAAGCCCACATTTTCACCAAGTCCATAACATTAATCCAATTTTTATTGTATTAATATAAGAGTCCCGTGAATCATTTTTTGAAAGTAGCCACAATCCAGAAAGATTTTTTTTTTTAAATCTACACAGACTATTATGGTGATTGTGTGGCTTTGGTCAAGACCAGTTTTCACATTTATCAAATGCAGATATTTCCTAATTCTCAGGTTTGTTGTGAAGATTAAGGAAGACAACATATAGAGGAGCTAGCTCAGTGACTGGCTTTTACAACCCATGTGAGTTCCCTCCGACCCTTCTTTCTGCTCCTTCAATGCTTCAGGTGAGGAATAGAAAATAGAGGTGAAGTAAGCATACTGCATCCTCAACGTTTCCTTAGTGGGATAAGAACCTGTGGAACTATGTGAACCCTTAAATGTGCCCTTTCCATGATTGTCTCCCAATAATGAAAGAAAACCTACACCCAGTATTACAGCCATACTCATCTATTTAGTTACAAATGTGCCTCCATGCATGTAGTTCCCTTTGTCCTCACTTCCTTCCCATCTTTCTTCCTACAGCACAAAGTCCTATTTATAATAGTAATATGCAAATCAACCAAATGATTGAACAGCAGAACAATCATCTAGACAACCCTCTGGAAGAAGGGCTGCAGGTGTGGGATCGAGGCAGCCTCTGCCACTGTAAAGGCCTACTCTTGCACAAATGTCATGCATCAGTCCTCTAGTACTTCCATAATTCCCAATCAATAGCATCTCCCCAGTGAAGTCTGCTTGCTTACTCCTCCTCACTAGCACATTTACACACACACACACACACACACACACACACACACACACACACCGAGAGAGAGAGAGAGAGAGAGAGAGAGAGAGAGAGAGAGAGAGAGAGAGAGAGAGAGAGAGAGAGGGACCTGCTCATGTGTTTAGCACAATGTGGGAGTCCTGGTGGTCTTGGGAGTCCTGGTGGTCTTTTAGCCTACTGTGTGTTATTGGGTATTCATTTCTCTCTGGATCCCTCTCTGGGATCTTCAAAGGCAGGAGTTTCTGCTGAGTTCCTGAGATCTGGCACAATGTTCAGCACATACTCAACACTGAATACATAAGTATTGAGTGAATAAATGAGTGAATGTCATGTCTGAGTAGCTCTCTAAATGAAGGGTGGAAAGTCTATGTAGGAAAATCAGCCCAGTAAAATGTTCCCTAACGATGACACAGCCTTTCCTCCGACAGATTTCAAATGCTTTCTGAGCACTCAACCCTAAACTACTAGGGAATGAATGGGATCATGATCCAGGCACCGCTCATGAGCCCCTCCATAGTGGCAACTGTAGCTGCACCATAGGCTCCACCAATGCCCCAGCTGCTCGTTTTCATGCTCTATCCCTTCACCAGCTCCTGGAGGGAAAGAGAAAAGCTGCTGGGGCAATGGACCAGCAGTAGCTGGTGTCAGACGAATGAGTCTAAGTTTGCTGCAGCCAATAAGGCAGAGAAGACAGAACGGAGATGGAGGGCTTTTGTCCTGGATCCTCAGACACATGCATGGTTCTCTTCCTTGTGAGGACAGAAGAAAGAACTGCAGAGAAATGAACCATCCTTGCTGGGCATTCTGCCTCACCTTTGAGAAGGGTGGTCCCACAAAGAGCTTCCCATTGTGATGTGAGGCATCAGTGTCAGTGAGCCACAGGTAACAAAGCCAAGTTACAGATTAAAGGCATTTTGGAAGTGTGGAAAATGCCCGGACAAGAGTTTTACGCAAAGGTACTGCAGACATAAAAAAGTTAAAATAGCGTCTTTCTTCTTTCCGTCCTTGCATCTTTTTTATCTTTCTCATCACCTATTGAACTGCAGCTGGAGTGGGAAGTAGGATAAGGGAAGATACCAGATTTCCTGGCTGGTATTATGACTTTCTGAAGAAGGGGATAACTTGGAAAATACAAGTGACATCGACTGCAAAAAAATAGTCTGTCCCTCCAGAAACTTGCTTTAAACATGCATGAGCAATTATGCTTATAGAAATTAAGCCAGTCCTTTATAAGCATACTTATATATTCAATCTATTCTACTTTGTTGAGGATAATTGTCTCACTTTTTAAAAAAAAACAGATTTTATAAAAGTGCAGAATGTTAGGATTGAATCTTTGCTCTAGTTCAGTGTTTTTCAACAGATTTTTACAAACATATAATAGTTTTGTTTCATTTCAGTTGAGATACATAGCACTGCCAATGTAGTATTTTTATCATAGTAAAACATTTTTTTATCCTCACTCGAGGATATATTTTTATTGATATTAAAGATAGAGAAAGGTAAAGACAGAGAAGGAGAAGAAGAAACATTGATTGTTTGCCTCCCCATATTTACCCCAACTGGAGATTGAACCTGCAACCTAGGTATGTGTCCTGACCAGGAATCAAGCCCACAACTTTTTAGTGTACAGAACAACCCTCCAACCAACTGAGCTACCTAGTCAGGGATATAGCAAAAACATTTTTAGAATTACCTATTATCATTATCATTTCCTAAATGAGAGACTCTTAGCACCAAGAATTAGATGAACATAACCTTAGAAAGAACAAGTGAGTGATTCTACATCCTTACCTGGTTATAGGGAATACACATTATGACATCACCCTTAATCTGTCATAGGGTACATACACTCTGACAGTATAAGGATGGTGAATCTCTTTTGTTCTTCATAAACATCAGTCCTTGTTCCCCAGGGAATTGCTGATGGAGAGCAAATCCATTGTATGATAAGTGAAAAAAATGAGGCTTAGACATCCATTTAACACATATTCATGAAATTCCAACTATGTACAAGGTTCTGATTAGTGAAAGAACTTTAGAAACTTGTAAGAGAGAGATCCCTACTACCCTGGAGCTTCCAATGACCTTGGAGAGATGATATATGCAAAAATAATGTCAAAACAAGTCATCCCACTTCAGTCCTCTAGTAGTCTCAGATATCTGGAACACAGTAAGAAAATAGTCCGTAAGGAAGGGAAATCCTCATGAGCTTAAACTCATAGCCTATTGCTTATGAATATCATCTACAAAAAAAAGCCCTAATTGCAGAGGGAAATCTAAAAGGCTTGGTGGCCTAGAGTCGATGAAAATAATAAATCAGAAGAGATATTTGGGACTGCTAGGAAAACCTGTGGAGACATACAACTAACTGTGATGAAATGTTGACAATGGTGATAGTTATCAAAAAAAAAAAAAAAGGCATATTAAAACTACTGGAATTGACAAGGCATTAGCAGAGTTTGGGGCCACTTAGCACAAAGGTAAATAATTCTGCACACATAAACAGACCCTGGAGGCATCACTGTGTGAAAATACAAGATAATAACTGATTGTAGTTGATAAAGAGTCTCATGAGGTGGTCTGCCTTACATAAGGACCAAAGATCAATGTATTATTTGGGCACCATAAAAACACCATTTCCTAAAATATTTACTCCTGAGGAATAATTCCTTTCACAGATATGGCTGATTACAGAGTTGGTCTGGGTTGATAAGTATTTCTCTTATGAGTATACTAAGTATTCAAAGAGACTATAAGATTTGCCTTTCTACTTATTCAATATTCTTCTCATTCAAGTATGAAGAATCATTGTCCTTGTTCAGTGTGGCAGGGTTGTGTATGTGTGTGTTTGAGACTTCTATTTATTTTTCTGTTGTTTTTCCCCCCTAAAAAGTAATCCATACTAGTATTTTCCATTTTTGGTGCTCTGGGAATGAAGGATCTGTTTTTCTTCTTAGGTGAAAATGTATGCCCCTATTTTCATTTCTGCTTTATTTTCTTTAATCATATAATCAACAAAATAATGCTAATCTGACTGCTGTTTTGTTTTTGTTTTTAGTTACAAGTGTGTCCACCCTTCTCTCCCATCTCTGCATCATGGACAATAAACCTGCATCCATCGTTGCACACTGACAATCTCATTACCTTTTGTTCATCTTAATGCCTGAGGTTGATGCAGTGGTTTTTGATTCCTAAGGGCTGGGGGAAGTGGCCAGGTATAAGGTAGCTTCCTAGATGAAAGCCCTTCAAGCCAAAGAGTGCTGACGGGTGAGGAAGAAATCAAGCAGCTAGCTTGAGATTTTTTAAACACATATTTGCTGAGGAGCCCATGGGATGCAAATGGCATACCAGGTCAGAAATGCGTACACTTTTTCCAGAGTTTACTTCAAATACTCGCCACAGATGTTCTCTAATAGAGAACAGTCGGCCAGTGCTTGATAGGGAGTCCACTACTTCCTTTAGGAGCAGAAGGGCTCTTTGTAAGGCAGCCCCAAATCATAAACATCTGCAAGAACCTTCATCCAGCAGAGCTGCTGCCACCACCTTAATGGTGACCCTCCAACTCCCCCCAAATCCCTGGCTCTATAAATGCTGTCTTTTCAGCCCAGCCACAGTTCATGCTTCCAAAAGACTCAGCCATAGCTCTGCATCACAATCTCTTTCACCAGTATTGAACACACGCCTGCCTGGCTGTGTTTCTGGGGAAATACTAAGTTAGGACAGACAACACATTTTCCTAGGAGATCCAGGTGCTGGAGAATTACCCACTTATGACTCAGAAATAAGATGGGTTCTTATATGTATTATTAAAAAATACAGGCAGAAAGAAAAATACTCCAAGAAGGTAATAAGTTAGATAATAAATGAAACTCAAAATGAATGAGGCATGTTTGTTGAACCCTGAAGAAACAGAGTTAATTAATTGACTTTCTATTCCAGGGCACTAAGGGAGGTGATTTTTCTCCTTCTTTCCAGGAAAGGAACTTGTGTACAAGACAGTATCATGGTAAGAGGAGTGAGTGAGGCGGAGTGGTGCAGGCACAGGATTGAATCCTGTCTCATTAAATACTTCTTTTTTTAAAAAAGAGAAGTTTAAGGTATATAACAAACTTGAGAGGGAGGTACAGAGACTTTCCATATGCCCTCCCCCCTCCATATGCAACATGCATAGCCTCCCCCATTATCACAATCACTCACACATGGTACTTTTCCTTAAACCAATGATGAACCTACATTGGCACATCATAACCCCCAAGTCCTGAGGGTTTTCTCTTGGTGTGGTACATGTTATGGGTTTGGACAAATGTACAATGTCTAATTATAATCATCATAATATCATAGAATATTTTCACTGCCCTACAATAATCCGTGCTGTTTATTCATCTATCCCCAAACCCCACACCAAACAATGATTTTTTTTATTGTTTTGCCTTTTTCAGAATATACTACAGTTGGAATCATGCAGTCTGTAGCCTTTTCAGATTGGCTTCTTTCATTTAGTAATATACATTGAAGTTTCCTTCCTGTCTTTTCATGGCTTGATAGCTCACTTCTTTTAGGCACTAGAAAAAATTCCATTGTCAGGATGCACCACAGTTCATGATCCATTCACTTCCTAAGGACATCTTAGTTGCTTCCAAGTTTTGACAATGCTAAACAAAGCTGCTATAAGCATCGATGTGCAAGTCTGTGGGAATAAGTGCTCAAATTTTCTGCATACGCACCAAAAAATAGGATTGCTGCACTGCAAGAAACTGCCAAACTGTCTTCCAACATGGCTATGCTGTATTGCATTCCCACCAGCAATGCATGAGAGTTCCTGTTGCTCCACATCTTTAAGAGCATTTGGCGTTGTTAGAGTTATTTCATAACTAATAGGTGTGTAGTGAATTGCTATTTTAATCTGAATTTCTCTGATGACGTATGATTTGAAGCATCACTTCATATGCTTATTGGCCACCTGTATATCTTCTTTGGTTAAGTATCTATTAAGGTTTTTGGTTCATTTTTTAATCAGGTTGCTTATTTTACTTATTGTTGAGTAGTAAGAGTTCTTTGTATACAGTGCTTTATCATATATGTCTTCTGCAAATATTTCCTCCCAGTCTGTGGCTTATCTTCTAATTCTTTTATTATCGTTTGCGGTTTTCAAATTTATTGAAGTCCATCTTATCAGTTATTTCTTTCATGGATTATATCTTTGGCACTGTAACTAAAAAGGCATCACCATATCTGAGATCATCTAGGTTTTTGCTGTATTATTCTAGGAGACTTCTAGTTTCATCTTTTACATTTAGATCTGTAATCCATTTTGAGTTAATTTCTGGAAAGGATATAATATCTGAGTCTCGATTCATTTATTTTTCATATGGATGTTCAATCCTGTCTTTAAAAAAAATGTTATACTTTGTACATCATGTTTTTACATACATCCTGATTTATTCAAACATTATGCTATAATATAATTTATCTTGAGTTTTTTTTGGTAACTCCCTAAATTTTTCACAAGGTAAGTGCCTTCCTTTTCTCCTGTCTCTGCTTGAGTGATCACAATTATTCATTATTTTAAAATTCTACCAGGTACTAATACAGGGCAGCAAAAATAATATTAGGCTTTGAGTAAGAGGCTGAGGTTTATCACTTTAAGCAAGTCGTAACCATTTTAGCCCCAATTTCTTACCTGCAAAATGGAGATAGAACACTGCAAAGACTACACGAAGCCTGATGAGACAATGGGTATGAAAGTGTTTTAACAATGTAAAAACAATATACATAAAAACATCACCACAGTGCTATACCTTCTATAGTGTCTTGTTTGTGTGTCAACAAAACACAAGAACTCTTGATAAAAGCAATGGCAAAAATCAGCCAATTCCACTTTTTCAAGGTAATAAAACGATGTGCATGCTATCCATCTATATAGAGCTTTGCTCACTTACAATGTGTGCAAAGGCATTCAAGTTGCATGTGCCCTTGGAGCCCAGGAAATGTTTTGCCAAGCAGTCAGATGTTAGGGAACGAATGAGGCAAGACTTCTTGTCCACTGCTGAGTACAATTACATAAAAAAAAAAGTGGAATGATCAATTTCTGAGGGTCCTTGAAAGGTCTCTGGTGACACAGAACTGTCAGTGTTAACCTTGGGGGAGACCCAAACAAGTCAGGAGACAAGTGAGTCGCTCAGGGAAGCATGATGCAGTCATTGGAAAGGGCCTGGGCTGAGAACTGGGTGCCAGGCATTTTTCTCTTAGCTGCAATACCTGCTGACATAGTGACTTTGGGCAAGCCACTTACTCTCTGAAGGATGATTCCCATGTGTGCAAAATTGGAGAGTTGGACCTAATATCTATATAAAAAAAAACACATATGTTAAGCATGTACTATATTTCAGATCTGCAAGAAATGTTCCTTAGGTTTTCATTGAATTCTCCCAACAGCTCTACGATATAAGTACTATTACTACTCCCCAGTGACAGATGAGAACACAGAGGATTAAAAGAGGCTCAGATTCAAGAACACCAGGTGAGGCAGCAGATCACAGCCATAAGGAGCATGGCCTCTAGAGCCAGAGCTCAATTCCCAGCCCTGCTGCATGCTGGATGTGTTACCATAGGCAAGTCTCCTAATCTCTGTGCCTCAAAGAGGCACCCATGCTTTTAAACTCACTGCTGCCCATCTCAATCATGTCTTCCCAGTTCTTACTAGGCCATGATTTTATGAATGGCTATGGCTTCATGGCGCTCTCTGCACATGGTGGGAAAAGATGACTGCTAAATAGATTGTCCTCATTCCCAAGCCACAGTCTCAAGAAAACACTGGTAATTTTCATGGAGTTCTGTGTGATAGAGAATCCAAGAATTCACTCCTGGGCATCTTTAAAAAAGAAATCAGCACAACATTTGTGTTGTGCCCTGACATTAAATTTGCAGGCATTTGCCAGTTTGTAAGTCATTTGGAATCTTTAATATCACTTAGGCTTGGTGTTTCTTTGTTGTAATTATTTAGGGAGAACAGAGAAGTTTTTAGTTCTTCAACTATCATGAAATTGTTATCATGTTTCATCTTTTGATGAATCATTCAGAGGAATTTTTTTCCCATTATTTTCTGACTATTGTTTAAATGTCATGTCCAGAGTGAAAGGATTTGATTTTAATTTTGAATATTCTGGCCTAAATTACCAGACATCTTGTAAAATTGGCTGTTGTATTTGCTAGTTCCTGTGTGTTATATACCAATATGTTACCATGTAATACATTTTTAGTGAGTATGTGCTATGTGCTAGGCACATGTATTTAAAGCAGTTTCCAAGACACACATACTCAGTCTCTTAATTTGCCATTCAGAGGAAAAGAAAAAAGTCACAGAAACTCAATTTTACATCAAGCAATTTACAAAGAATTTCAGGAAGTTGACACTGTGACTTATACAAGAACACCAAATTGACTGTCTGCCCACTAGGAGGACCACCTCACCTGGCCTCTTGCCAACTACAACCAGCCATGGATGGGCACAAAGTTGACTTCCTCCTTCTGCGTAAAGGTTTCTACTTCAGTTTTTAATTGGCAAACACACCTGAATTGTTGTGCTGTCCCAGGTGCTATGTGTCTATTAAAAACTGCTGTTCGGAGAGATTTTCTTCCTATAGGTGGCTGGGGCATACCTTTCTGCTGCTGGTAGAAATAGTGGAGACCCGCAATTCCTCCAGCTCTTTGGCCCAGCCTAGTTTCAGGGATAGTAGCTGACAATGTAATACTCATTCAGCAGCTGATTATAATTAAAAATATCAGAATAATTAAAGTCCTCAGCTTGACAAGCAGAGCCATAACTTTGCCTTCAGACATTCCTCTCTAATTAGTTAATTAATCCTAATGCAAATTATAAGCAATAATTAGTCAGCCAAGCTTGACATAAAACTCTGCCGACTTACAGCTGAAAGGCTTTCTGGTTGCTGGTTTGTAGTTTCTAAAGGTGTCTTTTGTCCACTCATGGTTTCTGTATCCATCCTATTTTGAGCTTTCTGCCGACACATAGACACTCAAAGCAATTTGAGCTGGAGGCAACCACAGCTATAAAAACCTGTATTACCACAGGCATTTTTCAGTTTGACATAATAAATTGCATGCTCAGTATCTGTATTGAATATCAATTCAGAGTATATCCTTTTCAGGGGCGGGGGGAGGGAAGAGGAAGAGTGAGAAGATAGAGGAAGCAGGATATTTAGACCCAAAGAATGGTCTGTGATATATTCTGTATTTGTTTGCACTAGATTACTGGGGTGCTTTTTAGCATGTGCCAAGAAATTGAGTCATAATGAAGCATATCCGAAATTTGATATACCTGTAATAGAAAAGCTAATATTTGATCCAGATTTTCAGTGAATTTAAACAGATCCAGAATTTGTTAAGTGAGATAATTTGAATTATCTTCTGATAAATCTAAACCTGGTATTGACTAAGTATCTCTGCTACTAATGAACAAAATTCCCTCCTCCTAAAGCTGAGAGAGATACAAAAGCTTGATCTTACAGAACACTGGGTCCTTAGTTTCTGGGCACCTCAGATAAATAAATATTTTCTACCACCCATTCACTAGTCACTTCAAATCTATACTGTCCAGTGGCCTGAAGAGTCTGCACCAGAGTATGTACTAGAGGGTAGTTCCTATAAACATGATGTCATAATAACAGCAAATTTAGAGCTAAATCAACATATATCTCTCAAATGATATCTTTGGCAATAACTCCATAACTTGGAAAGAATATTTTAGTCTATGAATTGCAAAAATGGCCTGGATTATTCCTTTCCCTGTACCCATGTCTCTTGCAATTTGATTTTGTAGCTCTTACCATTATAAGAGTGAACTTATTTCTTCACTGCTTGAATTTGAGCTTGTCTTTTGAGTTGATTTGGCCAAAAGTATAAGGTGGGATGCCAATGATAAGCCCAGGCCTCAAGACATGTTGCAAAACTCTGCTTGCTTTCTTGAAACCTTCCTCTCTACCTTGAGATAAGCTGAGGTTAGCCTGCTGGTGAATAAAAGAAAGAATCGGATGGGGACAAAGCATCCCTTCTGGGCCCTCTTAGATGAGCTTACTTACTCACTGATGGCAAACAAATGAGAAAGCCTAGCAAAAATCAACCAAGCCAATCAAGACTAATGGAACCACCCAACTGACCTATAGGCTCATGAGATAAATAAATTATTTTTGATGTAAGCCACTAAGATTCCCAGGATTGTTACACACCAATGACTATTGTGTTACCCTTTTGTGAATGGCAGTTTGTAGCCCTTACAATGATGCACCTCCTGGATGCCCTTACAAGACTAAAGGATTTAATTCCCCAGCTGTTTGGAGTGCTGGATACAAACCTCAGACAGCACTTTCTTTTTCTGAAAATATATTTTTATTGATTTCAGAGAAGAAAGGAGAGGGAGAGATGAGAAGGATCATTGACTGGCTGCCTCCGACACACCGCTTATTAAGGATTGCGCCTGCAACCCGGGCATGCACCCTGACTGGAAATCAAACCGTGACCTCCTGGTTCATAGGTTAGCACTCAATTGCTGAGCCACACAGGCCAGCAAACCTCAGTTAGCACTTTTTAAAAATTGTCTCACCTAAAGAAAACTACCTCATACTTTATACAAGGTCATGTTCCTTTCCAGAGGTATTCAAATCAAATAAAGGTTCTGCTCCCTCGCCCAACTTTGGGGCAATTCTGAAGAGCATCCCAGCTTCATCCTGGGATTGTCTGAGGACAGACTGCTTTTTTCCCTTTCCTTCCACAGGTGGGGGTCTCAAGAGCACTCCCTGGCAAACCTCCTACAAGGCCTTAGGAGTCTATTCCCAGGAAGGCCGGCCTCTGACAGGCATTTTATTCTAGCAAACCTGCCTCTATTCTCCATTCACATTAATTGGAGATAGGTGTGGATAATTGGCCTTTCATGTTCTTATATTACCATACCATGGCTGGAGATCCTGGTCGTGAAGATAGATGCAATGACAGGTGGAACTTTGGGTTGGAGGAAGCAAATAGATACCCGATGATAAGAAGGGCAAAGGATGGTAAAGAATGCCAATGTTTATCCATATCTATACTTCCTGTGAGATGTTAGTGAGGATCCCAAACAAATTCCACCAATTCCAAATTCTTGTGGGAGATGGCTTTGATGTTATGGCAATATTTACTTAAAAAAAATAACTTCTCTTGTGGTACTATTGATCACTGCTCCCTCAATCAATAAATAATTCACTTAACAATAATTTAATTGTTGCATGTCCGTATGTCTTCATTTGCTGTTGCAAAGGAAAACGAAGAGGTGGGAATCCATTGGGGGAAATGGTGAAGGATGAGGAAAGGTAAGGCCAGGCTGTACAATTTAAAATAGTGCCCCTTCCATCAATGTGCCTACAGAAAATATGCCCTTACATCAATGTGGCTACAACTAAGCCAGACATGGAGTGAGAGAAATCATTCCATTAAGAATCTCCATCTTTAGGTCATATAACATTTCCACTACTACAAACTCAGTTTAAAAAAAAAAAATTTAACCACCCCTTAAAAGGTTTCTGCTTCCCACTTTCCCTCCAGCATACATTTATTCTTATCATTCTCCTCATCCCGTAGTATTTATTAAATGGCCACATTTGCATGGCACCGTACCTGTGATATTCCATTTCTCTCTAAGGATGATTTCCTGGTTTAGAAGTTTTAATGACTGCTCCTTTGAAAATGTCTTAAGAGGGTTTTGACTGTAATTCCTTTTCTCCAAGCCCTTATTTAATAGGTACCAATGCCTATCTTTTGCCTGGGGTATTGGGCTAGGGAGCGGAAGATTCATTAACCATGGTGAGTTATGGATTTCAATGCCCTGGCTACTTCATTTCTCATATCCAAGTAGATCATTTCCTCCCTAGTCCTCCAAGGATGCATATATTGTAAGTAGCCTTAATCTGCTTCATTAGGACTTTTTTTTTCACTCTACAAAAATGATACCACCAATATTACCATATTATTTCTGGTGATGTGCATGGCAGTAAAATTATACATTCACACTAGCTGGCAGTAATAGTAGTGATTTAGCTGTGGCCATAAAAGTAGAAAAACCATATGATTTTAAAGCTTGGAGATATTGAAATTAATCTCATTTTCAGATATAGAAACCTAGATCTGAGGAGGTGAAGTACCTTGCCTAAGGTTACATACACACTAGTGACTAATGCCTGAAAAAGTGTCAAATCTTCAATCCCAAGACTCATAACCTCATACACTTCCCTACTGCACTCTTTTGAGTATTAAAGCAGAGTGATACTAATGGCATAAAAGGCTCCAAGGTTTTTTGGAGACAGAAATAGATAGGGGTGCCACCCATGGTTATTATATAGCTACTACAAAAGAGAAAATGTGGGGTTAACCTACCCCGGATACATTTGATTGAACAATTCTCCCTTCTGCTCCCTTTTTATGTTTCAATAAATATTCTAACTAGGCCTTACGCTCTAGAATAGTAGCAGAAGATTCCTCCCTATGAGACCAGCCATATCTTCTCTTGGGGGGACAAGTGTCTCACCAGTCCCAATGAATTCTCTAGCTTTCAGCACTAAGTAATGAGTCCTGAGAAGCAGCGTTGTACCTATATCTGATAAAAATGTTAACTACTTTGGTTCAGAGACTGACTTCTGATCAAGTCTGTCCATCATGAAACTGCAAAATGGATAAAGCTCACTTTTTAGCTCTTCTCTGGAACACTGGATCTCCATCAGGGTGATTTTGGCCCTTTTCCAAAGGGTATTTGGCTATGTACTGAGACCCTTTCTGTTGTCCCAAATGAGAGGGGAGGGGTGTTATTGGCATCTAATTACAGCAGGCCAAGAATGCTGCTTAATATCCTACAGTGCACAGGACAGGCCCCACAGCAAAGAGTTATCCAGTCAAATGTCAAGGTGCTAAGGGTGAAGAATCCTTTAAATCCCTGGCATTATGAAGCCACCAGCCTACTACTCTTTAGATATGTAGCTCTTGGTTATCATCATGTTATATCTTCCTGCCTTGGCCAGTTTCTCTCAGTGGATAGAGCAGCAGCCAAAGACTGAAGGGGGCTAGGTTCGATTCCAGTCAAAGGCACATACCTCGGTTTCAGGCTTGATCCCAGGCCCTGGTCAGAGCACATGCAGGAGTCAACCAATCGATGTGTCTCTCTCACATTGATGCTTCCCTCTCTCTGTGTGTCTCCTACCTCCCCTTCCACACTCTAAAAACCAATGGGAAAATATCCTCAAGTGAAGATTAACAAAACAAAAAAGAAGTTACATCTTCCTCTCTAGATCTCTGTCCTTAGCAGAGGGCCTAGGAAGTTTGCAGAGGAAAGGACTACAATTCTGGATTAGCAAAAAGGTTTCTTAGCTTCATAATTTTCCAATTATATGATAATCTACACAATCCTAATATATAAAAACCCTGGGTTGTAACGACCAGTAACAACGGAGGCTCGACCAACCGGAAGTCAGTCCTGCAGTCAGCTTTTGCTGCAGGCATGGTGCCCCAGACCTGACTGCTGAGGGGGCTGTAAATCAGGGCCAGAGAGAGTCCTGAAGAGAGAAGCAGGGACTGACCCATTGCCTCTGTGGCAGCTTTTTATCAGTACTTGCCTCTCTCTTTCTCTCCCAGTCTGGACAGCAACAGTGCCTCCATTTCTCTCCAGGACTCCACCCAGCCCCCCTTTTCTGATCAGGCCCCATTGATAGACCCAAAGACGCTGACTGCTATAGGAACCGACCAATCAGAACCAATGGCTGCCTAGGAGGCAAAGCTTCTGACACTGCTGGCATAGAAACCAACCAATCAGAACCAAATCTGGGTGCTGTGGCGAGCCAATGGCTGCCTAGGAGGTGGAGCTTTTGACGCTGACTGGCATAGAAACTGACCAATCAGAACCAAATTGGCCAGTAGAGAAGGGCAGTTGGGGGCAACCAGGACGTCAGGGGAGGGCAGTTAGGGATGATTAGACTGGCAGGCAGAGGCAGTTAGGGGCAATCAGGCAGGCAAGCAGGTGAGCAGTTAGGAGTCAGCAGTCCCAGATTATGAGAGGGATGTCCGACTGCCAGTAGTCAGACATCCCCTAAGGCAGTGGTTGGCAAACTGCAGTTCTCAATCTACATGAGGCTCTTTGGCCCCTTGAGTGTGGCTCTTCCAAAACATACCATGTGTGGGCGCACACGTATGATGCATTGAAACTTCATGGCCAACACACAGAAGTTGGTTTTCGGCTCTCAAAAGAAATTTCAATTGTTGTATTATTGATATTTGGCTCTGTTGATTAATGAGTTTGCTGATCACTGTCCTAAGGGTCCCCAGTTGGAGAGGGTGCAGGCTGGGCTGAGGGAACCCCTTCTCTGTGCACAATTTTCATGCACAGAGCCTCTAGGAGGAATAATAATTTATTCTTATTACATTAGGTTGGTATAAGAATAATAAAATAGTATCTGTTAAAATGCTGATGGACTCTAAAGTGCTGCATGACTGCATGGTATTGTCAGGGTGAGTGTTGACAGCAAGGGAATGCATTTCCAATAGTGAAATTGCAGACACCATGGCAGCAGGTACTTCTGGTTCAGAAGCTCGTTCACCTACTCTTTAATTCCACAACAGAGAGAAACTCTTCAGTGTTTAATACCAGATCTGTCCTCACTGTGTTTAAATCTGTGTTTGGATGAGCACATGATAGAAGTGCTCTCAGTGCTAAGCACGTGGAAGATGTTAATAGACTATTAACATGAAAGTTACCTAGTTCCATACATATCTATAAAGAGAAAGACTTTCCCACTTCGTCCCATTTATAAAGACTCTCATTTTATAAGCCGCTCTGTAGCTTTACCAAGCTTACTTTTTCTGTCATCACAACAAAATTGGTTAGTTAGCCCAATAGAGTTTATTTACTGAACTTAATTTGACTTTGCACTTATTATTTATGCACCAGATTGCATTAGAGACTGAAAATATACATGACCACAGCGGTTAATATGTATTCCAGAAGCTAACATGTATTCCAGTCCAACCCTGTGTCAGTCACTATGGCAAGCAGCCCATTACCTCACATTCCTAAAGCATGTAAAGTAGGCGGCATTTATCCTACTTGACAAATGAAGCAACTAAGATTCAGAGCGATGATATGATTTACCTCAGAAACTCAGCAAAGAAGTATAAGTACTAGAACTGAGATTCAAACTCATGTCTATCTGGTGGAAGATAGCACGTTCTGTCTGACTGTCCCCTAAACCCTCTCTAGTTCTGAGTGTGGGCTGGAAATACACATCAGACACCTGCACTGGCTGGACTTGACCTGAGAGATGCCAGCATCCCCATTGGTGTTGGGTATCATGGCCATGATCAACTCATTCTGTAGCACAGATGCCTTCGGACTCCTATCGAGGTGTCTGGGGATGCAGGGATCAAAAAGTTGGAAAGATAATACAGTCTACCACAATAAATATAAGTATTTGCTGATTCATTAAAAAAAAATTTTAATTCCAAAACATACTATTATTGATTTTGTCACAGTTACTTGAAAAAGTACTAGGTCAGCTCATATACTGTGTGTCTGAAATAAGGTAGAAGTAGTGAAGGAGAAGAAATAGGGGGAAATAAAAAACACATATAGCCTTGTGTAGCAGACCTAACTTGGCTCATCTGTTACCTTTAATGAGAGGCTTGATAATTAGATTCTCTTGAGTTTAGTCACCAGAAACAAGAGGAAAACTCCCCATAGCAGATCTAAAGCGTTCACACTTGCTAATATTTTAGTCACACGATATTAAAAATATTCATTTTTGTATATTTTTAAGTGTTTAATAAATGCTTGGGTATATGTTAGCAAATACAGTATGTACAAACTTCCTGATTTCCATTTTCTTGGGCTTTTCCCTATTATTTGCAGACAATTTTGATCTGCAAGTTTTAACCATTTAACTTCCTGAGAAAGGAAATGGAAACAACAAAAGCAAATGTGTCCCCAGCTCACGTATGGAAGTAGTTATTTCAGGTTAATTATTATCAAGAACTGTGCAAGACTTAAGAATGCGATTAAACATTAGCCTATGAGATGTTTAACAGTGGGGTTCTACAATAAAAAAACAACAACAACAGAATATTGTTCTTTCCAGGCTTTTTTCTAAATGGTCCCAAACTACACATGCAAATAAAGCTAATGTCTAAATAATTAAATGATAATGTCATTATTATTCAATGTAGGAATACACTTGAGAATCAAATTGAATCTGTTTTTCCCCTCCTGTGGCACAATAACAATTCATGTTCAACTTTACTTAATATATTCCTTGGTTAACAGGAAAATCAGTCTGTATACTCACTGGCTTCTAGAAAAGAGAAGTAGGCCCAGGTAACTGGGGGACAGAGCAGTGAAAAACAAATAAACAAACAAAAAAAACAACAACACAATAGCCCTGGGCTAAATGTGAATTAGGCTAAAAGGGTAACTCTATTTTGTTCCTAAACTCCTTTCTCATTCCCATTCCTTAGGCTTTCAATGCCCTCCATCCTGTTGTACTTCACTCCCTAAAACTGGCCTTCTCATGAGAGCACAGTCAGTGTGCTGCCTCTTCCAGGAATTTTTGAACTTTCACTTAGCTTCCCTTATGCACTGACAAGCTCCATTCCCTTAAACATTCACACAGAACCCACTAAGTGTCATGTTTAGTTCTAAGGACATTGCATAAGTGAACCCACTTAATATTCACAACAACTCTGAGAGAAGTACTCTTACTAATCACATTTTACAAATGAAGAATATGAGTCACAGAGATATTTTAGAGGGGATCCCCTACCCCCCTTACTGCCACCAAACCTTTTCATTATTAGTTGGTTGTGCAATTACTAAATGTAATCTTGCAGCATTAAAATTCACAGAAAGGTATGATGGATTTTTTAAAACAGGATCTGTGGACACTGAGAGAACACTGCCCTAATAAGAAATAGGGAAATGGGTTTGGGAAGATGAATGTGTCCACATAATCTCTATCCAAGGACTCCTGAGTTGCTCTAATATGTTATCCCACGGCTGGCACTAAAGAGATTATTTAGCCAGGTTCTCCAATACTTTTCCATTAGTTTTGTTTCATTTGCTTTGATGAAAAAGTTTCAACCAAGATTGTAATAATAGCCGAGACCAGTTTGGCTCAGTGGATAGAGCATCGGCCTGCGGACTGGGAGGTCCCAGGTTCGATTCTGGTCAAGGGCATGTACATTGGTTGCGGGCACATCTCCAGTAGGTGGTGTGCAGGAGGCAGCTAGTCGATGTTCCTCTCTCATCAGTGTTTCTAGCTCTCTATCCCTCTCCCTTCCTCTCTGTAAAATATCAATAAAATATATATTTTTTTAAAAAAGATTTGTAATAATAATGGCAAATCCTGAAAGGACACATAACAGCCCCCTCTTTGATACTTTTCTTATATGCTGCTACCAAAATGGTTATAGTAGGAAACAACAGGGAAAAAAAGTCTGCTAAAAAGTAAATAATTAAAAAAAAACAAACAAACAAACAAAAAAAACCTGGTAAGCCTACTAAGAAAATAAATTAGAAAAGATACACATAGATATCTTCCTAAGTATTTTATTATTTTTCATGCTATTATAAATGGTATTATTTTATTAATTTCCTTTTCCAATAGTTTATTCTTAGTATACAGAAGTGAAACTGATTTTTGTATAATATATTGATTTTGTATCCTGGAACTTCACTGAACTCAGCTATTAGTTCTAACAGTTTTTTGTGGAGTCTTTAGAGTTTCCCCTATGTAACATAATGTCACCTGCAATAGAGACAGCTTTACTTCTTCCTTTCCAATTTACATGCCTTTTCTTTCTTTTTCCTGCCTAATTGCTCTGGCTGGGGCTTTCATTACCATGATAAATAAAAGTAGCAAGACTGGGCATCCTTATCTTGATCTTGATCACTTTCAGCTTTTCACCATTTATCTAGTTTCGAGTTTGTCATACATGACCTTTATTATGTCGAGGTGCATTCCCTCTGTACCTCATTTGTTAAAAGGATGTTAAATTTTGTCAAATGCTTTTTCTGCATTAAGAAAATAAGTAGTTTTAGTTTAAGATATTTTAGAATAAGACAATTTTATATTAACTAGAAGCCGTATGCATAAAATTCCTGCAAGGGGCTCAGCCCTCTTACAGTCTCAGTGGCTTGCCTCAGCCCTCTCAGCCCTGGCTTTGTCTGGAAGGATGTCCAAATCCAGAAGGTGGTTCAGCTGTCTGGTCTAATTAGCTTATTATGCTTTTATTATTATAGATAAAATATGAATATAAAGTATTTAGTAAAGGACACCATTTCTAGAATTTGGTGAGCAAAATTATTAAGACCATCCCTTTGCACCATCCCCTAAGAAACTAAAAGTGATGGTAAAAGGAAAATAATATATTTTTAGTGATCTTAAAACATCAAAGAATGGACATGGTATAAATAATGAGCAGGCCAAAATATAAGTGAAACCTCTAATGCAGAGAGTTAACTGAAATCACTTTTGCTGTGAGGCATTTGCTGAATTTGGCATATTCTGGCCTTCTAGTATAATATATATGGGTTCACAGGTGCTCAAAAGTCAGGATCTGCCCAAGGTGGGAGTCATAGGGATTATCAGACAAGGTTTATAAACAACTGTCTCTATTATGATTAAGGAAATAAAAGAAGCTTAAAATATCTTCTGGGAACCAATAGCTGCTTTTAAAAAAGTAGAACAGGTGCGGAAAAGAATGAAATCAATAAATGAAAAATAAAATATCTAAAATTTAGAACACAAAAATTAGTTTAACCAGAGATTAGACATAATTGGAGAGCAAATTAGAGAATTGGAGATTAGATAAAAAGTACTTTTCCAGAATGTAGAAGGGAAAAAATAAATTAAAACATTTAGAGACATGGAAAATGGATGTGATGTAAAGATCTAGCATGTATTTCATTGCAATCTCAGAAGGAGATGAGAGAAAACACATGGCAGAGACAATATCTGAAGAAATAAAGCCAAGGAATTTCCCAGAAATTATATATACTAATCCATAGATTTAGGAAGCACAGAGTATCTGAAGCAGGATAAACACTAGTAAAATAAATTCACACCTAGACATATTACAAAACTGCAAAACACACAAAAAAAGTTACCGTGTAAGTATTAAATCAATTGAAAGCCACACACACACAAAAAGAGTGCTTCAAAAGGGTGACAGACTAACAACTTCCTTTAAAATAACAGATGTTTACAGAAGTCAGCGGAACAACATTCTTAATGTGCTTAACAAAATAATTGACAACTCTGAATCATATGTATACCAAAAATATCTTTGAAGAATGAGGGAGACTTAAGGTATTTTAAAATACCTTTTCCCTAGTCCACCCTCCCGCCCCCCCCACAAAAATAAGAGAAAGTTTAGCAACCTACAGTAGAGAAAACTCTAATGGGCACACTTCATGCAAACGAAAAGTGATCTTAGATATGTTTTTTAGGAAGAGATATGACAGTAGCAAAGATAGAGGAACATGTGGGTGTAATTCCCCATTAACACTTAGTAAATAAAATAATAATAATGTCTTGGAGTTTTAAAATGCAAATGAAGAAGTAATATATATAACAATAATAGCCTAACTCAGGAGAGGCATAAATGAAGTTAAATGTTCTAAGGACCTTGTATCGTCAGGATAGAAGGTGAAGGCAATGATTAACTTTTGACTTTGACAAGTTAAAAATGCATGTCGTAATTTCCAGGATAAGCACTGAAAGTATAACCTATAAACCAGTAGGAGGAAAAAAACAGAATTAACATTAAAGAAAGTGAGAAAGGAAAGAAAAATATAGAACAGAAAAGAGACTGAGTGCAAAAGGTGAAGGGATTAAGAAGTACAAATTGGTAGTTAAAAAATAGTCATGAGGTTGTACAGTACAGCATAGGGAATATAGTCAATAATAAGTTTTATAATAACTACTAGAGGCCTGGTGCATGAAGTTCATGCATGGTGGAGGGGTCCCCTCAGCCCAGCCTGCACCCTCTCCAATCCGGGATCCTTCAGGGGATGTCCAACTGTCTTTTTAGGCTCAAACCCAGTTTAGGTCCAATCCCTAAACTGGCAGTTGGACATCCCTCTCAATCTGGGACCAGTGGCTCCTAACTGCTCATTTGCCTGCCTGCCTGATTGCCCCTAATTGCCCCCCTGCCAGCCTGGTTGGCCCTTACTGCCCCCCTCTGCTGGCCTGGTCACTCTCAACTGCCCTCTCTGCTGGCCTGGTCACTCTCAACTGCCCCCCCCCCTGCCAGGCTGGTTGCCCCACACAGCCTGCTGTTCAGTCATTTGGTTGTCCCTCACTAACCCCCCTGCTGGCCTAGTCATCCCAGGCAACCTAGTAGTTGTTACTGTTACTATGATGGCATCCTGGACAATTTGCATATTCCTCTATTATTAGTATAGATGTATGGTGCCAGGTAGGTACTGGAAATATCAGGGTGATCAATTTGTAAAGTATATTATTGTCTAACCATTATGCTACATACCTAAAACTAATACAAAATAAGATTGGATGTAAACTGAAATTGAAAAATATAAAAAGAAATAAGATGCAAGATAAGTTATTTAGGGGAGATGATGAATATCTGCATGATGAGTTTGAAGATCCTGTGGTACACCCAAGTGATAATATCATCAAGCAGTTGACTATGTTGTTCTATAACCCAGAATAGATATCAAGATAGAGATACAGAATTTTTTATCATCAGAAGGTAGGTAGTGAGGTAACTGCCTAGATGAGGTCACTGCCTAGATAAGTTCACCTGAGGACAGAGTTCAAAGTGGAAATAGACAGCTGAGACAAGAACCAACTCCATCCTATATAATAAAGAGCTAATATGCAAATGGTCATCACACCCTTACACTGTCATACCTTAATGGCTCAGACACTCAACACTGGGGAGAGAGAAATGGGGACCAGCCAGGCTGCAGCCTGGGAGAGGCACAAGCCGCCAACCTCACAGTCCCAGGCACCAGCATCTGGGGCTGCGACCTGGGAGAGGGACAAGCTACCCACCCTGTGGTCCCAGATGGCAGCGGCTGGGGCTGCAGACCAGGAGAGAGACAAGTGGTCCTGGGAGCCAGTGACTACACCTGTGTCTGTGACCCAGGAGAGGGACAACCTACATGTCCCTAGGTCCCAGGTGCCTGAGACTGTAGCCCAGGCAAAGCTGGCCTGGGTCCTGGGTGCCTGCAGCCAGCCAGAGGAAGGAATTGTGGGGCAAGGCAGAGGCAGTTAGGGGTGATCAGGCCAGCAGAGGAGCAGTTAGGGGCAATCAAGCCAGTAGGGGAGCAGTTAGGGGTGATCAAGCAGGCAGGCAGAGGTGGTTAGGGGCAATCAGGCATGCAGAAGGGTTAGGGGTGATCAGGCAGGCAGGCGAGTGGTTAGGAGTTGGCAGTCCCAGATTGTGAGAGGCAGTTGGACATCCCTCAAGGGGTCTCGAATTAGTGGGGGTACAGACATGGCTGAGGGATCCCCCGTCCAATGCATACATTTTGTACACTGGACCTCTAGTATTTAATATTTGAGTTGACTGGAAAGATTCCAAGAGTCAAAAGAAAGAAAGAATGACAATGTCATAAAAAAAAGACAAGCTATACAATTATACAGACATGCCCAGTGAAAACAGGACTGAACATTGTCCATAGGGAGGGGTGATTAATAAGTCATTAGCCCTCATGGAGTAGACAGATAGAAGCCAGGTTGTCAGGGACCAAAGAGTCAGTGGGCAGTGGTGAAGTGAAGACAAAGCTGGGGGAAAGCATCAATAAACCTGAAAGAAGAATAAGGTGACAGAACAGAGGAGGTACTAAACAAAGAAAATCTGGCTAATTTTAAAAACTATTATTTTGTTTGTTTAAGGTAGAAGGTAACCAGAGAATATTTATAAGATATGAAGGATGAATCAGTGGAAATTACAATGTAAAAGTTGCAGAAAAGGAAAAAAAATGAAGCAAGTAGAGAAGTCTAGAGGGTCCAGAATAGAGGTGAGATGACTTTGAATGAAAGCACAGTCATGTCGTTTTCTAAAAAGAGAGGAAAGAGGAAAATCAATAGAACTTATGGAATTCTAATTTGATAACTTTTATTTTCTCTAAATTAAAGGTGAGGTCATCATTGGAGAGGTGGTTATATCCTAAGAAACATGATAAACACATGGAATAGCTACCGCTAAGCATAGAAGACTTGGGATAGAGGAAATAATCATTGAGAAGAACAGAGGGCCTATTTGATTCTGGAAATACAAAATTATACAATTGAGTCACCAAACCCACAGTAATAGTTTTTTTCCTCAGGAGAGGGTATTCATTCTACAGAACAGGGCTGTAGATTTTTCTGGAAAGATAAAGAAAAAAGACAAAGGGGAAGAGGATTGATGGTATAGATCTTTTCCCTAATCAATCACTTAAAGTGACAAAATCAAGAAAATTTGTAGGATTGCCTTACTCTGTCATATATTTGAAAGGATTTCCCACTTCTCCCTACCTCCTTGATAATGAGCAACATTTCCCTTAACATGCATTTTAACCCAGTATTAGAAATTAAAAACTTAAAATTGAAATACCTAGTTGAGAAAACACATTATCTTAAAGATTAATTATTGAAAGGATCACTAGGCACAGATCCTGTTGAGTGCTAGGGTCTCAAACTTTGGTGTCCCACAGATAATAGATTCAACTCCTACTATAACACTAAAATATTAAAAATATAATAAACAGCTCTGTCAGTATGAATTTCTTTATTTATAACATGGGGGTTAAAAATGCACCTTATTCCGTTTACATAAATAATACAAGTAAGATAGATGATGAGGACAGATGGATGGATGGATAGATAGATACTCAATTAAAGTATCCATTAGGTATTACTATCTTTTGTTTTGATGGAGAGAACTACTTAAAGAACAAAGAGACACCAAGAAATGGGGAATAATACAAGATGAAGATAAACTTCACTCAAGCTACAATTTAGCCTTGGGCTAAACCTGTTTGCTGTCTGTTGTTGAAGATGAAAGAAAAATATTCAATGTGATATTGATGTGCATTTCAACTGTGGGTCATTTTTTGCTGAGCCTTATGACACACATCAACACTGGTTCACCTGGTTTATGCTTGTTTCTAATATTCGCACAGCCAATTTCACTAAAAAGCCACTGACTGTATTTTCAAACTTTCTCTTTGTCCTATGTCACCTAACTGTTGGACAATGCATTTTAACTACTTCTGCTCTTGATAAAGAAGGGATGGCTCCCATATCCACAAAATGTTGTCTTCTTTAAATGCCCTTGAAAAGCCCTGTAATCCACATCTTGATAAGAGTTTTCCATAGATTTTAGAGAGCCAAAGCATAACCTTGAGACCACCCTCCCAAGTAAGAGATAGAAAATGTCAAGGACTGTTGAGCACCCAGCAAATTTCCACAGTGGATCAGTAAGAAGTTATTTAGCGCAGGTGTTTAATTATGATGCATTAGGGAAATGGGTAGTGTTCAATGGCCCTCAAACCCGAACCTCCACCTGTGCAGAGCTCTAGCATTGGCTCATGGAGTGATAATACTGAGGGAAGCAATTGTGCTCCAATGCTGCTCAAGGGCCTTTCTTTTCTCAGTTGGTTCAACCAAGTTCATTGCCAGAAAGCGATGGGATTTCCCCACATGAGCAGGTCCATCATGCAAGTTTATAATCTGCATCTGACTTATCTCTCCAGGAATTAGCTTTCATTTCAGAAAGCAAGTGAAAAATCAGAAAAATCCAAGATGCCCTGAAGATAAAATATCTCCAGGTACGTTCACAGAACTCTGACTTTATGATGGCTGGCCAAAGCACCAAGCAAGGTCATTGTGATTCATTCTCAAATATAGCCAATTCCCTTCAACTATTCTGGCTACCATTCCATAGTCAGAGCTGCCTGAGAGGCACATTTATTGAGCACTGTCCCAAGGGCTCTGTGCATATTATCTCAATTAAATTCTATGAGATAGATACCATTGTAATTCCTATTTCAGAGATAAGAAGAAACTGATATTAAGGTTTTATTAGAATTATTATTATTAATTATTAGAATTATTATTGCTAGATGCCTGATGCATGAAATTCCTGGAAGAGTAGGCCTTCCTTCTCCTGGCTGCTGGCACCATCTTCCCTCTGGCACCCAGACCTGGGCTTCCTTCTCAGCCCTTGCTTCATTCAGAATGTCTTGTAGAAGGACGTCCAATCTAATTAGCATATTATGCTTTATTATTATAAATTGGTAAGGATTATTACTTGTCAAAGCCAGCTATGTTTTTACTTGGGCTATTTGGCATCCCAAGACTCTGGCGTATCATGCACAAGAATCCAGAACGTAGAATGAGTGTAGATGAAGCACTAATGTAGGCAAAGTTTGATTCCTGCATCCCCTACTTACCACCTACTCTGCCAGCTCAACACTTACCTCATCTTTCAGACAAATTCCTTCTCCCTCTCCTTAATCTCGCTTCCCAATTTACAGTCCTCTGTGGCTATCCTTTTAAGAACAGGGAAGTCTAACAAGAGAGTCTCAAGCAAACTATTCATACTGAGTATGAAAATAGTGTAGTAGGGTCTTCTCTTTTAAGGACTGGACAATAAGAGATAGTGTGTATGAATGGCTGGGATTAAACAAACAGCAATATGAGAGGCAAAACTATGTTTCTATTATCAGGAAACCAGAGTTTTTCCATAGATTAAACTGGTAGAGAACGAGGGTTATGTATAGTATTAACTTGGTTTTCTAGTTCAGGGCCACATGCATAGCGGTAACCATGTGTATTTGTTGAACTGAATGGAACTAATCTGGGCTCTGCCACTTACTTTGGTAAAATTTAATACAAGGCACTGTCTCAGTTTCCTATATGATGGGAGAGTTAGGCCAGATCAGTGGTCTTCAGACTTTTTTTCCATGAAAACTTAACTAGTAAGCCTAAGTGCTAAGGACAGCATATTTGTGCACACACCTCCTTCACCCACTCATATGCTGAAACGTAATGCTCAATCCCACAGTATTAGAGGTATTGAGAGGCACAGTATTAGAGGCTTTTGAGAAGTCCTTAGGTCATGAGAATGGAGTTATTCTGAATGGGATTAGTGCCCTTAAAAAGGAAGCCCCAGATAGGTAGTTATGCCTTCTATCTTGTGAGGTTACAATGAAAAGTTACCAGACTATTATCTTGGACTTCCTAGCCTCTAGAACTATGAGAAATATGCTTATTATTATAAAGCCATCTAATTTATGGTGTTCTGTTTTACCAGCCCAAATGGACTAACTCAATGAACATAAACAAACTAAAGAAACAAAAACAGAGAAGTTTTGACTGAATTTGTGACCTGTTCCCTCTTCTTCTCTTCTCTAAGCAGGAACCTAGGCTGGAAACCCCAAAAATTAGTGACAACTAATTTTTTCGGTGTTGAACATTTACTATGTGCTTTGAAGACCCCAAAGAAAACTGTGTTTTAATATAATTTTTTAAATATACCAGCTCCATTTATTTGTTTATGACTCAGGCAAGTTATGCTGCCTCTCTGAGCATCTTTTTTTTAAAATTTTAATTAATTTCTTTATTGATTAAGGTATCATATATTTGTCCTCAACTCCCCATTCCAACCCCCCACCTCCCACATTCCCCTATTGTCCTTGACCATTGGTTAGGCTCATATGTGTGCTTAATATAATTTTTAATGAATTAATTTAATTTTGATTTGCTGGACAAGAATGTCAACAAACTCTCCTGAAGATTAGCTTCATCACTTAATGGATGGATGACCTTGAGAATTTCTGAGCCTCAAACGCTTGATCCTGAAAATGGGGATAGATAGAATGGTAATTGGGTTGAAGGCTATAAAGGATGTCATGTACCTATCCAATGCCTGCTATAGAACAATTGTACATTTAATGTTTCTTTTGCAGTAAAGAGCCTTTGGACCAGGATGCAGGATTCCAGCACTGAACACCGAGACAGACCAGCAGTGTATCTGGCTTTACAATAGATATGAGGAAGGCTGTGTATGTGGCAGGCACACCCAGGCAGTGCTGGGAGGATGCAGTCACATTGCCAATGGCTACTAGTGGCCATGAGAGCAGCAAGCTTCCTTCTAGGAGGTGCAGTACCCTGTGTACAGTAGCTATGAAAATATGCCGAAACCGGTTTGGCTCAATGGATAGAGCGTCGGGCTGTGGACTGAAAGGTCTCGGGTTCGATTCCGGTCAAGGGCATGTACCTTGGTTGCGGGCACATCCCCAGTAGGGGGTGTGCAAGAGGCAGCTGATCAATGATTATCTCTCATCAATGATTCTCTCTCATCGATGTTTCTAACTCTCTATCCCTCTCTGTTCCTCTCTGTAAAAAATCAATAAAATATATATATTTTTTAAAAGAAAAAGGAAAGGAAATAATCAGACACAAACTTAATATTTTCTTGGGAATTCATTTTGCCCCAGCCATAATAAAGTTTAATTTCTGTGAAGTTAAATACATCAGTCAAGACTCCTAGGATTGGTTATTTAGATTTCTAAAGCCTATAAAAACCAAACATTTGTAGTCAACTAGTTAGATTTTTTTTTTTCTTCCCTAGGAAATGTATCAAGTTGAACTTCAAAATGTTCATTATCATACACTATTTCAAGTGTGGTCATGAACTATTCAGGTTATAACTACTGATTTCATACCACTGATAATCAGCAGTAAGATACTTGAAAATTTTGACTCAATTTAAGAATATCATAAATATTTTTGGTAGCAATTACAACTATCAAAATTCATGAAGCTGAATAGTTCATAACTGTTCATTCTATTACTTGTTAATTATATGTCAATTTTAAAATATTCAAAATGATTATATACCAGAAGATCTTAAGACTTAGTATTGGTAGACGCAATAATGTTCCATATAATTAGTAGGTGAGATAGAAGCACTTTTCCAGTAGGTCTTAATGGAGGCACCTAACCTTCTTTATCTTTAGGGATTCAAAGAATGTGAGATTCAGCACTGGGGTCAGTGACATGCTGAAACATTTGAATTCTCCCATTTGATGAAGCATCAGTTCTCTCCCCCCCTTAAATTCTTTTATGTGACTGACAGTTTCATCCATTTTTTCCTTAGGCAACTATTGAAATTCCTTTGTACTTGTGGAAGCAAGTTTGCTGGTTCAAGAATTTTGTTTTACCTCTGCCTCTAAGACTTGTCAACGGCAAATTAGGACAAGGAATTCTAATTTATGTTTCAATTCCTCAATCACAGTGAGAAGTATTTTTATTTACATCCCCACCAAAAAAAAAAAAAAGTGTCAAGTCAAGATGATGAACCACAACACACTACTGTACAATTATTAGAAAATTCCAGGAGGAGTTGTGAAATATGAGAAGCAAGAGCAAGTGGGGATAATGCCGGCTAATCCGAATAAAGCTCCTAAAGGGTTCAGGGCAGCAGCTGGAATTGCTCTGAAGGGGGGCAGAGTGTGCATTTGGCCCTGGCTTGCTCACATTCACATTCATCCCCTATATATAAAATATCCACATAATAGTGGTTGAAACATTAGCACAGTGGTTTTATCCTTATTGTTTTTGTTGACATGTTATAATGAACATTTTAAAATATACAGAAGAGTTTAATAAACTCAACAGTGAATGCCCATGTATGTACTTCTTAGAATCTATAATTAATATTGTGCTATATTTGCTTTATCACCTATCTATCAATTTATCCATCCATCTCTTTTTTTGGGGGTAGGGGGCATTTCAAACTAGACCCCAGATCTCTGTATCTCCAAATCTCAGAATGGTTCAATTTTTTTTTTCCATCTTAATGCTAGTCTAGCCACTAGTCAGTGATTTTCAACCAGCATGCTGTGGCACACTGGTGTATTACAAGAATTTTTAAAACATGCAATACCTGACTATTTAGTCAGAGGCACTGACCTCTTTTCCCTTAATTATCAAAAAGAAAAATGACAAGAGTCATCACAACAATAGCTGTCCAGGGTGAATGAATCAAAATTATGCCTATTTTGTCAGATTGGCAAAAAATATATTTTTGGTATGCCACAGAATTTAATAATTAGTTTATGTGTGCCATGAAAAATATTGAAAATCTCTGCACTACAAAGATTTTCAATTGGTACTTTTAGATCTTATTATAGATTACATTGGTACTTTTAGATCTTATTCTAAAGACACATTCTTTCAGATCTGTTGACTTGAAAGAATGTGTTTTACCTATTAGATCATTCTACTGGCGATATTATGGGGAATATACAAAGTGAATATGAAAAGGAATATATTTCCAACTCAAGCTCTATTCAACACAGTGCAGAAAATGCAATCTAATTACACTAAGGTAAATTCACGATCATGATTTTCCTTAGGCATTTCAGGTTTAAACTCCATGAAACTCAAGAGTCACCCAGCACCCTTCTCCTCCTCTTAGGAGTTGACACTATGGTATTGAGACATTGGTGGAGAAAGGTAGGTGGACCTACTCAATCTTGATCAGTATTTCTCCTGTGATGGAATCATCTCAGATGCATTGCACCCTAACTGGTCCTTAGACATAACCCATTCTGTGTCCCCCTTAATTGAGTCATAACTGGGGGCTATTCTAATCCCAAGAAGCTTGTCCTGCAACAACTTCCGATATTTCGTTGGTACCTTTCATTTTTTGGAAGGACAAAAACCCTACATGCCCACTGACATCTTTCTTAACTAATTTTCCTTCACTTGGCAAGAGTAAGAAAACAAAGTACAAGAGCTTTTGGATTTTCTCTCATCTGTCTCTGTGGATGCAGGAAACTTGAGAATTTGTTGGTCTCTTCACACCAACAAAGACCACATTGCTCACTGCTATTTTTACTCTCAGATACCTAGCCCAGGATGGATCAGGAGTGTTCTCTGATTGGGGGGGCTTCACCAACAGAGACACTAATGTCCTTTAACCTCAGATCCTCAAATTTAAAGTGGGCTCTATTCTGTCCCCCTCACCATTCACAAAGAATTTTCACACTTCACATAATACTCTTGTTTCCTTTCCAAAATTCTAGCCTATCTATTCGAGCCCAGAGGGTTTTATATTCATTCCCTATGCCAGGTAAAACAGGGTAGGGAAGCATTCTTCCAAATTTATTGCTTTATCTAAGATCTAGTCTGGGGGGATTAGAAACTCTCAGCATTCCTTTATTTTGTTTCTCTTTGAATTCCAGCTGTAACTCCCATTTCCTTGGTGGATGGAGGCCAAAATATAATTTAGACAGGGTAAAGATGGAGGGATTTTATATTTAAAAATAAATAAAAATGAAAAATAAAATAGAAACCATCATGTAGTAGTCGTTAGTGATGTCTCCAAATCTGTACTATGTGGGTTTATCCATTATCTAGATCACTGGTTGTCAACCAGGGGTGATTTTGCCCCTGGAGGGACATTTAACCTTGTCCAGAGACACTTTTGGTTTTCATAATTGATAAAGGTGGGTTCTACGGCATCTAGTAGGTAGAAACATGGGATGCTGTTAAACAATCTACAGTGCACAGGAAAGCCCCATGACAAAAAGCTCCCAGCCTAACATCAATAGTGCCAAGGATGAGAAACCCTGGTCCAAACCAATGCTTCTAAAACTAAAGAGTAAAGGAGTTAGTTCACTACCACCAAACCAGTATTATATGAAATGCTGAAAGGTATTCTTTAAAAAGAGGAAGAAGAAAAAAGATTAAAAACAATTATGATCAACAAATACACATATATCAACAAGTGAATCTAAAAATCAAGTGAATTAAAAATCTGAGGAACAGAATAAACTGATGAATATAATAGAATCAGGGCAAAGAAAGGGAGTGGATTGATAATCATCAAGGGGAAAGGGGTGGGGAGGTGCAGGAAGAGACTAGATTAAAATAGTATACCTATGGATGAGGACAGTGGGGCGGGGAGGTAAGGGCAGAATGGGGAGCAGGAACTGGGTGAAAGGAAGCTATGGGGGTAGGGGGTGGGGGGGAGAAACAATTGTAATAAACAGCAATAAAGATTTATTTAAAAAAAATAAAACTAAAGGGTACCAACTTTCAGCTATAAGATAATTAAGGTCTGAGGATCTAATGCACTGTAGTCAGTAACACTGTATTGTATACTTGAAATTAGCTAAGAGATTAGACTTTAAGTATTCTTACTCCCAAAAAAAGTGCAGTGAAGGATATACATATATCAAATCACCACGATGTACACTTTAAATATCTTGTAATATTGTATGTCAATTATACCTCAATAAAGCAGAATTAAATCAATTAAATTTTAAAACTATGTTTTAGGGAGCCCGAGTATTCTATGAAAGGGCTATGTCAAGGCTGAAGGAAAGATGTGGAGAAATCAAAGTAATTTCACTCTACAAGTAAGTTTCCACATAAGATTTCATTGGGAATGAGAGGTTGTTCAGCTACATTTTTTAAAATCATTAAAAGAGATAATTTCCTAATTTTTTCATAGATCATAATTTTTAAATGGGGGATAATAAAATAGCATTTTGCCAATTAATGACATTAAGGAAATTTTAAAGGTTCTCATTCATTTTTATCATTACTTCATAAAAGAAATAATCCTTTCCCAATAAAAAGACAGTAAATTTTATCATTTCAAGACAGCAATTTGAATTGAAATATTTTAGCCTTAAGGAAAACTTATAATGTTATCTATAGTTTTCTGATTTTGCAGCAAACCAGTAAAAACTCAGTTATAGGCCAGCCTCTATGACAGACATTGATTTGAACCCTCTGCTGCAGGACTCTTCAACTCAGGGATTCAATAAAATATTTTCCAGTCTTTCTTCTTTCTCCTCAAAGTACTATCTCCTTAGTTTAATGGACCTGCAAAAGTTACTATCCAAAATAACGATAGTAAAGAGGCCACCATTGGCTCGGACTTCTCAAGCAAGCCATAGCATTAAGAGTTCTGATATAGGGCGCTGTCCAATTCAACCAGGTTTCACAGATCCCATTATAGGGTAAGCAACAAATACATTATAAGCAATCATAGTAACCTTTATATTCATAATGGATAGTTGTCTATACACAGTTCTCCTTTCCATCATTCCCAGTGCAAATTCTCAGGAATCAACACCATAATAATTACCAGCTGGGACTAGACACAGTAACCCAAGGCCTGCAATCGATGGTCAAATAAGTAAAAAAGTAAAATAAGAAAGAAGAATGAAAATAGATGACACTGTATCTGAATTTGTTCCTGCTGACCCAATAATTGGAGTGAAAAATTACCTTTTGCATATTTATATGCCATAAAAATAACATATATATTTTTTCAAATATTATTCTTTTCCATCATGAGAAATACAACAAATTCCCAACAGTAATGTTACTGACCATCAGGAGTCCATATTCTGTGGACACATTAAAATCTCCTATGGGTTAAGTATAGTTTACAAGACCATCTCTGCCAACTATTCCACTGCCCAAGTGATTCTGCTCCATGTACACCAAGAGTGATAGGAAGGACCATTTGCTTTAAAATTTTTAGCTGTATTGACTGGTAAAATTTATTTATCTAGAGACATCTCATTTTTAAATACTTAGATAATTTTATTTCTTCTTTATTAACTCCCAGCTTCATCCTCCCCCGTCTACCATGCATATTATAAAAACAACTTGATCAATGAACAGCTCTTAGAAGAGATAGATTAAATTGTAAAATAAAAACAATTTCCCTTACATGGATTTCAATATCATATTTTATACTGCTAAAAAAAAAAACTTATATCATTATTAGCCAATACTAATGAATCACCTTCAAACACATGGAAATATATGTGGACTACAAAATTATCACAAAATAAAGATATGCTTTTAATTACTAAGGATCGAAAATTTAAGAAAATGTTGCCCTAGCCGGTTTTGCTCAGTGGATAGAGCAGCGTTTTTCAACCGCTGTTCCGCGGCACACTAGTGTGCCGCGAGATGTTGCCTGGTGTGCCGTAGTTGCAGACAAGACAAGAATTTTATAATTTTTCACTATTTTGTTTACTTAATATTTCATAATAAAGTAATTATAAAATACTTTCTTTGTCTTTATTTGATTCCTATTCAAGAGAATTACTTTATATATAGTAAATATAGGCACAGAGTTAAATTTTTTAACATTTTCTAATGGTGGTGTGCCTCGTGATTTTTTTCATGAAACAAGTGTGCCTTTGCCCAAAAAAGGTTGAAAATCACTGGGATAGAGCATCTGCCTGCTGGCTGAAGGGTCCGAGGTTTGTTTCCAGCCAAGGACACATGCCTGGGTTGTGGGCTCAATACCCAGTAGGGGGGGTGCAAGAGGCAGCCAATCAATGATTCTCTCTCATCATTGATGTTTCTATCTCTCTCTTCCTGTCCCTTCCTCTCTAAAATTAATAAAAATATATGTTAGAAATAAATAAATAATAAAATCTAAGAAAATTTCAATATTTAAAAATGTCAATATAACTATGCATAACATAACCAGATCTTATCTGACCAATGAAACACACAAGAATTATATATATACATATCTATAATTATCCTTGTGTGTGTGTGTGTGTGTATGTGTATATATATATATATATATATATATATATATATATATATATAATTCTTACTTTGGGCTTTGATGCTATTATTAGTTCATTTCATCTTGCTTTGTTTTACACAGATATAATAACAATGGAAGCGAAGCAAAAAAAGGAAACTGAACTACTAAAGGTATATTCTGGGTCAGACATTATACTTAATTGCCTTTATTCGTTCTCAGTCTTCACAAGTTTTTTGAAGTAGGAAATTGATTTTGTATTATCTCTCCCATTCCACATATAATGAAATTGAGGCTTAGTGGGATTAAGGAACATGCCCTTTGCAAGTCCATAGCATTAAACCCAAATTAAGTCCAACTCCAAAGTCCCTGATCTCACTAGTCTACCAGGCTAAACAAAGAATGCATTTGACAGGGTTTTATAGTATGCCTGTTATATGTCAGATACTTAATCATGGAGTCATGAAGCAGGAACTTGGAACATGAAGAACTTTTATTTTAATTAATTTGGTCTACACATATTTATTGGGTGCATACTCTGTGCCAGGCAGAGGAGAGGTTCCTACCTGGAAATGTTAACATGGAATAAAAGACAAATATTAGTTAATTGACAATTACCGAGTCGCACCCAATCCTGTTGGTCAGTTACCAATGAGGGCTTCTATACCAGGACTGGTAATATCATTATTGGGGACTTGTCATTCCCAAGAATCTGCTTATCCTCAGAACCTTGATTCTGGGCTAATTCTGACTTCCATGACTTGTTTTTATCACAATTTAAACAGGATCTACAAATAACTTATTTTTTTAATTCAAATAATTTAGTCTTTCTTTTAAAAAATTAAAGGCATGATTTTGTATCTTTTGTAAAAATTATATAGAACCTAGTTCACAGTAGGCAGTCATAGAATCTCTTCTCTGTGCCCCCACTCCCCACCCTAGAAAGGAACATAAAGAACATTAGCCCAACCCACTCAGTTTGGACATTAAGTGGGGGCACAGAGAAGAGATTCTGTTAAGGACATTAAGACCCAGAGATACGGCTAATAACATGACCAGTTAATAGCAGAACTAGAACAAAAACTCAACTCTCTTAATGCCTGGTCTAGTACAATTTCCAATTCTATGCCCCTGCTCATTTAGAATTAAGGCTGTAGCTCAAATAGGGAAGTCTTTCCAATTTATAGTTCTAATTATGGGTGCGAGAGTCACAAAATTCCCTGCCTATTCTCTAATTAAATAAGTGGTAAAAGATATGACTGATGTAATGGACATCAAAAAAGGAAAAATAATGAAATAAACATTATGAGGTTATGCGTTGGCTTAAGATCAATTCACTGGTCTTCATTATGCTTATTAATACAAGCTTGATTTTTATCCAAATGAGCTCCAACTCTACACTCTAATCCAGCAGAGTGGTAGACTCACAGGTTTTGTGTATCCAAAAGGAAAGTGAGATTTAATCAAGTATGGTTAAGTTCCTATATGCACAAGACATTATCATAAACAGAACAGGTAATACAACATTTCTAAGACATACTCCCTGACCTTTAAAAGTATTACAATCTTTTTTTGTAAATATAACAGAATTTCCATTAGTAGGCAATCATGTCATTCATGCATTCATTCACTGGCAAAATTATTTATTGAGCATCTATTATATGTAATCACTATGTTAAGGAGACTATCAACAAAAGCAAGCAAACAAAAGCATGGTTGTATATACATTAATTATGCATTGTTGCATAGCAAACCTCTCTATAAAACTTAGTGACATAAAACAACAAATGTATTATCCTACCGTTACTGTGGAGTTGGAGCTCAGACATAATTCAAAATCTCTTAAGAGTTCAAGTGAAGCTGCCCACTAGAGTTGCTGTTTCATCTGAAATCTCAGCTGTGGAGGACAAGAAATTGAACAGACCTGCTTCCAAGCTCCCTCACATGGTTATTGACACGCCTCAGTCACTTGCCATGTGAGCCTCTCCACAGAGCTGCTTTCTGATAGGGCAGCTGGCTTCCTTGGGAAGAGCATTGAAGACAAAGCCCGCCAAACAGCAGCTATCATCTTTTTATAACCTAATCACAGAAGTAACACCACAGCATGCATTATTCTATTCATTAGAAGTCCTCCCACAGGCAAAGGGGAGAGAATCACAAAGGCCTTGGGGGGTGGAGGGAGGAGTCACTGGGGCCATCTCCACTGCCTATCACAACAAATCTTGCCCAGGGGAAGTTTAGAAGCCTCTTATGAGTTCTTGTATGTGGCCCTTGGCTTTAAAAAGAGTTGGGCCTGTGGCAGGTTCTCAACAATTATTTGCATAATTGAGGAGAATGCCTGGCTGGGTACTTTATATTTAATTTAATGGACAAGGTAAAACCATTCATAGTTGGAGCATTATGTACACAGATAATAATTTAATTTAAAAAATAAGAAAAAGTAAAATAAAAAGCATAATAGTTGGAGAGAACTTTATTTCACTCAAATATTATCCTTTCCCAGCAATTCTGTTTTCTCACAAGTGCTGAGAAAAAAAGTTTCTTTCCTTGTCCCTGCATTTTGTGACTAGCCATCCCAGTTTACCTGACTAAGGGGGTTTGTGGGCTATGGGACATTCAGTGCTGAAATGAGGACCATCCTGGCAACCTGGAACCAGCTGATCATTCTACTGTAAGCCCATTCATACTCCTTTCTCCATTCAGGAGAAAAAAAAATGATCATTCTGATTGGTCCTCACCTCCAGAGGGTAACAAGAGTGATATGGAATTTTGGGGCTGGAACCCAGATTCTTTGTCCACCAGAGTCCAAGAATGAATCCACAACAGATAGTAAAACAAAGGTGGTGATTTATTAAAGAACAAGTACATATTCCCACTTGGGGAGAGGGAAAGAGTCCCACAGAATGGACTCCCACGTGGGGCAGGGGAAAAGGTTCCACTGAGTTCCTTTTCCCTATGGCTTATAAAGGCTGCAAATCCTGGTGCCTTGATATCCCCTCTGATTGGTCACTATTCCCTTAGACTGGTTACTATAGTAACTTTTGAGCTCAAAGGTCCAACCTTATGTGGGACATGGGAGGTTCTCTCCCTTCCCCTCCTTCCTTGTTTTTTTTGTTTTGTTTTGTTTTTATTCCTTTTGGGCTTTCTTCTTCTCCTGGATGAAGGGCTTCCTTCTCTTTATTTTGTAAATATAGACCTTTTGCTGTTCTCAGCTCCCTCATTCTATGGAAATGTACCTGTTGCAGCTTTTCAGCTTCCTATTCTATGGAAATGTACCTTCTGATGCTCTGCAGCCCTGTGCTTCTTCCATTGTCCCCTTGATTTCTAAATTTTTTTAAATTTCATAAAACCTGTCTTTTTTACCCCTAAAAATTCCTGTTTCAATAGCAAAGATGTTCTCTCTCAGCATCTGGGTCACCTGTGCTTAGACATAGACAGTTCATCTCCCCCTCCCACTGTCCATTGAGGATGCTTCTGCTCTCTCATTCCCAGCCTATTCACATGTGCCTGAGGGGATTACTTCAAAGAAGGTGGGAGTTAGGAGGTTTGAACAAGTTCCATCAACTAGTTTTGCCAACAATGAAACAATTGCATAGAACTCAGAGAGAAAAGCAACCCTTAGGATTTCCCACATATACAACAATGATTAAAGTTAAATTCTCAACAGATTATTTAGCAAGTGTTTATAAAATGCCTACTTTGAACCATATGAAATATTAGAGAAATAAAGATAAAATAGGCAGTTCTCACTCTTGTGACATGTTGCATGAGAGGATAGACGTATAAACTAATAGTTAAATACATTATATTAAATTATATGCTAGCCATTTATTTATAATACCATGAAAGCAAGAGGAGAGAAAGGTGGACTTTTTTCCATTAAAACTCCAGTTACTAGTATGTTGGCTGCAACTTTCTCCAGAAGAGTAATAAAATTTTTTGTTGTTTGTTTGTTTAGAGAAAATAATGCTTGAATTGAATTTTGAAAAATGAACACAAGTTTGTGAGGTGAATAAGTTAGAAAGTCATTGCAATCAAAGATAATAGACTGTATAAACACATGAAAATATAGGAAGATAGTGGAAATAACAGAAAATAATAATTCAGAATGTCTCCATCAGTAGGAGAATGTAGAGACATGGACAAAAATGAAAGTTAAAGTTTCTCTGGGGGCTGGGTGTCTTGGAATAACAGATATGCAAAAGCCTGAGAGATCCTAGTTACAGATTGGGTAGAGCCTGGAGGTGGGAAGAACAGCTGTCGGCACTGAACATGGAAACCAGAACTGAAGTGGTTGTCATGGTATGAAATGGGAAGAGGAAATTGGACAGACATAGTCAGGGGACAGAATCTGCAGGAGTTGTCTGGTAAAAGAAAAACGGGAACATGGGAATCCAAGGTAATACCGAGGCCTGGAGCCGAGTAACCAGAAGAAGAGAAGTCCCCTCAACAGGACTAGGAAAATTAAAAGGAGCTGGTCTTTGAAAATTGACTCAACTAAAGAAATGTTCAGTTTGAGGAGTTGATAGGACACATGACTAGGAATGTGAAACAGCAATTGGAAATGTAGACTTGGATCATAAAAAAATGGCAAGGCCTCAGACACAGGTGTGTCTAGATATGATGACAGGAGAAAAATAAATTGAGAAAAGGAAAATAAATTGAGATAAAAGTGGCAGAGGCCGAACATTTAGAAAAATCAGTGTTGGGGGAGGTGAAAGAAGAGTCCTTTGGAAGGAATGAGAAGCAAATCAGAGGTATTACTCAATAGAGGGAGAGAGACTTTCAAGGAAAAATGATCAACTGGGTTGGAGCTATTGCAAAAGTCAGGTTTTATTATGGCCAGGGGAGAATGTATGGCAATTCATGAAATCCAGCCCTGGCAGAGAACCAAATAAAGGTAATGTGAGGGTTATGGATAGGGAGAACCTGGAGTTGCAGACAGATAATACTTATCAGAACTACATTTTATTTTTTAGCATCACAAGACCTATAAAGGAAATCCCTTCAGATTATAAGGCTATCTACCTACTTCACTTATGAACAATATCAAAATCAAAGATTAGGTCTAAATTTCCCATTCATTCATTTATTCATTCATGTATCCATCTACTCAGACAAACATTGTAGTCTCTTCAAGAAGCCACCAGCCTATCTGTCATAGTCAGAAACACAAGTGAATAGCCCCAAAGTGTGCAACAGCTAAAGCACTATCATAGGGGACAAAGGAAGTTCAAAAGATACACTGAGTTTTCCAGGCATAGGGCTTGCTAACAGTGCCAACAAAAAAGGCAAAATGTGGATTCATCTGCAGCAGTTCCACCAAGACAAGGTCATTAGTCACTCTGTACATGTGCCAGAGAGCAACTGACAAACTCCAACAAATAAAGAACTTGAATAAAAGAAGCTGAGGCGAAGAACCAAGGAACAAACCAAGCAATTTTTCACTTTTCATGAAAAGCAGTTCTCCTTGCCTTAACTGCAATTGCTGTCTACATGGAAAATTTACAGAAACACAGTTCATGAGTTTTGTGTTACTGTAGATAACGCTCACCATCATTTTTGGTAGAGGTCTTACAAAGAAGGTGTTGCCAACCAGATAAGGCCCAATACAGCTGAAACATGAAAACCATATAACTTACCCATATGGCCACAGCACAAGCTAAGGACAGAAGCTGTGATTACTGCTTCTGCAAAGCAGAAACAAAGCAAGATTGCTAATGTCATCCTGATTCACCAGGTGCAGTATGTCTGTATGATTGAGGCTGGATGATTTCCACACAAAAGGACTCTTAGTCTCACACAGAATTGAAACAGCAAAAGAATCTGGGAGGCCAAAACAGAGATGCCATGTTGAAGAGTCCCTTCCACGTTGGCAGGTGCCAGAAGAATGAATGGAAGAACAGATCAGCCCAGCAGGGGCCACTTGTAGTGAAAGAAATTGGCAAATCAACTAACAGGCCTGACTCAAATCGGCCAGACCTAGTATCCACAAGGTGATGAAACAGGAAGGAATAATATTCCATTGTCATAGAGAAACCCCACCTTTCTTGGCACTCCTCAGGCTTCAAACAATCTGCAACTACACCATCATAGCCAATCAGCATTGATAAAAATCCACATCATATCAGCTCTATTCTGTCCAACAAAACTTATAGGCACCTAATTCATGCTGGGCAGTAACTACTGCTATTCAGAGAATGCAGGTGTCCACGTACCTTTGGTTCCTGAAGTAAAGGGCAGCTCTGAAGAGAGGAAGATAAAACCAGAAATCAATTACACCTGGGAGTCTTCCTCCACAAAGAGGGTCTGGGTTCCCACTTCATCAGTTGAAGAGGGTATACACAGGAGACTAGCCAGGAAAATTTCCCCATGTCCCCATGCCCATCAAACATGGAGTATGTATGGTACGCATAGGTAACTAAACTTCGTTTGGCGTGGCTGCAGGTAAGAACTCTAAGTGCATGTCACTGCTCAAGATGAGAAGAGCTATTTCAAACAAAACAGGTCATGATTCCCACTATGACTTGGAATCCAGAATTTTTGTGGTTAAAGTGACTTTTGGGGGTTTATCTTATTAAATTTCTTCATTATAGGGTTTAAGAAACTGAGACTCAAAGACATGATATGGTTAACATGACATGAAATAATTTAAATCTCTAAAAGATTATGTTTTTCCTGTTTTTATTTATTCTAGAAAACAAAACCTTGACACTGATATTACCAAGTTATTTTTTTATGTCAAGGGGGGGATTTGTGCCCCCATATTCTTCAAAAACAAAAATCTAAACTTCCTACCCGTATTAAGTATAATGTAAGTACAATGAGTTCTAAGACAGTGTCTTTGCCAGGAAGAGGTAATACCTGGAGCCTGAATGGGGGTGTCCATTACTTACTTCAGGGTTTCAGTACAGATTTCAGATGATGAGTCAGTCACCTCTGTATGTTAGCTTTCAGATTGGCATTCTATGGCTATTGTCAGAAGGACAAGAGATAACAAGTGCTGATTAAAATGTGGAGAAAAGGGAACCCTTGTGCACTATTGGTGGAATTGTAAGTTGTTACAGCTACTATAGAAAACAGTATGCAGTGTCCACAAAAATCTAAAAATAGACTACTATATGAATATATTGAAGAAAGCAGAAACACTATTTTGGGTGATAATTGAATGTAGATGTTCATAGCAGGATTATTTACAATAGCCAAGACATGGAATTAACCTAAGTGCCTGTCAATGAATAAATGGACAAAGAAGTTGTGGTATGTACACACAATGGACTATTACTCAGCCATAAAAAGGTAGAAAATCCCTCCATTTATAAAAACATGGATGGATCTGGAGGGGATTATGCTAAGTGAAATAAGTCAGACAGAGAGAGAGATACAGTATTTGTCTGATATCACTTATATATGGAATCTGAAAAGAACAAAACATTGCTAGTTCAATTCCTGGTCAGGGTACATAACTGGGATTTGGGTTCTATCCCCAGTTGGAATACATATGGAAGGCAATGGATCAATGTTTCTCTCACATCAATGTTTCACTCTCAGCATGTACTCTGGGGAAGATTAAAAATGCCTCAGCTGCCGAAACCGGTTTGGCTCAATGGATAGAGCGTCGGCTTGGGGACTGAAAGGTCCTGGGTTCGATTCCGGTCAAAGGCATGTACCTTGGTTGCGGGCATATCCCCAGTAGGGGGTGTGCAAGAGGCAGCTGATCGATGATTCTCTCTCATCGATGTTTCTAACTCTCTATCTCTCTCCCTTCCTCGCTGTACAAAATCAATAAAAAAAATATATTTAAAAAAATGCCTCAGCTATAAAAAATAAAATGAGGACAATTATGTGATACCATAATCAATAAAGAAATTTTAAAAAAATAAAATAAAATAAATGTCTATAATTAACATGTTTTTCTTTTTTGTATCTATATGAGATGATGGAATGTTAACTAAACTTATATACTAACCTATGCTATACATGTTAAACTTGTACAGTGCTGTATATCAATTATATATCAATAAAACAGGGGTAGGGGCATTCTAACCTGAGCATACAGCATCTGAGTTTTTTCTTTGAGGATCAAATTTTCTTTGGAAGCTGATGTCTTTGGAAACATTGGTTTTGAGAAGGCTTTTTGATAGGCAGAGAAGAAGTAGGAAGAGCAGCAGCAGTGGTCTAGTGGGCTGACCCCAGAGTCAAGTTATCTGGGTCACAATTTCAGCTCTGCCCCTTGCTATCTGAAGGAGTTGGACAACACAGATAACTCTTATTCCAGGGGTTTTTTTTTTTCTGTCAAAAGAAAACGATAATAACAATAGCAACTCCATAGAGATGTTCTAAAGAACAAATAAAATAATAGGGAGCACAATGCTTTGAACAAACTTTGAGGCCTCGAAATGTTAGCTATTCCACTTTAAAATTAAAGAGGTGGCTTTTTGTGTACCTTGCCATAAAATTTCCTATGTCAACATTTCCCAAATATCTTGGGCACTACAGCTTAATTTTTACATACTTAATATAATGGATTTTGCAGATAATTGGGCCAACTGGAATAAAATCTATAATACTTTCCTTTCATCTGTATGTCTTTCTGTAACTCGCTCCGAGTTTTGTAAGGCATCAATTCCAGTATTCTCAGCCAAAGGGTGCCAATTTACATCCATGATCACAATTCCAACCATTCCTCTCAACCACTGATATAATCTAAATTAGGTAGAGCTTAGATTGTAGTTTTCTGGTTTTCTATGTTTGATGTAAGACCTAGATTCAACTTCTATTTTGAGGTCCACTGCCACTTAACTGTGACACAATCTGTTACTTTGATATTGCTATAAGTCAGTGGTTCTCAACCTTTCTAATGCCACGACCCTTTAATATAGCTCCTCGTGTTGTGGTGACCCCCAACCATAAAATTATTTTCGCTGCTACTTTATAACTATAATTTTGCTACTGTTATGAATTGTAATGTAAATATCTGTGCTTTCCAATGGTCTTAGGCGACCCTGCTAGCGGTTCTCAACCTGTGGGTCGCGACCAAATGTTTTTAAAGGTAAATATAAACAGAGAGGGAGAGAAAACCCAAACTTATTAACCATACTATTCAAAAGCAGTGATGTACAAATAACCAAATAAGCTCAGCAGATCTGTTCTTGAATCTAGGGAATGGTTATATATGTCCTATTCTGCACTAAACTTTTTATTCAAAGGAGCTGTCACATAAGTCACCTGCCATAGGACATATTCAGCAAAAACTGCTCCCAAAGAAGAATGTCCAGTTTCTAGCCATCCATTCCAGTTCTCATATTCTACAAAGTGCTTGATCTTTTATACCATATGCAAAATCTGTATGAAATATATACTCTCAAAAATATTACCTAAATTTGCATTTGCATTTATTAGCTGGTTTATGCATGAATATACTTCAAGCATTCTACCAATTAAACACCAAATAAAAGCTACAAGCTTAGTTTATGTATTTTAAAGATTATTGTTAGAGGACATTTATAATATTTAGTTGCAGTTTTCATAAAAGAAACAAATGTTTATTATTCCAATATAGGACTATTATATTAAAATTCCAACTATACAAAACCAGCTTTGCTTTGTTCACTATAAGTCAACATCTTTGATTTGTTCTTTCTTTTTCTTATTTTAATCTTTTTAAAAAATGCTTAAAATCATTTTTTATATTTTATCATGTCAAATTTTATATTCTAAGAATACAAAATAAATTTAGAAAAATAGTGAGTATTAATTTATTGTTCCATACACAGTTATCTAAATACATCTGCTTACATAAATAAAATATATATAGCTATTGCCTTAAGTGGCACATGAGAAAAATTATACCCTACGTAAAGTAGGTTATCCACAACAGTTAAAATATGGAAGATTAATCATATTCAAAAGATTCAACTCTGGTCATGTTAGAGGATATTTTGTTCTCCTTTCCTTTTACTGGTGACTAGCTATCTCAGTAATGTACATTGAATCTCAGAATATCAATTTCTAAACTCTATTGGTTCTGCTCCCATTGTTTGATCACAAAATCCAAACTCTGTAACTATTAAACAATAACTCCATATTTTTATTTTTATTTTTTTATAGTCTTCATATGTCAGTCAGCCAACATTGTTATCATTTGCTATCTATCTATTGTACTTATCTAATAAGAAGGGATATTGAAGATTATGTGTCTCCCCCCAGGGAGCTGATGCATTAAGACAGAAGATGGACTAAGGGATCGCTACTACACTGCTGGTGGGAATGCAGACAGTGCAGCTACTATGGAAAATAGGATGGAATTTTAATTTCAAAAAATTAAAAATGGAACTGCCATTTGACCCTATGATCTCAAGTCTAGGAATATATCCTAAGAAACCTGAAACACTAATCAGAAAAATATATGACCTCCATGTTCATAGCAGCACTATTTACAATAGCTAAGATCTGGAAACAGCCCAAGTGCCCATCAGTAGATGAGTGAATAAAATGATGGGGCACATTTACACCATGGAATACTATGTAGCAATAAAAAAAGAAGGATCTCTTACTTTTTAAGATGGCATGGATGAACCTGGAGAGTATCATGCTAAGAGAAATGAGCCAGTCAGAGAAAGACAACTATCACATGATCTGACATATATGTAGAATTTAATGAACAAAATAAACTGAGAAACAAAATAGATACTGAGACATAGAAGCATGGACCAGACTGTGGAATCTCAGAGGGAAGTGGGGTGGGGCCAGGAAGAGATTAACCAAAGAACTTATATGCATATGCATAACCCATGGACACAGACAATAGTGCAGTAAAGGATTGGGGTGGAGGGTTGGGGGAGTGAGTAGGGATAAAAAAAGGGGGTGGCGGATATCTGTAATACTTTCAACAATAAAGATAAATTTAAAAAAATACAATAAAATAATGTTTTTTAAAAGGACAAAGACCATCTCACAAGGCCACTCATTGAGCACACACATGACACCTGGACAGGTGTTACATTTAAGTGAATTTCAAAGTAGAACAACTGATGGTTTCCTGTCAAAGTTCTCACCAGTAATACATGACATACAATGCTAATCCAGGGAAACATGCTATTTTCAAAAATAAATCCCTTCAAAGAGAAGGCATGTGTCTTGACTTTAACTGCACTTTCCAGAACGTTATTCTGAGTGTTTATTGGTCTTTATGTCACAAATCCTGTCGGGTATTTTAAGCCAACTGAGATAGGCACTGCCAATTCCTGAAAAGCCTAAGGCATCCTAACCTGCTCCCTGGGGCTGAAAGGAAGAACCCATGTGCCCCTGGGCCTGTGTGTGGACCAGAAACCACTCTGCTTTTCAAATCTGCCATATCGGCATATCGGGATGTGACAAATAGTACCTGGAAACGTCCAAGCCCAGCCTAAGAAGAGGTTAAAATCTGATTTGTCCTTACTAACAAACATTGCACTTCTCAGAAAATTGGTTGCATCACTCACAAACAACACCTCTGTGTACCTTTCTTTCTCAGGAGGTCAGCCTTGCAGATCTACAGTCCAATTTCTTTTTTTTAAACAGGAGCCAGGTGTTGCTGTCGTTGTTTTAATTGTTATTTTTATTCTACGGCACCAGATGGAAAGAGACGTGCTAATATATTCCAAATTGACTATTCGCATTCTCTTGGCCTACTGATCATTAATTTCAGTTGGACAGTTATTCATGTAAGCAATTTGCCACCATGATGACTGAGGAAAAAAAAATACTGAAGTGCTAGGCTTTTAAAATGGTAATATGTGGAAAGAAATATAATTCTCTTGCAAAATATATTCCTCAAGTTTTATATTTGGTCTCTGGTGATATGAACCATAAAATCATGCTTGCTAGTCCAAACTGTTTTTATTGAAATCTTGGTTTGGGATAACAAGGATTGAATCTTTTAAAAGCCCATTTATAATACAAATATTTGGACTCTAGCTATAGTACATCTATAAATATATCTAGAATTTAGGAAGATAACACCACTGGAGACGCATATTTCTTCAGCTCAATTTTCTCATGGAAAATGACATACGTGCCACTTTCAGTAGCTGCTGCTGCTGCTTCATGAAATTCTTCAAGAAATGATCTTTTTGAAAGGATTTTGTTCAGTTCACGGTCTCTGCTGCTGCTTGGAGACTGTTATTGAATTTATATGAAAATGAAAGATGGAGACAGCAATGCAAACCCAGTGTTTTACAAACTTGCCTTTGCATAGCCTCACGGAAAATCATGCAATTGACCTCATTAGATCTGTCACGAGCTGGCTTTTTTCTGCGCCTCCCTCTGGAGCCTAAAATAACATCAGAACTATCTAGGTCTGAGTCCCCAGACACCAGGGTAAGAGAGCATGTATCACTGAAAAAGGAGGCCCTAGACCCCTTGACATGACACAACACTGCAGAAGAGTTATGGTGCCCCAGGAGACTACAGGGACACCTTCTAATGAGGTGGACTTCCTCTGACATTGCTAACTCTTGGCTCCATCTACTCCATTTCTCAGGACTTTGGTTAACTTCAGCTAATCCAGCCATTGAAATAATCATTTGTCTGTGCCGGACAAAATACAGTCGAGAATCTGAATGTCAAGAAGTATCTTGGATAAGGTGGCCAGACGTCCCGCTTTTGGCGGGACAGTCCCGATTTTTAACAATTTGTCCCGTGACCCACGGTGTTTTAAAAAAAATCCAAAGATTTAAAAGATTCGTTCCAAAAATCGGGACTTTTTAAAAATGCCGCGGGACATAGGACAAATTGTTAGAAATCAGGACTGTCCCACCAAAAGCGGGACATCTGGGAGAAACCAACAAGTCCAACAGCTTACATTATAGATGAAAAGACTGAGACCTAAAATGTGTAGTTACAGATATGACCCTAAACTAACCCTGGTGTGCTGATTCTCCATTATTATTATTATTATTATTATTATTATTATTATTATTATCTTTTCCTATAAGGCATTTACAGAACTATGCCATGTATCTGGTACTTCTCCATGGAAGGAATTTTTTAAAATATAATAGGGACTAGAAATTTTTTTCATTCATAAAGGTATGAGTTTTATCCTCAAAGAGTTCTTGTTTCCTTTAATCCTGTTAAATCATCTTTTACCATCTGTACATTAGCTTCTCCCCAACAAGTAAATCTATAAAATGAAATCCTTCTATCTCTTTCTGTCAAATTGAACCACACGTTAATTGAAAGCTTAAAGAATTATTGTAATCACTTACTATTTTCCTCTAATGATTTTCAAATTTTGAGATGGAGCCAAATACCTTTCTGAGTACAAAAAAAATAGAGCAATTTACAAAAGTGATAGGTATTTGGCAAGATTTGAAGGTAAAATAGATTTTGTAAATGTACCTGTTTGAGGAGGTTTTCTTATAGGATATATTTAAAGATATTGTGCTTAAAAGAAAGCTCGGAGCAATATCATGTTCATAAAAATTAACTGCTCTCTTAGCTAATGTACAAGACCTGAATACATGTTTTAAAATGCTTCTTTCATAGCTGATGCTATCAGTTGGCCAAATTTTTACAATAAGTCTTTATAATAATATAATCATCTATTTAAAGGGTCATGAAAAGGTCCATTTTTATGTCTTTATAAAATTTCAGTACTCCAATGGTGGTTCCTCAGTTAAGAGATAGCAGTTTTTTTTTCTATAAAAGCAAGTTAGTGGGCTAATATTAATAATATCTGTATTCTAAAAAGGACTATGCTATACACACACACACACACACACACAAAAAAAAAAAAAAAAAAAAAAAAAAAAAAAAAAAAAAAAAAAAAAAAAAAAACTTTTCTGGGATTTTTAGTGTCTGTGTGTTGCAAGCACCATGCTAGGCATTCAACTTGCAACACCTCTAATTCTTGGAGAAAAGATCCAGCAGCATTATGCATTGCCATTGCACATCTAAGGAAACTGAGGCCTGAGGAGCTTAAAAGACTTGCCCAAGGTCTCACTACTACCCACTGGTAGAACTAGAATTTGAACCTCCTCTATCCAAACTAAACAGTCCTTTCCACAGTTTCCCTGGCCAATACACAGCCTGAAGGAACCAAAATATAGGTTCATTTTGATAAAATATGTTAGGATCACAGGAGCCCATAGCAACAGTGCATGGCCCTCAGGGATGCTTGATAGTTTCTGATACATTCTGCCTATGGCCATTGTCTGATTATTTTGGAGGGTTTTTATTTTTTGTAAAACCTAAATCTAACCATCAAGAAGCAACAGTATGCCCACTATTATGTAAAAGTCCCTGTAGTTGCGTTGCCAGATGCAGGGGTCTTCAAACTACGGCCCAGGGGCCAAATGCAGCCCCCAGGGGATTCTGATCCTGCCCGCCAGGTTTTTTGGGCAGTGAGCGCAGCCAAGGTGTTACAGTAGGAATTAGTAGTTCATATAGTCCGGCCCTCCAGCTCTCTGAGGGACCGTGATCTGGCCCCCACTTTAAAAAGTTTGAGGACCCCTGAAGTAGAGTATAAGTGTGTGTCATGAAATATTTGGATGTGGACATACTTACAGTAAAAAAATTCCTTATTCATGTGAAATTTAAATTTAACTGGGATTTCTTCTTTTTGTTTGCTTGTTTGATTGGTTGGCTTTTGCTAAATCTGGCAGCTCTAGTAGGCAAAAGATATAACAGTTTTGTTTCATTTTGTTTTAATTGTCTCTCTTCCTCTTGGTGAGACAATGCACACAGACATAAAAAGGAAGTTAGCGGCTGACCATGGTATTTGCTAAGTGCCTTGTGACAAGTATAAATGTAGGTTTATCTTGAAAAGTTTTGAAACTCCTCTCCAAAATGACAATAATATCCAGCAGTCCTTGCCCAAATGTTATTCCAGACTGGATAAACTCCTACAATTGATTCATTCTTTTCATTAATTCAGTCCTTTCCTGTAGCAATTCATTCTTTCCACTTGAATAAGTCATCTTAGAGTCAGGGACCGTAGGGAGGAGATGGCACACTCAGAAGGGGTAACTAAGGAGAGTGTGATGAAGATGAAGGCAGAATTCAGAGAAACTAGCAGGGAACTGTGAAGACCATGAAGGTTAACAACTTGAGGACATCTTCTGGAACAAGAGGTGGAAGCCAGAGTAGAATTTGAGAGTTTAGCTGTAGGTAAGAACTAAAAGTTAAAACCGATAAAGCAATGCAGCCAAAAGCAAATTGTGCTTCATTCAGCAGGGCAAGAACCAGAGGAACAGACACCTTGACCTCCCTCACCTTGCATCCTGCTGGTACCTCCCAGTGACAAAGCCCAATAAAAAAAGAGGGGGCAAATGATGCCTGGTGTGAAGAACACAGAAGTCAGCTTCAACTTCCAAGGGCAGAGAGCAAGGAGAGGACTATGTGCAAATCTGAAGGAGACAGACTCTCCAGAACATTCTTTTATGGGGAGTCATTACCTGTCCACTCCCCTTTCATTTTATACAGGTCTGCATAGCATTTGTCGCATTTGAGCATTTCATTATTCATTCATCATTTTCTCTCATTGGTCTGTGAGCAACTCTCCCTGTAACTGATGAGAAGCTATATATGATTTTGAACATTTCAAGTCTGCCTTCAGAACAAAGAAGGTAGAATGCAGCCTACTAGATTCTGACTGCCAGTGTCTAGGCCCTAGACTCTAGGGAGAAAAACAGGCAAGGAGATGGAGCTGCCTTCCTTCAGGATCAGGGGATGGTTTGCTTGTAGGAAGCCCACCGAAAGGACAGTTAGGAAAGAGGAGAGGAGGCAAGTTCACCTCATTAGGGCTGAGCCTAGAGAAAGGTTTCCCATCTCAGGCTTACTTTCCTGGGAAGCACCAGCTCATTTGAGGGGGCACACAACTATAGTACCACAGTTTTCCCCAGCTTATCGCCATGTCCAATGCAAATAGATTATCCTGCACCTCACTGACTTATTTTCTCACACACTTATTCCCCAGGACTTTCTTTTCCCCATGAGCTTCTCACAATATTGGCACCCATGGAACAGGAAAAACACCTCCTGGAGAAATGGGTACAGATGCTGCCCTGAACACTTGAAACTGTTCTAAATCACTCGAGGCTTCTTTATGGCTATCTATATATGCAAAGATCTGTTACATGTCGGAGAGGGTACAGATGTGCCTCTAACTTCCCCTTGAAAAAGCATCATTTATCTTGCACGTCAGAACTCTGGGGACATAGCGATGTGGTATGTGTTAATTAACTCTTGTCTAAGTCCTCTTCGCTAAGATGTATTAGATGAGGTTCTCATCATGCATGGAAGCCGACCAAAGCTTCTACCTGAATATAATTGGATTGTTGAATATTAAGCAAAGGAATGAAACAAATTTAAATTTGACAAACATGTGCTATTTGCTATCCCAATATATGTACTTAACTGAAAAATTAAAAATAGGCACTAGAGTATATTCATTTGCATATTTTCTCTTTTCTTTCATATATTTCAACTCCCATTTTAAAATTTGTATAAGATTGAATACTGGAATCTACCTTGTAGTTTGGCATTGCCTCTTGTGGACTATTTTCATGGAGTGGTATCCTTCCTCTCATTGTTCTCAGAATCTTTAAAGTGAGTAAGCAAGAATGTTGGCTCTGTCTTTTTTGTTCTTTATTTTAATACTAGAGGCCTGGTGCACAAAATTTATGCATTGGGGGAGTCCCCTCAGCCCAGCCTGCATCCTCTCCAATCTGGGATCCCTCGGGGATGTTTGCCATCCCTCTCACCACCTGGGACCACTGGCTCCTAACTGCTCACCTGCCTGCCTGCCTGCCTGCCTGCCTACGAGCCCCTAACTGCCCCCTTTCTGGCCTGGTCGCCTACCTCTCACTGCCCCCACCCTCGGCACACAGCCTGCTGCTTGGTCATTTGGTCACCCTTCAGTGACCCCCTGCTAGCCTGTTTGGTCATCCATTTCAGTTACAATGGTTGCTTAGGCTTTTATTATTATAGATTACAGCAATGTCACAGTTATCTTGAAATCTAACAATTAAAATCCAACTCAAATAAAAGCTAAAACAAACAATAACAACAACAAATCTTTCTGAACGCCTTTGTAAAAACCTGACATAAAAGAAACAATAATAAGAAAATATCTTTCTGAACTTCTTTGCAGTAAACTTCACATGCTTAATTCAATAGAAGTCTTTATGGGTGGGAAAGGGTGGGGGAGTTGTTTCTTTAACAAGTAGCTTACCTGGTTTCCTACCACACTACATTTTATGACATCAGTATGATGTAGTTGCTGAGAACAGAGACTTTGGAAATAGACTCACCTATTTTGTGATTTAGCCACAAGTTACTTCCCTCTCCATGCCTCAGTTTCTCCATGTAGTGGGAGGCCTCTACGATGCCCCCAATGGTTCCTGCCTCAATGGTACCCATACCCTTGTGGAGTCCCCATCCTCCTGAATGTGGGTTGGATTTACCCACTTTTAAGAAATAGATTACATTGGAAGCAATGGGCTGTCACCTCTGAGATTAGGTGATAGTCTGCATCTTGTAGGTTCTCCATCACGTTCCTTCTTCTCAGGTCCCTCAATGCAGGGACAGCAAGCCCCTCCTAGAGAAGCCACTATAGCAAGGAATTGATGTCTCCTGCCAACAGGCTGCAAAGAGATGTGGGCCCTGTTTGCACCACTCCCAGCCTACTTTAATTGCCATACAACCCTATATCCTGCATGGGATGGTTGTCCCTTTTGTGCCCCCATTCACTCAGACACCCAGGATTGGGACTCAGGAATACTTCCTTTTCTTAAAATAGTCTTTTATTAATTTCAGGGAAAGAAAGGGGGATGTAGAGAGATATATAAACATCAATGATGAGAGAGAATCATCTATCGGCTATCTCCTACACACCACTTACTGGGGAGTGAGTCTGAAACTGGGCATGTGCCCTGACTTGAAATACAACCATGACTTCCTGGTTCAACCACTGAACCATACTGGCCAGGCTCTGGAATCATTTTTTATTTCTCTTCTCCACTTCTCACATTTAATCAGTAATTGAGTCCTGCTAAGGACTACATATAGGGTGAGAAAAATCAAAAGTAAAAGATACACTTTATGCAAACTAAAATCATTATATAAGTTTTGAAGGAGACATGCTTCCCCAAAAATCAAGAGAACAAGTCAAGGGCACAGTGCTAAACAATGCTGAATGAAAAAGACGCTTGAATGTACAGACACTAACAAAAAATGAGCACCTTCTGTAGGCTAGGTGCTACATAGTGCATTCTTTCACTCATTCCACAAATGTTTATTGAGTTCCAATAATGCCCCCTACACAGTGTAAGGTACCAGCTGCACCATGGGACACCCAGAAATGAAGAAAAGATTTTATGATCCAAAACGATCTTATTTAATCTTTATAAAAGCCCCAAGGTTGGTATCATACACTTATTTTTCAGGTGAAGAAACTGAGGTTCTACTGATTTACATAATTTATGAAGGATGACAAAGCAATAAAACAGTCAGATGAACTTGAAAGCACAGGTCACACTGATTCTAATGTCATGTTCTTTCTTCTATATGACCTTGAAATCTGCATTGAAATGTGGGCATTAAATTGGCACCTACACATAAATAAATTTCATTTCTGTAGGATAGTAGAGTAGAATTCTCTTATAAACCCCCAAAATTTGGATATACTAAAACATCCCAAACAAATGAGCCAAGGCTTGGTCATGAAAGAGAGAAAGAAAAATAGAGAGAGAAAAAGTGAGAGGGAGTGGAAAGAGAGAGAAAGGCAAGAAAGAAGGAAGGAAGGAAGGAAGGAAGGAAGGAAGGAAGGAAGGAAGGAAGGAAGGAAGGAAGGAAGGAAGGAAAACATGTTATTCTCATAATCCAGTCTGTAGTAATAAAGAATTTAAACTCTGGAGTTAAACAGAAGTAATTTGAATCCTAGCTCTGCCACTGGATGACTGTGCATCCCAGAGCAAGTTATTTAATCTCCTCAAGTCTCAATTCTCTCATCAGCAAAATGGAGATAATAATAGTACCTGTATTTCAAGTTCTTGTGAAGATTAAATGATAGAAAGCACATAAAGTGTTTTTCCTGCCATATGCTGCATCCCCTGAATGTTAGTTTATTAGAAGTTTCATCGGATAAAATAATAACCTAGACATTGCTACTAAAGCATTTATTCTAATAAGAAGAGTGAAGTATGTAAAAATCAAACTATAAATTATAATAGGTAGCATGAAATAATAAAACCATATGCAAAATTCTTTTGGAGGCTAGAGAAAGGAGCAATATAACTTCTGTCATAGGGAAATTATCAAGGACTATATGATTTGAGGAAGACATACTTCATAATACAGTTGCTTCATTCATACAATGGACAGTTTTAGAAAACTTATTTTAGAAGCAGTGCCAGCAGTGGGACTACTTCATTTTTAAAAAATCTCAGGAAGATCCCTGATAGAATTTTCAAATAGGATAGTCTACTAGTAAAACTTCTCTTCCTTAATTCTCTTCTAGTGTTTGCCCATTCCAAACCAAAAACAAAACAAAACAAAAAAGTGGAAATTATCTTGTAAGTCCCAAACAAATAAACCAACAGCTCTCTGGAAGAGAACACCACACACCAGATTACACACCAGATTAAAATGATGCTCCAGTGCCCACATGGCATTTCAGTCTTGCCCTCCCTCCCTTCACAGCGGGCATTTTCATTGGGTCCTGGAAATGTGAATGTGTGAGGGATGATGAGATTCCATTATGTAATCTGTAAGTGACTTTCTGATTTCTGTGATTGCTTTCCTTGGGTAAAAAGATGCTAAATAAATTATGCTAAATAAAATTATCTACAATGTTCATGTGTTCTACCTGGTAGTGTGAATTGGGGCTATGGTTTTGTCTTGGTGTTCTGGAACTAAAAAGGAATAGCTGTTTAACACTCAAGGGAAGAAACAGGCCCTTAAAAATCAAGTGCTATAATTTGTAATACTATCAACAAAATATATATATATATATTTTTTAAAATAAAGTACTATATAATGAAAGAAAAAAAATACCCATTCCTGCTTTAATAACAACTGAATCAATACATCAATATTCAAATCTACTCATAAACCATTGACCTAATATACCTACCTCATACTACAGTTTTATTCCAGAACCCAATACGAATCCACTCACCTTTAGACACTTTTAACAATAAAAACCACCAAACATTATTTAGCATAAATTTATTTCCAATAAAACAAATTATCTAGATCCAGCAATAGCTTACATACTTCCTAGTTTAAATGGGCACTCCATAGCCTTGGCCTGTATGCCTCTGTTGGAGCATCCTTCCATACACCAAAAGGTGGCAGGTTCAATTCCCAGTCAGGCCATATACCTAGGATATGGGTTCAATCTTTAGTCAGAATGCATGTGGAAGTCAACAGATTGCTCTCTCGCTCTCTCTTTCTCCCTCCCTCCCTTCCTCTCTCTAAAAAATCAAATCAATTAAACGGGCAGTCTATAAATCTATACATTTTTGAAAAATATGCTGTCCAGGGGAGAAGAGATAATACAGCAAGGGACAAAGTTTAATGGCAAAATGTCTACTAGTAAATGACTGTTGATATGGAAGTGTGACATGATATAATGTGGCATGGTTTGACAGGACAGGACATGACACAACCTACATTTTATTAGTAGTGTCTATTGCAAGAGTCCTATTGCTGAGGCACAAGACGCAAACCTTAGAGAGAAGGGACTACCACTTTAGCTTGGGGTTTACTTGGCATGCCTTACATTACTTGGGAGGAAAATGTCATTTCCATCCATCAGAGAAAGTAGCACTGAAGGAAAAAGCCGTGGCAAGCTCAGTGTAACAATGGCACTGGTAAGCTATGAAGTCGGAAGTGGAGCAGATTTGCCTAAGAGGAGTACCTTTGGGGGGAAAGTAGCATAGGGTGTCTGAGAAAGAGATGGACAAGAGAGGGCAGGGGCTACATGTTGGAAAATCTTCAAACTCCCGGTAAAAAGACTATCACATTTATTGACAGGGCTTTATGACGATGTTAAGTACTGTTGAATAATGCTTTAAATATCTTAGGGACACAAATAGCAAAGTATGACATCGAAATCCAACCTTCCAGGGGGACTTTCTAAGCAGCAACATTTTCCCTGCCTTACCTCATCTTCCTTCAGAATCGCTTTCATTTGCCCTAAAATCTCCAAAATGAGAACAGCCCACGATAATGAGTGCCCCTGCAGGTGAGCTGTCTCTTCTCCCACAGTCACCATGGGGCGAACTGAGAGAGAAGAGGAACAATGCAGGAGTTGTTCCTTAGGATGGGTGCTCAGGCGCGGGGCCTGGAGAACCAGTCAGGAAGAGTCTCTCCCACGGCCGCTCTGTTTCACTTTCCACAGGGGAACTGTTGGCTTCATCACTGATCCCAGCTGACAAGTACAAGCACTCTGGGCCCTAACTGAATGTGAACATTGTCAAAAGGAATTGGGCTAACGGGAGGCATCTGCAGCTCCGTGCCCAGTGCGTTCTGGTGGCGGCCAGTGTGGCAGGGAGGCTGGTGGGCAGACACCCCCGCAGACGGAGCCTCACATACTGTACGCATCATGACCAACCATAAAAACAGTCACAATGCATCAGCTGGGCTGCAGAGAGGCCCCTTGGAACCTTCACATTCGATTTCCATTTGGCTGACATCGCAGGTTGGAGTCAGTGGCTCTATTAAGCAGAGATTCGGAACTCCGGCCCCCACCCCTCAACCCCTCCCCAGTCCCAGGCTGGCGCAGTCTCACTGGCTGGTCTAAGCCACTGGTTTGAAAGGTTTTACTGGTTTGAGAGAGCCCGTGGTGGACTGGACCGTGTTTATAAATGGGTAAGGGCTGCAGTATTATTTATTTTTATGTTTTGATATCTTTTTATTGATTTCTGAGATGGAGAGGGAGAGAGACATAGAAGGATCACTGATGAGAGAGAAGCATTGATCAGCTACCTCCTTCACACCCCACAATGGGGATCAAGCTCGCAACCCCGGCATGTGCCCTGCCTGGGAATCCATCTGTGACCTCCTGGTTCACAGATCAACGCTCAACCACTGAGCCACACCGGCCGAGGCTGCATTTTTAAATAATACATGTGCATTGGCGCAGGCTACCGACCCATGAACAAACAGTGGCTAGCAGGGGTCTGAGCACCTCAAGAACAGAAACCTCCACTCCAAGAGGAATTCCAATGCAAACACCAATTTAGCAAACGAGCTAATCCGCCTTGACAACATATTGTCACTGCCGAGTTGCAAAAAGGAATTACACATAAATACGACTTGAAAAATTAGAGGCCCCACAATTGAGCAGCTTAAGTTTGCTTCAAAGGGACGGCAGGGAAGCAGCCGTGGATCCCAAGTGACAGCTTGGAATTCGCCCTCTCTCTCTCCGCTCCGTTCAGGTAGAAGGTCTGCCAGTAACATGAGCTTTCCAACTAGTTTCAAACTGAAGTATTATGAAAAGGTAAATTACGTTTTGTATTCATGACTGAAAGCATTTTACTTGAAAGCCATCGCGGCTGACGCTGTCTAGGTGGAGACTCGAGTTTTATGTACAATGCCTCCAGCCCCAGCTGATGTGAGTGAGGCAACATGACAGCTTGTAATAAGTAATTTTTATACAGTTACATTTATCACTCAAGCAGGCTTGGCAATATTAAACACAGACCTTAAAATACTGCTGAGGAGGAGGACAGGGGCTGGAGGCCATGGGGGTTTTTCTCCGCCCTTTAGTGCGAGTGCCGGTGCTGATTTGGGTTCTTTTAAATTTCTCTCCAGCGTGCATTCCTGTTAATGTGGCACTTTTTAAGATATGCGTCCAAATGCTTTCCTACTGTTAATATATCACTAAGAGGTTAAGAACAGAATGACCCCATTTGGCCCAAAGGATGTTATTTCAGGCTTTAATGAATTAGATATTGCTACCATTTTCAGGTGAAAATCAATTGCCTCAATTAACCAATTTCCACCAATCCAAATATTTACAAAATGGAAGGCCTGAGTCTGCAATTTCTGCTACATTATACCTTTGTTTCCCCTAAAGCTGTTCCCTTTGCATTCTTCATTAGCATCTCATTTTTGCTACAGCCACGAGGCCAGCTATGTCTCTGCAATGGTATGAGGCTTTCATCCCCTCAAAAGCCGAAAGAGACACAGACACCAGGGGGGTGGGGCCGTGAGTGGGGGGGCGGGGGGAGTGAGGGGTGCAATGGGGGCATAAGGACACATATGCAATACTTTAATCAATAAAGAAAAAAGAAAAAAGAATGTGGACATTTTTTCTCTAGGACTTTCTATGGAGTGAGGTTCTGCTTTTTTATCAACTAGTCAATATGTTTAAAACTGAGGAAACATAGGAATCCACCTCATCTCTTTACCTGGAAGATATATATATATATATATATATATATATATATATATATATAGAGAGAGAGAGAGAGAGAGAGAGAGAGAGAGAGAGAGAGAGTTGGAGATGATCATGTAATATATATGTATATATGTATGTATATGTATACCTGTATTAGATAATACCCTTTTATCAGATCTGAAATATCAAGATCTGAAAAGAAAAAATACTATTTAACACAGTATGCTCTTTTGGAGTTTTAAGCATATTTACTCATTTAGTCCACCTATTATCTTTATAAGGTGGGTAATTTTAAACCTGTGTGCCTATTACATAAGAAAATTAAAATACACCAACTTAAGCAATTTTTAAATAGTCACATAATAAATAGTGTATCCAAGATACAAACTTAGGTGATGTGATTATAGCATCTGCATTCTTAACCACTGTGCTAAACTACTTTTAAAAACAAATATACAGGATAGCCCTGAATGTTGTTGCTCAATGGATTGGGCAACATCCCGTGCACTAAAAGGTTGCCAATTGGATTCCCAGTCAGGGCACAATCAGGGTTGCAGGCTCAGTCCCTGGTAGGGGGTGGGTGTGCAGGAGGCAGTCAATCCATGTTTTACTCTCTCATTGATGTTTCCTTCTTTCCTGGTCCCCTTCCTTTCTCTCTCTATTAAAGAGACTAATAAATATAGGTGTTCATTCTTTTCAGCTTAATTAGATAGAAGAAACTCTTTTCCCCAGGAGAAAACTATGCTCACACCAATTTGCACTTTTTGGTCAGATGTCTGTTGCTTTTGAAAACATTTAATTGTGTTAATCACATCTTTCTTTTGGGTTGCCTATAAAGAAAATAAATGTAAAAAGAAGCAAAGTATTTTTCCCCCAAAACCCTCACTGAAACAAGTTAAATTGAGTTAGTTTGAATTCATTTGAGCTATGAAGCCAGAATTCCTTTGACTTGCACACTTAAGATTCAACCAGTTTAGCAGAGTGGCTCCCAATCACTCATTTGTCCCACAAAACTATGTAGAATGCTCATTATGCATCATGTCCTGCACTAGGACCTAGAGGAAAACTGGTGAACACAACTAAATATAATTCCTCTCTCATGAACTTTTTAGTCTACTTGAGGCCCAGTGCACAAAATTCGTGCACTGGAGGGTATCTCTCAGCCCAGCTTAACACCAATCTGGGACCCCTCCAATCTAGGACCCCTTTGGGGATGTCCGACTGCTGGTTTAGGACATCCCCTTCACAATCTGGGACTGCTGGCTCCCAACCATTCACCTGCCTGCCAGCCTGATCACCCCTAACCACTCCCCTGCCAGCCTGATCAATGCCTAACTGCTCCCCTTCTGGCCCGATTGCTCCCAACTGTCCTCCCCTGCCAGCCAGTCCCCCCAACTGCTCTCCCTTGCAGGTCTGATCACCCCCAACTGCCCTCCCTTTCAGGCCTTGTCCCCCCCAACTGCCCTCCCTCCTGGCCATCTTGTGGTGGCCATCTTGTGTTCACATCGGGGTGGCCATCTTTGACCACATGGGGGCAACCATCTTGTGTGTTGGAGTGACAGTCAATTTGCATATTATCTCTTTATTAGATAGGACTGTTGTTAGCCCAGTATGTCCCAGTGACTGTTCTAGATAATGAAGGCATGCAGGTAAAATAGACATGGTTCCTGCTATATGGACCAAATATCTAAATGTGAGAGGCAGTTATATAAATAAAAAAGCACCATTGGTGTTAATATTGCTGTGCCAAGTGTATGTATATTGGGTCACATGACTATAGAAACTTATAGAGTATTGGGGTCAATTGTCCATTACCCTCCAACTACAATACAATTTGCCATTCAAAATAGCAAACACATGTTTGAGGGATATAATTATATTTTTCTTTGAGCTCATTCAAACATGGAAGCTAAAGAATTTATTAATTCTAATTCTTACCTATCCTAAGTATGAAATCATACTGTCATCCCTGGAAATTACACCTGCTATCAACTGCATTTCTTAGAAAGAAAATAATTCCCAGATTCTGGAAACTTCTGAATGAAAGTTAGAAATTAATGTTCCTCTGCCTATAGGAAAATGGACCAGAGAAGTCAAGTCTCTATCTGATTCATCGTAACCCAGAGAGAAATTTTAGAAAAAGAAGTTAATGTGTGAATCAGTCTTTTTTGCTACCATTTGTGTAGAGACAGAGAAGTTCATCCAAGTGATTGGCTCTTTTTTAAAAAATATATACTTTATTGATTTTTTTTTTTACAGAGAGGAAGAGAGAGGGATAGAGTCAGAAACATTGATCAGCTGCCTCCTACCCCCCCCCCCCCCGACTAGGGGTGTGCCCGCAACCAAGGTACATACCAGAATCGAACCAGAATCGAACCTGGGACCTTTCAGTCCGCAGGCCAGTGCTCTATCCACTGAGCCAAACTAGTTTCAGCAGCCAAGTGATCGGCTCTTAACATTGCCAGTGAGCTCACTCTCATTTGGATACTTATGATTCCAATTGCTCTAAAGCAGTGGTTCCCAGTCAGGGGTGATTATTGCCCCCAGTGACCTTTAGCAATGTCTGAAGACAGATCTGGTTGTCAAACTTGGCTGGGGGGAGGGAGGGGGGATGGGGGGGGGGATACTACTAGTCTTCAGCAGGCAGAGGCAGGGCTACTATTAAGCATCCTACAATGCATAGGGCAGCCAAAACAAAGAATTTTCTGACCCAAAATATCAATTGTACTAAGGTTGAGAAATCCTATTCTACAGACAGCACAGATCTGGAAATAATTTGGATTCCTACTATCTCCCAGCACAGCACATAGACAAGTCTTATTGACCACCAAGGGCTCCTCCTCAAATGCTGTCACGTGGCCTCTCTTGGACCTCCGGGGAGTGCTGCTAGAAAGTGGTCAGAGAGCAGGAAATGGCTTCTAATTAGTAGTGTCCTCACAGGATACAACTGCAAAAGACAATTTCCTGCCCCCTTATTTGATGGGAAGATTAATCTTTTACTGAATTCCAGATGAGGAAGATTTTCAAAAGTTTCAAATAGCAAGAGTGTAGCCGTAGAGAAGGCAATTATGTGCAATTTGTACAGTGTTCAACAATCAAAATGTAAATCCGATGAGTTTATTGAGGTAAATGCGTACAGCATGTTTACCTAACAGAGCATCAGGCTGCAGGAAGTCTAATGGGTTCTGACAGTTGGGAAGAATTATCTTTTCATATTGCAGTTTTTATCTGTGAGATGCAAAGGGAAAATAAGAACAAGAAATTTACTCCCAGGGAACTATTATCTGTGAGGTTTTTTTTTTTTTTTTTCCCCTTTCTTTGTTTTCCTGATAAGGAACAATATAGGTATGGGGCACCGAAGAGATGGAGACTTGATAATTTCAGTGTTCTAGGAAGATTTATCTGCCCAGAGACAATTAATTTTGTTGCATCCACAGTGTTCTGTACAACATCTAAAACGCCATCAGCCCCTCAATAAACGTTGTCTCCTTGTCATATAAAAATATAAAAATGTGTATTCCTAATGCAGTGTTTGGTTTTGGTCTTCGTTTTCTGGGTAGGAAAGGCTACCCAGAACTTTGAGAGCAAAAAGCCTTTGCTAATTTCTATAGGAAAATAAAAACCTGGCTTTCATTGTTGCTTACATGTAAAGCAGAGCAGCCAGCTGTTTGACAGAGAGCAGGCTTTCAACAAATAGTTATATTCTATATCCCTTTTTCCCTTTTCCCATTTTGGGAGGTTGCTACTGGTTACTACAATTGTTAACTCAAAAACCACCACAGTGAAAGGAGTTTTTAGGGGTAAAATAGGCAGGTTTAGGAAGTTTTAGGGATTAGGGGGTCCATGGGGGAGAGCTGCCAAGCTGGGTGGCTGGGAACTGCCAAAAGGCACACATCGTCAAAGAACTAAAGGTGCCACAGCTTAAAGGGAGAGGAAGATATCCATTCACAGGCAATAAGGGGAAAGCCTCAGGGAGCAGAAAAATAAAAGGGAGAAAAGGAGGGTGGCCTCCCCCATGGGGTTTGAGCTCTGAAGCTGCTATAGTGACCAATAAGAGGGGATATCAGGGCACAAAGAACCGTTTGCAGCCTTTATAAACCTCAGGAAAGAGGGACTTAGTGGGTCTCTCCCCTGCCCCACGTGGGAGTCTGTGCTTACTTCCCAATAAATTTCCACCTTTTGTCCATGGCTACATTTTTCAAATCCACCTGGACCAGGACCCAGGAAGGAAGCCACCTTTGCATCCTACTCAGAGGAAGGCCACACGTTTCAGTTTACCCTGTTTTCCTGAAAATAAGACAGTGTCATATTAATTTTTGCTCCCAAAGATGCACTAGGTCTTATTTTCAGGGGATGTCTTATTTTTTCATGAAGAAGAATACGGTACACATTTATTGTTAAATGAAAATAAAGAAAATGTATTACCTGTATATGGTACGGTAGTACAGTAGTTGTCAACACAAACCAGACAAACTGTGAATCCTACAGTATCAAGAATTTACTCATTTATTCAATGACAATCATGTCATCATCTTCTGGAACATCATCATAACAATCCAATTCCTGAATTTCCTGGTGAATTTCTTGTGACTCCATTTCTTTCAGAATCAGTGGACCAAATCTCTCATGTTTAGCAATAGCATTCTGAGACAGAGTCGGGGGGGGCTTATTTTTTTGGGGGGGGGGATGCCTTATATTTCACTCAGAAGGAAACCTGTAAGTAGGTCTTATTTTCGGAGGATGTCTTATTGTATTTTGGTAATTTTTCGTGTTTCAGTGGTACTCCTCCTGACTGGCTGAATGTGCCTGCCCATTGAAACAGTGTGCTGGGAGTACCTGGCACAGATGGGTTCACTGTCTCATAGTTATTCACCTGATGAAGTTTAATTTATGTATGCTATCCATACAGCTTCCAGCTCACACCACAGCTGCACTGAAATATGATGCTTGTGAACTGGTCAAACCACCTGGTTAGCTGAATTCTACCCTAGGGAGCACCTGAAGTTCACTTTATGTTATTTAAGTGACTAAAAGTAGTTATTGTTCTTAGAAACTTATTCGGGATAAAACCAGTTATGGAGAGGTTTTGCTTTGGGATATCAGAAAAAAATCACAAGATTAACCTAATGTTAAAAATGAAGTACATACACAGTGTTAGTATTGATGGGAAATATAAAATGTTATTATTTTTAAAAGCAGAGGAAAACTTGTAAATATTATATCCTACTCCTTCTCACTATGGATAAGGGAAGTAAGGCCCAGAGTGGTACAGTAAACTGGTACAAGTCTCCTGGTTTATTTTTTTTTTAAATATATTTTATTGATTTTTACAGAAAGGAAGGGAGAGAGATAGAGAACCAGAAACATCGATGAGAGAGAAACATCGATCAGCCGCCTCCTGCACATCCCCACCGGGGATGTGCGCAGCCAATGTACATGCCCTTGACCGGATCAAACCCAGGACCCCTCAGTCCGCAGACCGACGCTCTACCACTGAGCCAAACCGGTTTCAGCCAAGTCTCCTGGTTTAAAACTGTTTGCACTTCCAGCATGCCATTTCATTTCATATAATATAGTCAATGCTTATTTTAAAAACACACTAGGATTTATCCATAGAGTTTATTACATTAATACAACTGCTGTGAAGGAAATTTGGCAATATCTATCAAAAGTACAAATAAAATTACCATTTTATCACAGCAACTTAATTTTTACTCACTCGTTTACATACAAAATGACATTTTACAGGTTATTTGTTTGCAGGATTGGAAACAATTCGAGTGTCCACTAATAAGGAAACAAATAAACTATAGTACACCACACAAGTGGATGGAATGCTACACAGTTTTATAAAAGACAAAGCTTTCCGTATTGCTATAGAAAGATCGTCAAACCACTAGGATTAAAAACAAAACAAGGTATAGACAAAATATATATATTGTATGCTATTTTTGTTTAAAAAGGGATGCGTAAGATTTTATATATTTGTGTTTGCTGTTATATACTAGAGCTATTCAGAAGAACCTAACTTAAGTGAATATCCATAGGAAGCAGTGAGACAAGAATATTTATGTGCACAAATCTTTTCTATGCATATGTGATATTTTTTCTTTTTTAAAAAAATGTATTTTTTATTGATTTCAGAGAGGAAGGAAGCATCAATGAAGAAAGAGAATCATTGATCAGCTGCCTCCTGCAGGCCCTACATTGGGGACCGAGCCTGCAACCTGGGCCTGTGCTCTTGATTGTAATTGAACCTGGGACCCTTCAGTCCACAGCCCGATGCTCTATCCACTAAGCTATACCAGATAGGGAGATATTTTTTTTCTTCTTAGACCACATGAGTATACTCTTCAGTTAAAAAGTAAATACAATATTTTGAAGAATAATAAGTATGAAATAAATTTCATGAAGAAAACAGAAAATAAATTCCATGAAGATACAGATGTACTATTTGCTTTATGAAAAGTTGTTTGCTACTCTTATAAATATCATTCACAGAAAATATAATCTGCAGCTTCCAGTTTCTGGTACACCATGTAAGAAGCTTGGACACTGTGACTCCATTATAACAACAAATCAAAAGCTGAAAAACTTAAAATATCAGCAACTCATCTTAGATTCATAAGTGAACAAGGTCACAGGGAAAAACCACTTCCCCCAAAATTGGATGGACTGGCAGATAAATACAGAGAAATTATAACCCATAGGAGCAGAAAGTTCTACAGAAGCCAGTGAAAGGATAGGAAATCTAAAGTGTAATTGACAGCCGAGACTGGTTTGGCTCGATGGATAGAGCTCCAGCCTGTGGACTGAAAAGTCCCAGGTTCGATTCCGGTCAAGGGCATGTATCTTGTTTGCAGGCACATTTCTAGTAGGGGATGTGCAGGAGACAATGGATCGATGTTTCTAACTCTCCATCTCTCTCCCTTCCTCTCTGTAAAAAAATCAACAAAATATATTTGTTTTTTTTAAAATAAAGTGTAATTGACAAATTGCTGGAAACTCCGTATGGACAATTGTTAGTGTTAAACACTCCAAGGGACCAAGTCAAGTCATTGGGGGGTGGGGGTGGGGGGCACTTTTGTGAGTTTTTCACAGTGAATAATCAAGAAAAATATCTCTTGGCATGGACAGAGAAAAAGAAACCATTTTGAAATATGCCAGAACATTCTGTCCTTAAAATTGTGTTCCCCCAGGAGAAACTATTTAACTAGAGTGTAACCTGCTGGGGTTTTATAAGAACCTAACATCCCTGGGGGAAGGGAAATACTCAGTTCCAGCATACTTAGCCTTCCACGTGGGAGAAAGAAAATACCCAATTCCAGCCCACTCTAGTCATCATGTTCCATCTAAGGAAAGGAAAAACAAACTAAGAAGCACATGTGAAGCTCACAGTCCTGATTCAAAGATTCACTATAAGACTGGGACCTAATCATAAGACTATAGAAAACTTTCCCTCTCCTACCACCTTACTACATCATTATCAAAGATCTATGTGCAGCAGTTTCTTTTATCCATTATGTCACAGCCAAGTATCAAAAAAAAAAATTACAAGACATACTAAAAGACAGTTTGAAGAGACAGAGCCAACATCAGAAATAGACTCGGATATAGCAGGGATGTTGAAAATAATCAAATTTAAAACAACTATGTATAAGATGCAAAGCGCTCTAATGGATAAAGTAGACAACATACAAAAACATGTGGGTAATACTAGCACAGAGATCAAAATTCTAAGAACAAATAGAAAATCTAGTGCTCTAAAACACTGCAAAAGAAATTAAAAATACTTTTCCTGGACTTATCAGTAGACTGGACACAGCTGAGGAAATAATCTCTGAATTTTAGTTATATCAATATAAGCCTCAGAAACTGAAAGGCAAAGGGAAAAAAGACTGAAAAAAAATAACTAAGAACTGTTGACAACTACAAAAGGTATAACATACATGCAATGAGAATACTAAAAAAAGAGAGAAACAGAAAAAATAATTGAAACAATAATGTCTCAGAATCCTAAAAATCAATATGAGACACCAGGAAGATCCAGGAAATTCAGAGAACACTAATCAAAATAAATGCTCCCCCTCCAAAATGATATGCATATAAGCATATCATTTAAAACTACAGAAAGTCAAAGGTAAAAAAAAAAAAAAAAATTCCTGAAAGACACCAGAGAGAGGAGAAATACTTATAGAAGAGCAAAGATAAGAATTATATCTGACTTCTCAGAAATCAGCCTATAAGGAGAAAATGAAGTAAAATATTTAGTACTAAGATGAAAAAAAAACCCCACCAACCTAGAATTCTATAGCCTGAAAATTATTCTTCAAAGTGAAAGAGAATTAAAGGCTTTCTCAGACAAACAAAAATTGAAGGAATATGCTGTCAGTAGACCTGCCTAGTAAGAAATATTAAAGAAGAAAGGAAGGAAGGAAGGAAGGAAGGAAGGAAGGAAGGAAGGAAGGAAGGAAGGAAGGAAGGAAGGAGAAGAAAGGGAGGGAGGGAGAGAGGGAGGAAGGGAAGGGAGGGAGGGAGGGAGGGAGAGAGGGAGGAGGGAAGGAGGGAAGGAGGGAGGGAGGGGGGAGAGAGGGAGGGAGGGAGGGAGAAAGAAAGAAAGAAAGAAAGAAAGAAAGAAAGAAAGAAAGAAAGAAAGAAAGAAAGAAAGAAAGAAAGAAAGAAAGAAAGAAGAAAAAAATTACATAGATGAGAAACTTGGATATAAATAATAAAAGGAAAAGGAGTGGAGAAAAAAAAGTGAAAATAAAATTAAAAAACCTTTAATTTTATTATTATTAATTAATCTGAGATGTTTGTTCAAAATAATAATTGCAACAATGTGTATAGTTATGTATACTTACATATATGCATGTGTGCTTAATTATTCTCAGGTATAAGCAAAAATAAATAAAACTTCATAAAAATTAATTTTTTTCTCTGTAAATGATACTGACAAGATAATGAAACACAAGTCATAGGCTATAAGAAAATATTTGCAAAAAGGAATTATCTAAAGCATACAAAGAATTATTAAAATTCATCAATAAGAAACAACCTAACTTTAAAATGAGCCAAGATCTTAACAGTCACCTTACCAAAGAAGATATAAAGATGATCAATAAGCATACGAATAGATGTTGTACATCATAAGACATTAAATTAAAATAATAATGAAATATCACTGCACACCTATTAGAATGGCCAAAATGCTAGCAAGGATGTGGAACAACAGGAAATCTTATTTATTTCTGGGGGTAAAGCAAAATGATACAGCCACTTAGAAGACAGTTTGACAAACCTAAACCTATTTTTACTATACAATGATACTTCTGGGTATTTACCAAAAGAATATGAAAATGTATGTCTACACTAAAACGTGTGCACAAATGTTTATGGTAGTTTTATTTATAATTCCCAATATCTAGAAGCAATCAAGATGTCCTTAGAAGGTTATTGGATAAGTAAACATCCAGACTATGAAATATTGTTCAGTGCTAAAAAAGAAATAAACTATCAAGCCACAAGAAGACATGGAGGAAACGTAAATGCATACTGCTAAGTGAAAAAATACAGTCTGAAAGAGGCTCTATACAATTTTGTGGAAATGGCAAAACTATGGAGACAGTAAAAGATCTGTGGTCGCCAGGGATTGGGGGATGGAGGAGTTGGAAGAATGAATAGTCAGAACACTAAAAATCTTTAGGACAGTGAAAATATTCTGTATGGTATCATAATTATGAATACATTTCATCATACATTTATCCAAAACCATAGAATGTACAACACCAAGGATAAATCTTTTGTATTATTGAAAGTACTAGAGGCCTGGTGAATGAAATTCATGCACTTGGGGGCAAGTCCCTTAGTCCATCCGGCACCCTCTCTAATCTGGGACCCCTTGGGGGATCTGGCCTAAACTGGCAGTCAGACATCCCTCTCACAATCTGGACTGCTGGCTCCTAACAACTCACCTGCCTGCCTGTCTGATTGCCCCTAACCACTTCTGCCTGCCAGCCTGATCACCTTCTAACCTCTCCCCTTTTGGCCTGATTGATGCCTAATCGCTCCCCTGCTGGCATGATTGACACCTAACTGCTCCCTTGAAGACCCAATCACCCCAACTGCTCTCCCCTTCGGGCCTGGTCTTCCCCCCCCCCAACTGCCCTCCAATGCACACAGACACCAGGGGGGTGAGGGCATGAGCGGGGGGGGGGGGTAAAATGGGGGGATAAGGACACATATATAATACCTTAATAAAGAAAGAAAAAGGAGGGGGGAAGTATTTACAATTTAAAAGATTCTGCCTAACTTTCTCTGCCTCCAAGTTCTCTCAGCCCTGTACACATATACACACATGTTATTATTGCTAATAATACAATGTTATGACAAGATAATGAAACACAAATCATCTTATACTGGTAAGATGGTTCTGGATTTGTCAGGTGGCTAACCCACTCCATTTCCCCATGAATTCTGCTCTCATACATGACCCTAGGAAATAATGGGGAAATCACTTGGTAACATTTAAGTTGTAGAGAGTCAGATTATCTACAAATCTTGATTCTGTGTCTATAATATAATAATTTTCTCTCCTTTTGTGTTCTTTCTTTGCTTTACTCTGACATAAATGGAAATTGTGAGGTATAAGATATAACTAGGTTTGAAAACCACTGTGTGACTCTGACCTTGGACATAAACCTAATTCTCCCTCTGCTTTGAGAACAGTTTCCTCATCTGTAAAATGGGAATAACAATTGTGTCTTCTTCACGGAATGCTTATGAGGGCTAAATGAGATAATTCAGTTAAAGTTTAAAGAATGACTAGCACATAATAAGACTAAAGGTGAGCTGTACCATGTCTACATGAGAGGAGGCAGAATCATGCAAACTTTCAGATTTTTTTCTTTATTATTTTTTACTTTTTACTGTCACCCTTTATCCCCCCTATACCCTTTCCCACCTCCACCCACCCTGGTCTCCCACAACCACCATACTGTTGTCCACATCCATGATTTCTCCCTCTCCCTCTCCCTCTCCCTCTCCCTCTCCCTCTCCCTCTCCCTCTCCCTCTCCCTCTCCCTCTCCCTCTCCCTCTCCCTCTCCCTCTCCCTTTCCCTCTCCCTCTCCCTCTCCCTCTCCCTCTCCCTCTCCCTCTCCCTCTCCCTCTCCCTCTCCCTCTCCATCTCCCTCTCCCTCCTAACCCAACTTAGAATCCTTCAAGGCAAGTGATTTCAGGTCTGCTTCACTTCTTTTTCTCCTACAATCCTATCATCTGTCCCACTTTTGAAAGTCCTGTGATGTCTCAAAATCACTCTGACCCACAAAAAGCAGACAAGGGTATATAATTTCAAAATGGCCACTAAGTGCTCAAGCCAGGAGAAAGAATGATTTGGAGACATTTTTTTTTTTTTTTTTTTTTTTTTTTTTTTTTTTGTCAAACTAACTAGTCACTAGGCAATCAATACATTTCTCCTAAGCCAAAACAACTCAGTCAGAAACATAGCCAAAGTAACTGCACCTACCATTTTATTCTGGTGACATCAGTCATTAAAACAATCTCAGTTTCTCAGTTGTGGTGAAGTCTAACTGATGTTAAGCCCTACAAACCCTTCTTATTCAAGTCATAGAAACTTGGACTCTTACTCTCCTCAGTAGTTAAACTTTTTAAATCTGGTTGCTTTAAACCACACCAGAATTAGAAACCAGCAATAAATGTGACTTTTTTCTCATGCTTACCTACAAAATTAATTGGCACTAGGTCTTCCCAACTTTAAAAAGAAGCAAATAGTTACTAAAATGTTAAGAACTGAGTAATTAAGATAATTGAATAATAACAATGAACCTGGTTCTCCCTCTACTTTGAGGAGCAGCAATACATCCACCCCTGCTTTTCCAACCCTTGGGCAATGGCTAACTTGTAAACATGGCTGCACCAGCTTCAGTTATCAGCCCTCCATTTCTGCTTTGAGAATAGACAAAAATCAGGTCCAATAATAAGTACAAGTGCTACGGGAAAAATCAATGTTTGCTAATGCTTTCAGATCTTGATTGAAAACTGCCTGGGGAAGAACATTTTTTAATAATTATGTTTGCATTTTGTTCACATAAATTCACTCAATTTTCAGTGTGGCTGAGATTCGGCTAACCCTCAAGTTTTCTATTACATTCTACCTTGAGGAAAAAAAAAACCTTGTGGAAGCATGTTCAGGGTGTTGTTTGGTTATTATTACTTGGTTATGCAAATTAGGTTTTAAGATTCCTTTTTCCTAGAAGATAAAACTTTGTAATTGAACGGTAGTTGACAGCGTCCTGTTAAAACTGTATACCCTGTCTCCAGAAGAGGTAGTTTTAGGCATCTCTAATTGACATCCCTGAAAACAGGGAGAGACATCATAATGAAAGCACAGATAGTTGTGGGCAGGGACTGCTATCATAAACTCAGCCAACTGTCCAATTAATACTTTTTTAAAAGAACTAAGTTTTACTAAATGCCAATGGAGCTTTCATTTCCAATCATTTGTTTAATTTCATGTGCAAATTATGGAGATGCACTTGTTTCCAAACTATTGAAACAGGTTTTGGAGCCATGTGGTTTGAAGTGACTATAGTTCAGATACATCTCTTTTCTATTAGCTCTGAAACCTCTTTCAACAGACTTTCATAAATAGGCCAACATCAATGGCATGCTCAGATTCAGCGCGAAGCTCTAATGGAAGTGCACAATGGGCCTCGCGCCATGCCTGCAGGGGCAAACATCTTCCATTTCAGACAGATTCAATGAGAGGTTTGCCAGCTACTCTAGGTCTCTAACTTTTTGGTCTCAGGTTTAGCCTATCACTAATCAATGCCTGTGCTTTTTTAATTACATTGTACAGTCAGTAATGATTTGTCACTCGTTGGACCTGCGCGGTCTTCTGAGCTATCACTGATGTAAACAACTGCAAAGGCAAGGTAACCTTAACTGCCAGGACTCCACAATGGAAAAGGGAAACATTTCCCTGATAATAGGCAATGCTTACTTCGGAAGAAAGTAAAGAAAAGCAATGTCTTTATATTTAAGTTGCAATAAAAACTATATTCTTATCCTTTTGTGGTCCAGAATCCTGGACTGGAAATTGCTGCCCACCAAAGGGTTGATATAACTCTTCTATCTTCCGTAGTACTTAATGATCTGGGTGATATTGGACACTCAATAAATAGTCATTGATTGATAGGAGCAAGTTTATCATTTTTTATATCAACATTTCCCTCTGGTAGGTAGAAGAGACATTCTGAAATTGACTTTATGTTCCAATAACTAGGAATACAATGCTGCATGGCCCTACAGTATAAAAATCTTATTTTATAATATATACTTCACAATCTCTGGTGATCAATATATTTATAATTGCCTGGCCAGTGTGGTTCAGTGTTTGGGCACCGAATTATGAAAGAGGAGGTCATGGTTCTACTTCCAGTAGGGCACGTGTGGGGGCAGGGACGGAAGGGGCTTTGCAGGCTCAGACCCCAACAGGAGGCATACAGGAGGCAGCCAATCAATGATTCTCTATCATTATTGATGTTTCTATTTCTCCCTCACCTCTCCCTTCCTCCCTGAAATCAATAAAAACATATTTTGAAAAAAATATATTTATTATTGATAAAACATAGACAATAACCAATCTGAACAAATATTTAAACAACTAGAATGGACACTAGTTAGTATACCATATCAGTACTTATATTAGCCCTACCCAGAAAACAGGTCACTGATGCTAAGCAAAAAAAAAAAAAAAAAAAAAAAAGGGGGGGGGGAAATCTTTGGGAATACAAAGAAGTAAAAAGCTAAATTCTAAAATCTCTTGTTATTATCTGCTTTCATTTTTTTCTCTCTATTTTAAAGTTCTTTCTGTCAAAATATACTATAACACAGATGCTAAACTATATCTACAAAAGTAACCTGGAAATGAAAGGTCTGCATTCATTTAGATTCTATACTTCAAATAAATATAATCCCATTGCTACTGATGCTAGCAATAAAAGGCTTCTCTGGCTATATATATATAATGGGTAAGAGAAGCAAGATATTGGTATATCTACTCTTAACCTAAATTAATAAGTAAAGATATGATCTGTTTTACAAAAGACAAATTAATAGATACTTTTTTCATTTGCAAAATATGCATTAATGTGCTCTTAGAATCCTTTAAGTAGCAAGAATCTGTAGTGCATTTAAAATACGCTGTTTCAGTAAAACACTAGAGGCATTCTCATTAAAGTTCAGAAGAAAGACAATGAAGTCTATTAGCTCACCTCTTCTGAAAGTTGCAGATGGTACAAAAAAAAAAAGTAAGAAGTATAAAATCCTGAAAGGAGAAATCAAAATTTCATTATATGAATATAAGATTGCCTATGACAAAAACATGTATGATTTACAGGGTGGGGCAAAAGTCAGTTTACTCATATGGAAAATAATATAAAATTAATAAATAAGAATATAAGAATAAACTCTGTGTTTTGCATACTCATAATTGTAAATCTACTTTTCATTCCACCATGCATTTGAGGAACCAATTTAAACAGCTAATAAAAGGTATAGGAAAGGAGTATGATGCAAATATTAATTGCTTTCACACATAAGATAAATTATAGTTTCAAATAAATAATTTGAAATCTACAGTGAATATTGAAAATTCACCACACTGAAAAATACAAAATATTTAGAAGTCAATTTAATAATTTGAATTGGTCCAAATTAAGAACACAACCACACATGGAACAGAACAGAGAATCCAGAAATCAACCCAAGCCATTATGCTCAATTAATATTTGACAAAGGAGGAAAGAGCATACAATGGAGTCAAGACAGTCTCTTCAATAAATGACGTTGGGGAAATTGGACAGATACATGCAAAAAAATGAAACTAGACCAGCAACTTACACCATACACAAAAATAAACTCTAAATGGATAAAGGATTTATAATAAACTGAATAGCAAGCAGGAGGGTGGGGGATCCCAGAATATAATGTAGGTGTGACAAATCAATTTAGCTGTACTACAGATGTATGCTATAATATCAGTGTAGAGATGGGGAATAAAAGTACTGACCTGAGTAATTTTGGAAATGACTGCAACCACAAAGCTAAAGAAAAATGGAACTATATGTAAGCACTGCATTCTAATTATAAAGTTGTTTCTTACAGGTTATGGGTTAAAAATTCTGAAACCACTATGCATATACACTGGGATTGAACAAATAAGTTAATGGATAGTGGATAATGGGATCTGGGTTTCTCACTATAGAAGTGTGAATGTATAAATAAACAAGGAGCATAGAGTGAACCATTTTTTCCTGGATTAGAGTTGGAAGCATCAGTATCACCTCATGTTTATCTTACTGAAATGGATGTATCTAAAAATAATTATAAAAATAAAAATTATGCCGGGACCGGTTTGGCTCAATGGATAGAGCTTCGGCTTGGGGACTGAAGGGTCCCAGGTTTGATTCCGGTCAAGGGCACGTACCTTGGTTGCGGGCATATCCCCAATAGGGGGTGTGCAAGAGGCAGCTGATTGATGACTCCCTCTCATCGATGTTTCTAACTCTCTATCTCTCTCCCTTCCTCTCTGTATAAAATCAATAAAATATATTTTTAAAAAATAAAATAAAAACAAAAATTATAATTATAGCCGAAACCGGTTTGGCTCAACGGTAGAGCGTCGGTCTGCGGACTGAAAGGTCCCAGGTTCGATTCCGGTCAAGGGCATGTACGTTGGTTGCGGGCACATCCCCGGTAGGGGGTGTGGAAGAGGCAGCTGGTCGATGTTTCTCTCTCATCGACGTTTCTAGCTCTCTATCTCTCTCCCTTCCTCTCTGTAAAAAATCAATAAAATATATTTTTTTTAAATTATAATTATATAATTGTTATTTCATAATTACATATATTTTAAATTATAGATATGTATATATACACACATATAGTTTTTGTTCTGTCGGCTGAGAGAATTTAGAAACAATGACTGCCCAATAGCACTGAACACACCTAGCACTCAAATCATGGTTTCTAATACCACTCTACAATAAAAGAAACCAGCGCTCCTTAGAGAAATGACTGACTCTATGACTGAGGAAAGGAATATATAAGATGAGCCTGGAGCATTTTATAGTGTCAGAACATAAGGAAGTGCTCAACAAACAAAATGAGGTGAATGTCAAAGGGAAACAAGCCAATTGAAATGTCCAAAATTGGAAAAGACCTGAGCAACAAATAAATAACATTGTATTGAATTATAACCTAAGGCATATGTGTGTGAGTATATAATATCCATGAATCCATACATATATTAATAAATCATTGGATAAATAAATACATGAAAAGAAATAATGAATCTCCCATAGAGAAAAAATGCAAATAATTTAGGTAGATATTCCCTCTCCCAAAGAGGTGGAGCATAACTCCCAAGAATTGAAGTATGAACTGTACATGGTGACTTTCTTTCAAAAATTACAAAATGGAAATGAAGAGTGGAGAAATCAGATAAACATTACCTTAGTAGGTGATCAAGGTCAGCATAAAAAGTGATATCACATTGATAGATGCATATGATGAAATATAACATTATATAATGAAATATATGATGAAATATAACATTACCCCTGTGTTCTTTTTCTCCAAACCCATAACTTCAGTCTAATCATAACTCTCCAAATCAGACATACATAAAATGAGGAATACTCTATAAAATATCTGACCAATACTCCTAACAATTGTCAAGGTTACCAAAAACAGAGGATAAAAAACTGTCACACCTGAGAAAGCTAAAAAGGCTAATTCCAACGTAACCTTGATATTTGGGGGGTTAGCAATCTGAATCTGCCAGCAAGTCCAGTGTACATTCTTCATAACATATAATTAAGTCACTGCCTCTTTCCCAGAAACTGGCATTGCAAAACCTGTTACCTAAATACAGAGGCCATAAACTCTAAACAAAGGGCAGGGGTTATTAGTGCTGGCACCAGGCCAGACCATCAGATATGGTCTCAAGACCCCTAATACCTGGGGCCTTTTTTGCAAAACTCGTGAAGGGACTGGAAGTATAATCCATATTGAGAGACAAAGACCCCAGAAAGATATAAAAGAGAAGCTCCCAGCATGTTACTTTACTCAGATTTGGTTAGTTATTCCACTGGGTCCCCCGGAATAATAAACAGTGTAACTCCTTTTCTCTAAAGCATTGCTTGGTTTTTTTTCTGGTCTTCTGCAACACGCCCAGAGTAGCCTAAGGAGACATGTAGTGTGGCCAAATGTAATGTGGTATCCTGGATAGAATCCTGGAAAATAAAAAAGACATTAGATAAAAACTAAAAAAATAAAATAAAGTATGGCCTTTAGTTAGTAGTACTGTTGGTTCATCAGTTGTCACAAATGTACCTAGATAAGAAATTACACTGAGTTCAGAATATATGGTAAATCCCTGTATTATCATTGTAATTTTCATGTAAAACTACTCTAAAAATTTGGTGTGTTTTTTTTAATGGATGAATATTTATCTAATCTCCAGGTGGAAAAGTTTTTTCTAAACACAATGTCAGATTAATAGATTTGACCACATTAAATTAGTAACTCATAATACAATGAAAGGGAAAATTAACTGGGGATAAATTGTTTCCAACATATCCTTTAGGGGGAAAAAAGTTAATATCTTAAAATGCTTTTAAATCAATAGAATCATTTTTTAAAGGCAACTGCATGGCCTAGTAGTTCTCAAAAGAAATACAGCCCTGGCTGGGTAGCTTAGTTGGTTAGAGTATCATCCAAATACACCAAAGTTGCAGGTTTGATCCTGGATTAGGACACATACAAGTATCAACCAATAAATGCATAGATGAGTAGAACAACACATCTATATTTCTCTCTCTCTCTCTCTCTCTCTCTCTCTCTCTCTCTCTCTCTCTCATCCCCTCTCTCTCTCTAAAGTCAATAAATAAATGTGTATTTAAAAAAAAAAAATAAATAAATGTGCCCTAGCCTGGTTGCTCAGTTGGAGCATCATCCTTTACACCAAAAGGTTGAGGGTTCAATTCTAAGTCAGGGCATATACCTCAGTTGTGGGTTCAATCCTAGGCCATGGCACATAGGGGTAGCTACCAATCAGTGTTTCTCACCCACCCCCCACCCTCTTTTTCTCTAACTCCTTTCCTTTCTCTCTAAAAATCAATAGAAACATGTCCTTGGGTGAAGATTTTAAAAAAGAAAGAAATGCAAAAGTCCAGTAAGTATTTTAAAAATGTTCAAACTTACTAAATAAAGCTATGTGGAAGGTGGTCCTGATGGACTGAGTCTATCTCTGTATAGACAGTGTCAGAATTAAATAGAAACCGCCCACACACTGAAACTGAATCTTGGAACTCTTTTATGGAGCTATAGAGGGAGAAATAGTGTACTAAACTTGATAAAGAGCCCCTTGTCTATCAAACATCTCAAGGTGACAGAGCTCCACAAAAGGTTTTAACTTAGCTAAAACCTTTCCATTTCCCAGTCAGAGATACCTCTTACATCTCTAGTTTTTGTCCTTATGGTTACAGAAAGGTTGGGTAAGCTCATTCTACCCTGAGGAATTTTCTATGTCCTCAAAATGACCAGTGACAAGGTGTTGTAGCCAGTCTCATAGTATCCAGTAATAGATGTGTTTTAAATAACCAAAGAGAGAATGCATTAAAACGGGCTTTTTTTAGGCTTACAGAATACATTCTAGAAATGAATCTAGGTCTAAAATGTGTCCTTTACATTAATATATTGGAAGAAAAAAAAGCCTCTAGCACAGACATAAATTTTCATGTCAGGGGACCTTAGAGGGATATCAGAGTGAATATTAAATTCATCCAGGATAACTAACCTAAAAGACATAAAAATAAAATCTGACATCAACTCCCAACACTTGATGATAAATCTATGGCTGGACAGAAGATGGCATGGCTAACATACAGCAGGTGTGTCCATTTCTGAAGCACTTAAAGAAACCTGGGAATGTACCAAAGGTGACCTCAAATGCATACCAAATGCTGGACAGCTATTTTTATTCATATTTTCAAATTAAGAGACAATCATAACATTATTTTTTTCTTGACCCAAACAGATGAACTGAGTTACAACAAATTAGACAACTTATTCTTTTAATGATTAATATTTCTTCAAATATATGCATTTTTCCAGTGCTCTTTCAACTTCTCTTTCTTATCATCAGGAAATATTGCACATGGACTATTGCTCGGTTCTGCAGAAACGAAACCCAACAGACTCATGTAAGACTTGCTGGAGCTCATGGCAAGAGCTCAACTAACAAATCACTGGAAAATTATCACCAAATGGTCAACTCACTATGCTGCAAATGGACAGAGCAGCATGTCTTATTGTTTACACGCCTAACCTGGGAGCTTCAAGAAGACTATCACTGAGATTGTAAGCCTTTTAATTACTAACATCCAACAATTAGGAACTTAAGTGGGGGAGAGGGGAAATACTAGGTTTTCCTTTTGGTGAGAACACATTTCCTTGTGCTTGACCATTTCTTTCTCCAAATTCTCTCCCAATCTTCAATGCTTGCTCAAAGGGGCCACCATCTTCCTCCTGGGAACTAAGTTATTTCTCTGTTCAGGGGAGACTTTAAAGACCAACAAATTAAGCAAACATTTATTGAATTCTTGGCACTCTTTTCACCAAGCATACTTTAATTAATTACGGATAGTTACCTTGAAAATAGCTCTAGAAATGAGCACAGAAAAATTGTTCTATATTTTCAAAGAGAATAATCAAGGTAGTAGTATATTAATATTCAGGAAGGTAACCATATCCTCTAATAGGTCCCTAGAAGTAGAGTTGGCCTGATCAGAAGTTTATTCTTAAAAAAAAAAATATATATATATATATATATATATATATATATATATATATATATATATATATAATTGATTGATTTTTCATAGAGAGGAAGAAAGAGGGATAGAGAGTTAGAAACATCGATGAGAGAGAAACATCAATCGCAACCAAGTTTCTGCCAGAAGTTCTATATCCTTTTAATAATAATTAAAAAACAAACAAACAAACAAACAAAAAAAACCCTTTACCAATTAAAATAAAAGTTCCAGGCCGAGACCAGTTTGGCTCAGTGGATAGAGCATCGGCCTGCAGACTGAAAGGTCCTAGGTTTGATTCAGATCAAGGGCATGCATCTTGGTTGAGGGCACATCCCCAGTAGGGGGTGTGCAAGAGGCAGCTGGTCAATGATTCTCTCTCATCTATGTTTCTAACTCTCTATCCCTCTCTCTTCCTCTCTGTAAAAAATTAATAAAATATGTTTTAAAAATAAGTAAATAAATAAAATAAAAGTTCCATATTCTGCCGAAACCGGTTTGGCTCAGTGGTAGAGCATCGGCCTGCGGACTGAAAGGTCCCGGGTTCGATTCCAGTCAAGGGCATGTACCTTGGTTGCGGGCGCATCCCCAGTGGGGGCGGGGGGTGTGTGTGCAAGAGGCAGCTGATCGATGTTTCTCTCTCATTGATGTTTCTAGCTCTCTATCTCTCTCCCTTCCTCTCTGTAAAAAATCAATAAAATAAAATTTTTTTTAAAAGTTCCATATTCTTTGGTTTGTACAATTCTTTATCCATTTATTCAGTGAATACTTTTTAACATGTACAGACACTGCCCTAGAAGCTGGAAATATAGTGTTAAAAGACAACATGCCTTCATGGAAAAGTTCAGTTTGGTGGAGAAATAGACAATTATAATATAGAAAACATACAGTTATAATATAGATTGATTTCAGTTATAATAGTAACTCAAAGTGACAGTGTATCATAGAGGACAGAGAGCTAAACCAAGAAGACAAAGGAGATATTTAGGCTGGATTTTGAAGGATAAGTAGGGGCAGATGCTTATTTATTTGTACTTGGTTGGTTGGTACCTACTTTGTTCCAGAAAGGATTTAAGGAAACTTTCAAATACAATGTCAAAAGTAATACAAATGCAACATAAATTTGTGTGGGGTGTGTGTGTGTGTGTGTGTGTGTGTGTTTAAGAGTTTGGTGGGAGGGAGTAAAAAGAGTGGGAGAAACAAGTGGATCAAGGAGTGAAATTAAATGCATGCTATTTAATGTCTATGTATTTCTAAGATGAAGAGCACAAATTGGGTTTTAAGCCTGTAGCAACCAAGTCAAAAAGGAGAAGTTATGAAATAATCATCAAGCAGAAAGAAGAAATAAAAATAAAAACCAACATTTCTCAGGTTAAACCTTTACAAAACAAAGAAGTAGGGAGGCAAATGATCTATCCAAAGGTCTTAAGTGTAAGAGTGGGAAATGAGAATGGGTAAAGCTGCAGGGTAAGAGGATGTGTGAACATGAAGATGCTTTTATGCCATGTTAAATGGAACATCAGATGATTTTAAGAGACATGGTCAGATTTATTTTATTTCAGGAGGCTGGGATAGTTATCCAGGTAAGAGTTGAAGAACATTAAGTTATGGCAGTGGGCCTGTATAAAATGGGATAAATTCAAATGATGTTAATGAGGTAAAATTGACTACAAATGGAGAAGAGTGGTGCCACACAGGTGTATTGTACTTATAAGCCTTCAGATTTGGTCTTTTCTGTCTCTATGACAGGAATTAGATCTAGCCCAACCATTTACTTTTCATAAAGATAAATAAAACTAAAGTTTAATGTGAACAAATTTCTCTGCTACTTTCCTCTAATAGGAGAAGGATGGAGATAAAATATTAAAACAAATTGCATTGCTTGGGGTAAAATGTTGTTTGGGGAGGGATGCATAGTTGTGAGCAGCTGGGAAGGCCACCCCTATCATAAGATTTGGTGGAGGTAATGCAAAAAAAAAAAAAAAAAAAAAAAAGAATTGAATGAATCCCAAGACAGTTTACATGGTTCCCAATTTTGCCTAAGACTTGGCCAAAGAAGATAACAATCAGATGCAGCACATTCAACAACTGAGTAACATAGGTATTGGGATATATATATATATATATATATATATATATGTGTGTGTGTGTGTGTGTGTGTGTGTGTGTGTGTTGTGTGTGTATACTGAATGAATGTCACTGATATTTGACCCTCCCAAATAATATCTTACCCTTATTAATAATAAATTGATCATAAGAATTATGCATTCCATTTGCTTTCATATTCTGCCCAAATAAGAAGGTAAGTGGACAAAGAAAATTGAGATGTCATAGAAGAAAAGACAAAAAAAGAACAAACAAGTTTTCTGACTTCTGTGTTCCTCCTAATATATAAATAATTTTTCCTGAAGATATAAACGTCTACTGGTATCCTTCTAATTTATTCTAATGTTTAATAGCTACATGTGGCCACTATCTACATGAGTGGTTATTATTCCCTGTTAAATTATATAGAATGCCCATCCAAATTTTCTAACTTAAAAAAAAATAGTAATATAAACTTCCTTTACTGTACACAAAACCTCCACACACAAAAAAATTTCCAGAAAAAACAATCATGAAAATATACAAATATAAGAAACTTAAAGACAAACCACTAGGAAGAGCTTAATGATACTACTTCAATTCTAAAACTTTTATGTTGATATTGTGATGCTATAGCTGAGAATAAAAATCAGTGTGTTGCTGAAACCGGTTTGGCTCAGTGGATAGAGCATCATCTTACAGACTGAAAGGTCCCAGGTTTGATTCTGGTCAAGGGTATGTACCTTGATTGCAGGCACATCCCCAGTAGGGGGTGTGAAAGAAGCAGCTGATAGATGATTCTCTCTCATCAAAGTTTCTAACTCTCTCTTCCTCTCTGTAAAAAATCAATAAAATATATTTTTTTTAAATCAGTGAGTTCACCATCAAGAAAAATTTGATAATTTGTATCAAAATCACAGTAGGCATACTCATTGATCCAGAAATTTGGGATTTCTTTCCTAAAAATAAATTCTCACAAGAGTATAAAAATATTTAGATACAGAACTTCCTGGAATCACTGCCTTGAACAGAAAGTGTTGAAATAAGCTGATAGTCAAGGATAGGTTAAATTAATTGCAATACATCAGAAAATTAAACACTATTCAGGCAAAAAGAAAAAAATGCAATTCTGTATTTGTTAATAAAGTAAGACCTGTTTCCAAGATATGTTAAGTGAAAAAGCATCAGGCAGGACAATATGTACTGGGTGCTACCAATCTGGTTGAGAAAGAGAAGGAAGAAGAGAAGAAATATAGAATAAGAGGGAATGCAAAAGGAGAAATATAATAATTGTATATGAATAAAGTACTCTGGAAAAAAACTTAAAGCAATAGCAGGTTTTACCTTTAAGAAGAGCATTGAATGGCTAAGAGGCAGGCAATGAGCAGACTCACACCTAAATACTTATATTGATTTGAGCTGTCCAGAAGGAAGCTGCCAAAATGAGATTAGAAGCACAAGAGACGTACTAGGGAAAACATCTATGCACAATAAGAGAGAGATTAGGAGTGGGCAGGGAGAGACTGTGGTGTGGGTTTGACACCTATGAAAAGAGAAAAAGGCAGTTAGGGCAGGAGGCACCTGAGACTGCAGTAAAGCCCTGAGAAAGTTCCAGCCAAGCCAGTGGGGGACCACAGAGCAGTGATTCCCTGTTAGGGCACCTCCATCAGGCAGCAATAGCCTGGCTCCAATCCCTGTTCATGTTCAGTGCAGTCATGTGGCCTCAGCATGAACACAGGGCAGGTCCTGAAAGTGTGGCAGCTGAAGGCTGTTAGCTTCCTACTCTCCTCACAGCTCTGAGTGGCATCCCTCCGTGATTACCAAAATACCCTTTTACCTGTGGTGATTTTCACTTCTTAGGTATATGGAAATAATTATACATTGAATAACTTTATAGGGATACTGATGAATAATGGTTAATGATATGTAAATTGAATATGCAATACTATTTAGTTGAAGAAAGATTTTAAAATAATTTATGCAGTGTACTCCCAGTCTTATAAAAAAAAATACATGGTATCTATACATATCATGATATATATCAATACATAATCCCCAAAAGATGTGAGTATATTAACAATGGTGATAGCAAAAATATTGAGAATAAAAGTTATTTATTGTATATTCTGCTCTGTGCTTTCCAGTATACTTTTTAATCTTAAAGTGAAGATATAAAGCTTTTGTTTTGTTTTCAAAGAAAGTCCACCAAATAGTGCAAAAATAATCTGGCTTATTTAAAAGCTTTTCCCTCCTCCCATTTTTTTTTTTTTTTCAATGACTCAGGGAACTCCAGAAGTATGCATCAATTATATTCTAAGGACAGACTCTGTGCTTATATTCTTGACAGTTCACATTGAATTAGACATGCCAGCCAATTAAACAAGTGTGTGGAGTAAAAACCCTACTCAACTTGCTCTGTGTCTGCACAAGGCTCTCTTCTAACTGCTGAGATTGACAGGAATGTGTTTATAAAGGAAGAGCAGAGAAGTACAGGGATGCAAAGCAAGATGACAGGCCTGCCTCCCCAGCATATGCCCACAACCCTCTCCTCAATGTCTATAAAGTGTATGTGTATCAGCTCCAAAGGAATTTATATGGTCATAAAAGAATGGTTTGTATGAACGTCTTGTCCTGCTGGTTAGTGTGTTGGTTCTTTTAAGGTGGAGAAACTGGCTTTATCTGTTTGTTCAATCTCTGAGGTACTAACCATAGTAGTTTATAATTAGTTGACACTTAACTGAGCACTTACAAATCACCAGGCACTGCACTGGAATCTATACATAATGTCTCATTTAATCTTCACAACAACCCAGGAATTGTATGAATAGTTATTCCATTTATTGATAAGACACATAGGTGCAGGGAAGTGAACTAATTTAGCCAAGGCCATGATGCTGGAAAACAGTAAAGGATTCTAAGCCCACATTCCAAGCTATGTTAGTCAGAATTTAGTCAATGTTTGCAGTTAAGTATCCAAGGGTTATATTGTAGCTCACAAGTTGGCCAGCTATGTCCCAAAGGCCAAATATGGTCCACTGCCTATATTTGTATTGCCTGCAAGCTAAGAATAGCTTACAGTTTTAAATGGCTGGCAGAGAGGGGGGCAGGGGAGCATGGGGGAAGGAAGAAAAATAAGTTTTTGTGACACATGAAGAGTATATGAAATCCTAATGCCAGTGTTGTTTCATCTGAGTACAGCTTCATTCATTTATTTACTTAGTGTCTATGATGGTTTCCACACTATCACAGCAGGTAGTTGCAGCAGACATGGTGTGACCTGAAAAGCCTAAAATATTTACTACCCTGTTTCCCCGAAAATAAGACAGTGTCTTATATTAATTTTTGCTCCCAAAGATGCGCTAGGTCTTATTTTCAGGGGATGTCTTATTTTTCCATGAAGAAGAATATGGTACACATTTATTGTTAAATGAAAATAAAGGAAATGTATTACCTGTATATGGTACGGTAGTACAGTAGTTGTCAACACAAACCAGACAAACTGTGAATCCTACAGTATCAAGAATTTACTCATTTATTCAATGACAATCATGTCATCATCTTCTGGAACATCATCATAACAATCCAATTCCTGAATTTCCTGGTGAATTTCTTGTGACTCCATTTCTTTCAGAATCAGTGGACCAAATCTCTCATGTTTAGCAATAGCATTCTGAGACAGAGTCGGGGGGGCCTTATTTTCGGGGGGGGATGCCTTATATTTCACTCAGAAGGAAACCTGTAAGTAGGTCTTATTTTTGGAGGATGTCTTATTTTCAGGGAAACATAGTATCTGGCCCTTCATAGGAAAAAAAGCATATGGACTGTTACTATAGAGGAAAGTTTTGTCCCAGCATTTCCTCACAATCATCCCAAATATGATGCTTTTTATAAACCAGAATGTAGGGCTCAGACCTACTAAGTTAGCCTCCCCAAGGGGAGGGCCGAGAACCTAGACTTTTAGAAGTTCTCCCAGGTGATCCAAATGACCAGCCAAGTTTGGGAACCACAGCTAGGAAGTACTTTGGCCTTCAGCAGTTAGTCCTCAGGACTCTTTAATTCCTGCTCAGTAAAATGGATGAATGGAGCAGCAAAGACCCCTCCATGCCCCAGAATAAGCCACCCTCCAATCCCTGACATGATAGAACCAGCAAGAGATGAAAACACTCAGTACTCAATAGGATTAAGGAGAGAAAGCCCCCTTTCTCTGCTTGCTCATTAGAAATACCGTTTCTGAAGGGGGAAGAAATGACTGTTGACGGATGTACTTATCAAGTTCAAAGGTAATATTTGCAACCTGATTGTTTCTTTTTGCAGATGAGCTACTTCTGTGCATAGTAGCAGATCAGGGACACTCTACTCAACATCCTATAATGCACTATGACAGCCCCCACAAGGAGTTATCTGTTCCAACATGTCACCAGTGCTGAGACTGAGAAACCCCAGTTTACAGATATAGATTTCAATAGAATATTGTTATGCAATAGTCATTATTGTCAATAGCACTGCAAACTCAGCATGCGCCAAACTAAACTCATTATTCTCCCCACTCACAATTAATGCACCTCCTTCTGGGCACCCTCTCAGGGCTGGCACAACTGTCCTACCCACATGGAAACCATCCTCACTTCTCCTCTCTCAGGCTGATTCTAATTGGCCACAAAGTCCTGTTGATCTTACCACCTCTACAAAAGGTCTCAAATCCATCCCTTTCTGGTCTTTTCCCAAAACCCTGGCCTTGGTTCAGACATTGGTTGTTTTCACCTCGATACAGGTACATCTTCTCATAGGCTATATTCCCTCCAGTCTATACCTCATGCAGCAGCCAGATGATATTTAAAGCAAAAATTCCTGAAGAGTCCCACGCCTAACATTTGTAGACTACAGCATGAGCAAGTGGAGGTCCCAAGTACACTGTCTTCCAGCTCTGTTATACACTGGCAACCCCCACACTGGGAACTCTATGTACACACATGCAGAGAGAGAGAGAGAGAGAGAGAGAGAGAGAGAGAGAGAGAGAGAGAGAGAGAGAGAGAGAACTAATAGCCCTGGGATAACCTCTCAGTCCTGGGCATGAGCACATGAGAAGGAAATGGGCTAGACCCCACCCTTTTAATCAATATCTAATGTATTATATTTCCTCTCGTGAAGGAACAACAATTCTGAATGAGTAGAAATTCATGGATTTGAAGAATACCAGGAGACCAATATTCTAGTTCAAGTGTAGACCCAGTGTGCTGGGTGTTTGTACAAATTTTAAGTCAGTAAACTGTGTAGGAATAAAGAAGTAAGAAGCCTCTTTATTTCCCTCAGAAGAAATCTCAGCTTTCCTTTACACAGTTGGTGACTTGACCATGTACAGTCGATGTGGACAGCTGTGTGGCAGGGACTGGCAGATGGGAAGACTACAATATGTAGCAAGACATCAAGAACACAGTCCTCTTTTCCCAACAAAGCAGCAGCAGCATCAGGTAACTTTAAGAAACCTTCAGATTGGACAAGGGCCAACCATACACCACGTATCTGGAGAAAATATCATCTAAAACCTGGGGGATTGGGACCCAATGCCACCATCTTACTTCCTAAGCAGGGGAATGTTTAAACACAGAACTCCAAGGATGGATTGGATAACCCAAGTTTTACCTCCCCTCATGGGAGGTGGGAGAGGGCCAGAAACAAAGACAAGGAACTGAAAACGATAAACTGCTTATTTTGCAATTCTGTTTATGGCCTTTCAGACAGCAACCATCTGTGTGCCTCTGAGGAAAGGGTCAGTACAGGGAGCAGCACATTAGGAAGAGGGAACTCGGTCTCATAGGTACACAGTGTGGCTCCCACTCTGTGTCTGGACGTTTCTAAGTGTACTTCCTCCATTTCTTTCCCTCCCAATTGTATTGCCCATCAGCAATACAAGATCTACTTAAACTTGTGTTTTCAACAGAAATGTTGATTTCTTGTTATTAGTCCCTACGTTCTCTTCCCCCATCTCAACAGCCAAGGGAAATAGGGAGAACATTGTGCCAGGCACTGTGCCCTTGTATATATGCACGTGCTGGCCTTGAGAACGCCATCTGTGGCTTCCTTTAAAAAATGGATACCTTTTCTGCACACAGAGATGAAACCTACTTGCAGCTTCAGAAACAATGACCAGACAGAAACTAATCAAACTGACCCATCTTGGAAAATCGCCTCCAGGTATTACCCCCACACCCCCTCCTTCCTCACTCCTAGGTTTTTTCCTTCTTCTGCATTGGCCCCACAAATAAATAACATGAGACTTATACTTAAGCACCTGTGGTGACTGGGTGAACTGTTAATTATGAAATTTGGATATACCATCTGGGCTAACATTTGGCTGAGGACAGCTGAAGCTCTCAGTGCTTCTGAGAAAAACTCTGAGTATTTTTTTCTATTAATTATTATACCATTTCCCCCAGCTGGCATTTCCTTCTCTCTCTTCTCTGTTGATTCAATCCCATCACCCCTCCAAGGTCCCACCAAGTCTCTCCTTTCCCAGTATGCTTGCCCTGACTTCTGGGCCCACATTATGAATCCCCGGTGCATCCAAAAGTTTATCCCTTAATTGTCTTCTAATTGCTTCACTTGTATTGCTTCAGACTCCTAAATTCAAGAGCCCATATAGTACCTCATTTTCTTTTTCATCTCTTATCATGCACAGCACAGTGAATAATATTCCTTTGCTATTGAATTTCACATATATTTCAGAAAAGTCACATCATTGAATTATCAATTTCTTAAGGGCAGGAACCAGAATTTGTTATTCTTTGCTGGTGTCCCACTACCAACCAAATTGAGCCTCTAGTAGATATTCAACTATCTGAATGGGGTGGGTGGGTGGGTAGTAGAACTACACAAATACTCCAAAGACATAGAATGTGTTTTCAACTGAATTATTCAATGTTATAGCCGAGAGGACCTTTGAAATCAATCATCTAGTCAAAACTTTTAGTTTTATGAGAAAGGAAACTGAGGTCCAAAAGCTAGGTGCTTTTTCAAAAACAAGTGGCCAGTGAATGGTGGAGACAATGCTGGTGTTTCTACAGAGGGCCTAGAAACAAGACCTTTCTTTTCTCTGTTCTGTGCTCTGTCCAAGCAAATACCCATGCCTCACTTCTACTGCTATACTTGGACACGCTTTTGTTGGCTTCCTGATCTCCAAGTGCCCGCCCTAGACCAGCTAATCACAATTACACACACAGGCTTAACCACAGGTTATCGGATGCTTTGAATGCTCTCGTGATTATGATTTTCCTACAGAATCTATAACCATTATGTCTCCCTAAGACCCAAGGGCATCCTTTCAAAAATTACCCAAGAGTTGGGCTTGGTTGAATATTTGTTTCTACCAAACTGTAATCGTTCCTTTGGTCTTTGATTTTCTCAGACATCATTATGCAGTTAGCATTATACTTCTAGCCTGAAGAGCTAGCCACACAGCTCTCCTCAGAACAGCTGCCAAGTTTGCCAGTGGGGCTATTTCCTAGGCTGAGGCGAGCAGGGTAACATTTCTCTCTTTCAGGAACCAGAATTGCTCTTTTCTTAAGTTTGGGGTAAAAGGCTTTCCTCATATTAAATGAATACTAAAACCAGACCCCTCTAGCCAGAATGCCATCACATTGGCAGGACCTGCCATTTTCCCCTGTGGTACCATTGATCAGAATCAGAGAGGTTATGAAACAGGAGGCAGTAGGACAGACATGAGCAGAATAGGACCAACAGCTCAGGTACAGAGGGTCACCAGGTGGAACTCTCTGGACATCTATTAATGAACAATTGTACATTGGGACCTTGCCCTTAGGCTGACTTTTCCTTCCCTAGCATATCACTGGTCATACAGTTGAGACCCTGCTCTGACCTTTCTTCCCCTGGCATGTTGCTAGTTTTCCAGTAGATCCCATAGAGGAGAAACAAGGGGACCAGAGAATACCTCATATGAATCTCATACAAGCCCTTCACAACCACTCCCTGAAGCATTAAGCCTTCAGGACAATGAGGTTCTGGCCCTGATCTGGTCTGTTGACCATAGAGAAAGGGTTTTGATCAAATGACAGATAACATCTAGGCCTCAGTTGTGTTTCAGCTCCAAGACCTGAGAAGTAGCAAGGCCACAGGGGAGCAAAGCCATGGCTGACAACATGATGTAATGACTAATGATCTCATCCTAGCACTGACCAATCTGTAGAGAAGACCACTCTGAAATACACACCTGGAAAGCTGATGAATATTCTATTGAGATTCTCTGGGGTCTTCCAGATAAGAGCCCTCAAGACGAAGAACTCAGGTTCTCTCTAGAGAAGGCCTGAGCCCTTTCTGGCTTCTTTCCTCAGGGGTGCATACCGTGCTTCAAGGGATCTTCTTTGCCTCTGTAACTTGTTCCAGCTGGCTCACTTCTTCTATGGCTCATTTTTTTCTATCTCTGTGACTTTCTAAATAAACTTTTGTTTGTACTTGAGTCTTGGCTCTTTCTCAGCCCAAACTCAAGGACTGAGGTCTACTATCTGGTGCTATTGCACCATTAAATGGAAGCTATCTATGTGGATGGCCAGTGAAGTCACCTGACATCTCAAATATTTGGTGGGATTCAAAATTTAACCTATTGCTTTTTTATGTTCCACTTTCAGGTGCCAAGCACTTTGGAGCTTTGGCCTACAAAGTGTGCATAAACTGCATATGCTATTCTCACAGAGTATTGTTTGTTTGGCTTTGAGTCTTTCATCAATTATGAGTTGATCAAATACAGATAGGAGTAACTAAAGGTGTTCAAGAAAGAACAACAATGGTAAATACCTTCCCAAACATTTCTAATGATTCAAGGCTTCTAGCAGGACTGGTCCTTGGCAAAATAGCAATGTTCACTTCCCCGTGATAGATATCCTCCTACTTTCTGGGGCTCCCTCCATCTCAGGTCCTCAGGGCAGTGGACCCATGAACATAAGTACTGCCTCAATGTTCTATTTATATAATACTTTCCATTTAGAGCACCTCAAACACTGAATATGTCTGTCACTTCTTCACTCCCTAAATCTATTTTCTTCTGTATCATCCCCTAGAGCCCTGTTTTCTGACATAACTAACCACACAAGTTATATAATTTTGAGGAGTTTACTTAGCCTTTCTGCATCTCAGTTTCATCACTTATAAAAAGAAGAGGGTGGGCTGAATCCTCCCAAAGCCTCTTTGTGCTCTAATATTGAGTCTATCATTAAACTATGGTCAGGGGCTGGGGTAGGGGGTGGGCTGATTTTCCTGATTCCTACACTGTGCTTGACCTGGGTGGCACAATTACATTTTAATAAGCGCTTTCTAGAAATGATGTCTTTCAGTGACTTCAGTGAGGGCCATTTCAGGCCCTGTGGCAGATCAGTGACAAAGTTATTTTTGTGCAGACTTTTCAGCATCATTTTCAGAGACACTATGGGGCAAGAGAAAAAGCCTAGTCTTGACGTCACAAAAATCAGAATTTCAATGCAACTCAACCATTTACAAGTTGAGTGGCCTTGGGCAATTTACTTCAGCTCATTGAAAGTCAATTTGCTTAACTATAAAATATATTAATGGTACTTTTGTCAAAGAAGTGTTATTGCTGCTGTTGAAGTGAAGAATAAAATAAGGAAATGTATGAGGAATACCTGCATATAAACATGTTTAGTAAACCTTAATCCCTTTTTATTCTTTACCCAAATTTACTCTGCATATGCAAAAACACCAAATTACTTCTGACCAATCCCAAATGTGAATCTTTTCGTTTTTCTAGAATAAGGCATGAATTATTAATGTAGTCAAAATAATACCACCCCACTGATTAGAAAAAGTTAGCTAAAAATTACTTGTAAGAGATATATAACTCAATCTTTTCATAGATACTCACTCATGGTGTATTATTTCAGGGCTCTGGCTCCAAATTTCTACTGCTTCAGGAGGCCAAATTAGCTAGCCTGACCCAGGAACACACTCACTTTGCAACTATCTAAACACATGAAACACACACACAAAAAAAATCCTCTTCCTTAAATCTAATAGGGGGAGAGGGGAAGCAGAGTTTCTTAAACAAGAATACAGAGTTAGCATCAAACTGAGGACTAGAAGATAAATATTGCCTCGTAATTTTAGAAAGAAGTCCAAAACCACCTCTATCCTCTTCCCCTATAGACATTTCCTTTTCTAATTATCTTTCTTGCAGGGAAATTGGAGTGCACAGTCCAGTGAGTCAACACTTGATCAAATATGGCTCCAGCTGTGAGGAAACTGAAGAGGGAATTCTCAGCATGGATATGATTGGACTGCATTGGCCTAAGAGGCCAGGATACTTTGGGAATTGGTTACAGGTCCTCAAATGCAGAGCAGTAAACTTTGGGGGAAATGAGTATGTTGCTCTGTCATCTTAACAGAGGGGGAAGCTGCCAGAAATCAGTCAGTGGGGTAGAATTATTCTGCTGTTCTCAGAGGCCAAGATGCTTCCATACTAGGACAAGACCTTGACGTAGGCCAGCTGTCTTAGGGCACCATCTCCCTAAGTCTCTGGCAGCTCACCCCTGCCTCCACACACCTCAGAGCCTCCTTTCTCATTGCTCTCTCCCTCTACCCACCCCCAAACTTAATTTTTTTTAAGTCTAAGGTAGATGGAAGGAAAAGAAAGTAGACATTTAAGCCAATTTAAATATGAATAATCTAGTGGAATTTAAGACAATGAGACAAAGTGAAGATTTAGTGAGGGGTGAGATACTCTGAGAAAATGGTCTCTTCCCTTAGTGGTCTTGACCCACATGTGTCAATAGCCAGGTTCACCTACATATTCTCAGAGCCAAAATTCTCTGAAACACTTTCAGGAATGATGGTTTGTAGCTAAAGGAACTCTTGCCTCAAATGACAGTCTATTCAGGCAGAAGATCTACATGATAAAATCAACTTTAGAAGGCGATATTTTGGTTTTTAGGACATCTCAGAGTTTGGGGAAGGGGGGACAAACTAAGCAGCAAAATGGCCACAATTTCATGAGAAAAGAAGTTTGAATATTTTCAAGTGTTAAAGGATCCAGAGAAACTGGTTGCATCAAAGATCACATGGGCATATGACCTAAATTTTTCTGTGAGTGGCATTTGCCAAAGTTTACTTTATCCAAATACCCAGACATCCTATTATGAGGGTTAGGAAATTAGGAAGTATATCAGAAATAAAACCAGTTAAGGCTTAAACATATAGTTATATATGTATATATACGTATATGTGTATATATATGTTTGAATATATGGCACATATATCTAGCTATATCTATATAGCTAGATCCAATGCACATAGATATATTTGTGACCCTGCTAACAACAGAAATCAATAGTAACTTGTAAACAGGATTTACAGCACTGAAGTAATTGTCCCTGAGCTAGGATTAAACACTACTTACCACCACAGTTAGCCTTTCAGTTCCAAAGCAAAGAGATATTCTGAAGACTTGTTTATACATCCTTGTACAAGCCCTGATTCACTCACTGTTCTCTCAAGCTACTCAGAATAATTAAGTTATTGGAATGTGCACCACATGATAAGTTTCACCCTTACCCCAAAGGTATTTGCACTTTTATAGGTGAAGGCCAATGTTTTGTTTGTTTTTTCAAAATGATGAATTGAATACAAGTAAAATGTAGAAGTTTGTCTCCTCTCCTTTCAGAGTTGTAGTTAAATAGTAAAATTGATAATAAAATATAAAAATTTTTTAAAGGAATAAATCCCTAACAGTAAAACAGAAAGACAAAAACAAAAAGAGAAAGAGATATCTCTACAAATTCCTTGAAAATAGATAGTATATTGAAGCATTTTATTTATTTATTTATTTATTTATTTATTTATTTATTTTGCAGAAAACCAGGGATGAGCATGGCCTACAATTCCTGCAGAAAGAGGTGTTAGAAACCTGGCCCCTTCAGAGTTTTAGGACCATTTATTTTGGACCTATTATTTTACATTTCTTTAAATTATCAAGTCAATTGTAATAGGAAAATACAGGCATCTCTCTCCTTTTTAAAATTTTTATTGATTTCAGAGAGGGAGAGAGAGAGAGATCAATGATTAGAGAGAATCATTGATCAGCTGCCTCCCGCAACCCCAACCCCAGGCATGTGCCATGACCAGGAATTAAATTGCAACCTCCTGGTTCATAGGTTGATGCAACCACTAAGCCACATGGGCTGGAAAAGACATCTCTTAAAAAAAAAAAAAAAAAAAAAAAAAAAAAAAAAGTTTATCTGCTGCACAGTCTTTTTGAAGAAGCATCTTGAAAACATGCTCCAACAAAGTAAGAGTGAAATCCAAGAAAGAAAAAAAGCTTGGTATTATAACAATCTCTGGAAATAACTCAAGACACCAATAAAAATGAGCCAGAGATTGACAGCACTGTGGACAAACCATCAAGCATTCAACAGAATGTAGGTATCACCATCCCAACATTGTCTCTTTAAGCAGTAATTGACAAGGGCTTGTGAGGGCTCTGAGGGTCAATGAGAAGTCAGGTGGATGATGGGAGAGCCACTACTCCTCTCATTACTTATGGAGAGTGCAGAGATGCTGTGCTAACTGCCCCATCTACAAGTGAGGGCTTTTGCTCACACACACCAGGAGGATGGCACCTACAAATGTGAGAGCACTGTGGGGTCCCAGGGTAGAGGTCAGGGGGAAGAGCAGCCTGGTGTGATGGAAAATAGCACATGCATAGCTCAGTTCAGTCCTGACTCCACAATCTACTGTGTGACTAGGCAATAAGTTAAGCTTTCTGAGCTTCACCTTTCTGTTCTACAAAATAGGAATACTTATATGGACACTACAAGAGATATTATAAAGGTCCTGGCATATAGAAGCCTCTCATATATGCTGCAAATGTTTCATGCGTCACACTTTTTCCTCAAAATCCATCCTGAAGAAGCCAGTTCTTTATAAGTCCTCTTACTACTTCTACCCAGGAAGAGTATGTGGGGTACCAGGCCAGAAACTTCCTCTTTCCTTTTATGTTACCACACATTTCCATCCCAATAAAAAAAAAGTGTCTTCCCTTCTGATGGCTTTATGTAAATGCTCAGGGTAAAATGGGTACAACATGGTGAGCACACAGTGTGGTCAAGCGAGATATCAGACAGGTGACATTCAAAAAAAGTAAAAATCCAGCCAGGCCTGTTGGCCCAAGTCAAGTTGAAGTCTCCACTATTTCATGAGCTCATCACCACACTCTTCTGCTTGGACTTCAGAGATGACAGTAAGCAGGGGTTGTGTTTTTATCAGTTTCTATCATGTGCTAGAGCCATAAGGCCTTTCAGATGTTGACATTTCTGTGGACTTAGAAATTTCACCTTGCCCTAGCCAGTTTGCCCAGTGGATAGGGTGTTGGCCTGTGGACTGAAGGGTCCCAGGTTCGATTGCTGTCCAGGGCACATGCCCTGGTTGCGGGCTTGATCCCTAGTAGAGGGCATGCAGCTAATCAATAATTCTCTCTCATCATTGATGTTTCTATCTCTCCCCCTCCTTTCCTTTTTGAAATCAATAAAAATATATTTTTTTAAAAATTCCACCTTCAAAAATGTTTCTTATGAATATTTCCCATTATGTCTATCCAGTTACAATTAAATTGAAAGGAATTCCCCCCCCCCAATAGTCAGTTTCTTCCCCTATGTGAGTACTTTTCAGTAAAAATTTTGAGTTTTTCCTTTAGTGGTCTCTTTAAAACCATCAATTTCTTTTTTCCTCTTTCTTTAAACGTCATGGCCAAGAATTATTTCCTGGTGGTTTATCGTGGAGAACTCAGCTCATCAGTCCATTTAATGTCACTTCACTTTACTGTTTGTGCCAGTTAACAAGGTTCAGAAAGAACATACTCCGGCAGTGACTGCCAGGCCAATTGGCTGCACGCTCCTTCATAGCCAGAAAGCACAAGGAGGAATTAACAAGCAGCACTGCTTCCATCAATGAGGGGTTTCAGTCCAAAAGGAAAAACCAGGACCCAACCATAAAGCTGAGGCTAAAAATCAATTATCAGTATTTGTTTAGGAAAATAATCTGAAAAACTCCAAGGTGCTGCAACCCAGGCTACAAAATCAGGCCACATTATCACACCCAGCTTCTCTTCATTTTTCCAGACATCGGCAGTTCCTCTCTCACCTTTTAATATTTCCTCTCAACCCCTGTATCTCTGGAAGTTCCCAGAAGGGTGGCATAGCTCTCAAGAGTTTGCGCTCTAATTTAGGCCATTGACCTTTCTCAGGCCATTGTCCACACCTGACCATCATGTGGGGCCAGCCCATTGCATGCCTTCTCATGGCTGCTCCATTTCAGACCACAGATGCTCCCTTGGGGTGCTGCTGGCCTTACTGCCACAATTGATGTTGACTCTGGTCGGAGCGACCAAGCACAGCCATGAAGGTTGCATATGAAGAATATAGATCCTGTGGTGAGCAATCCCTGAAACTACAGTGTACAATCTCCACAACCATTTATCCTAGCCCCAATGCTAATCTAAACCCTCAATACTCAACTCTAACTACTTGAATGGAAAAAGCTTTCCACTTACCGACTCCTCTTTTGCAACTACTTTCACACAAAGTTCGTAAACCCAGGGATAGTAATTATTTTAGTTTGTATATATAGTGTTTAAATAAAGGGACACAGGGGTGACTATGCTGTCAGAGAGGGTGTGACAAAGCACATTCAGAGAGCAGTCATACACTACACCCAGTTAGGCTTCTGTCATCTCACTGTCCTCCACACTCTGTTGCTCAGTAGAATTTGTTGTGTGGTGTTTGCCTTCTATTATATCCTTCCAAACTTTTCTTGGGTGTCTATATAGCTTTGGACTGCAGTCACTGGTCCTGTCTCTACTATTGTCAAACAGAACATAGGAAGCCTAGTTGAGGGTAAGGCCACCAGCCTCTTAGGGCCTATCTTTCCTTTAGACTCAGACGGGACACCTATTACATGAATACAGAAACTCACTAGAATTATACAAGTATTTTATGTCATGATCTAGAAACATGATCAAAAAGCCAAGCAATTAGCTACCTCACTCACAAAAGAGGAGTTTGATTTGAAGCAGCATCAGACAAGGACATAAGAAAAGAGTCCATGCCTGGTCAGCATGGCTCAATGGTTGAGCATATTAACCTATGAACCAGGAGGTCATGGTTCAATTCACAGTCAGGACACATGCCTGGGTTGTGGGCTTGATCTCCAGTGTGGGGCATGCAGGAGGCAGCTGATCAATGATTCTCTCATCATTGATGTTACTATCTCTATCTCCCTCCCTCTCTGAAATCAATAAAAATATTTTTTTAAAGAAATTTTAAAAATGGTCCATGTTCACCTCTTCTGTTTCAGCTCCCAGACAAGACTTCCAAGTAGTTCCTACCAGCACTGCCCAAATTTTCGCCTTTTTTTCTGAGCTTAGTTCTCCAACTTTTTAGCAATTTTCTAAGCTACCAATGTCCTCTGAATAAATTCCTTCTGCTTGTATTAACTAGATTTTGTTTCTGTTGCTAACAAGTAACACATCCTAATTGTATGAGGAAAACAAAATATTGCTGGAAAACAATAAAAAAAATTGAATTACTGAAAAGCCATATTTTGTTTCTTGGGTAATTAGAAGCAGTAATAGAAAAATATTATTTCTCCTTTTAACTGTTATAGCCAATATGCCCTACATTAAAAATCAAAATAAGAATTATTTTTGGGCCTTGACAAAATAATTCAAAAATTTCATCTAGAAAGACAAATATATTATAATAGCCAAGAAATTCAGGGGAGTGAAGGAAAGAAGGGTACTTGTCCTGTCAGATGCTAAATTAATAAAAGCTGTTTAACCACTGTATAAAAGAATATGCTGGTGATAGAGGAATAGCATAAAAACATTGAAATAAATAAAAATTAGAAATATATCCAAAACTATGTAGGGATTTAATACATTATAAAATGAGCATTTCAAATTCAGGGGTGAAAGAGAACTACTAGTAGAAATTATAAGCAATCTTTGGGAAATGGATTAGCATTTATATTTTATGAAATACAAAGTTATATTCTACTTCATTTAATATTCCAAAATAAACTCCAAATGGTTCATTAAAAAGGACGTTTATAATCAACCATCAGATTATTGAATACAATATAAATACTTAAAGGTTAACACTTGAATTAAAAAAAATAAACCACCACCTGGCTGGACTGGCTCAACTGGTTGAGTATCATCCTGTGCACTGAAAGGTTACTGATTCCATTCCCAGTCAGGGCACATGCCTGGGTTTCAGGTTTGACCCCCAGGCAACCCATTGATGTTTCTTACTCCTCTACTCTTCCCCTCTCTCTTTCTCTCTTCTTTCCTATATTTAAGCATGTTCTCAGTGAGGAATAAAATAAAAAATAAATAAATAAATAAATAAATAAATAAATAACTATAAAATTACTAGAATTAAACATAAGTGAATAAAAATGTACAAAGAAAGAAAAATGAAAGTAATATTGTAATGAAACATAAACATTTTCATAATCTTGGAGTAGGAAAGGTTCATCTTTCTCTAACCAGAAAGGGTAGTGGGGGAAACCAGAAACAAACTCAGTGTCTTCTACTAAATGTTTAGTAACTATACTATGGTATCTCCATTCGATGGAATATCATGTTCTTTAAGATCTACATAAGGGTGTCCATGTCCGCACTCTATTTTAAGCTTGGGTCTTCTTCTAGCTATGCATCACCAGGCAGGAAGAGCTCTGGAAGGATCAAGGACTATATAGAATCCTCAGGAGCACTTTCACATGTATGAAAGGGGTACAATAAATAGATCAGGGTCAAGACAAGTTACCATTTCCACTCTTTTCCATGACTTTATAAGAAGCCAAGGTCCAGAGTTGGCCTAGGACAAGAGGTCTAGGGAGCCAGGCACTCTAGTGACTGGGAATATAAAAGCTACAGGGACCAAAGGACTTAGTTCTCAAGGCCAAGCCTCCTTACCTGAATAAGAGAATAAAGTCCTTACCAGTAATAAAGAAAGTATTAACCAGGATGTTTTCTGGGTGACTTGCACTTTTGGACTCAAGCATAATGAATGGTCAGCAGGATGAAGGAACTCACAGATTCCAAACACTAGGTATATTTCCTCAAAATGGCAGCAAGATCCTTGGCCTGATCTATTCTCTGATGAGCTATGCTTAATGGTAGTCAGCAGAGCCACAATCACCAGCATTAATATCCCTAAATTCTACCAAATTACCAGCAGTCTTGAGGCAAAGCTTCTTCATAGTTTTATCTAGGAAATTGATACCTACTGGGCATCTCTCTCAAACATCTAAACTACCTGCTCCTCAAGTTTAATGAAACCAAACTCTGATCATTCCAATAAGAGGTGACCTCTCTCCTCTCATCAACTTTCCAGTCCCTTCTTCCTCTACCTACTCTACTGACTTGTTCATAAATTTCTGAAGGCATTTTACATATTTATCTTGAACTAGAGATTAAATTTGCTTAAGTCTCCTAATGTAAATTCTTTCATGGAAATAATCAGATGTTATCCACCAATTATCAATTTAGTAGAAAAAGTACCTCCCTCAAGTCTTTTCTTAAATGGTAATTTCTCAGTGAAGTCTACCCTGTTTCCCAGAAAGTAAGACGGTGTCTTACATTAATTTTTTCTCCCAAAGTTGCACTAGGTCTTATTTTCAGGGGATGTCTTATCACACACACACAGGAGAATGGGGATCTGGGGGATTTTATCTATTTTAAACTGTTGTTTTCTTAGAACCCAAATAGCATCTGTCATGTACTGGTCAACCAACCAATGTAATTATTGGAACACATTGTATCACCTTGAAAACTGAATCTGAGAAAGGATCAAAACTCCCTGAGCCTCACCTGGCCATTGTGGCTGGTGGCTGAGCATCCACCCATGAACCAGGTTCAATACCCGGTCAGAGCACATGCCTGGGCTGTGAGCTCAATAGCCAGTGCGGGACATGCATGCAGAAGGCAGCCAATTAATGGTTCTCTCTCATCATTGATGTTTCCATTTCTCTCTCTCCTTCTCTCTCTCCTTCTCTCTCTCTCTCCTTATCTCTGAAATAAATAAAAACATATTTTTAAAAAAGCAAAAAAAACTCCCTGACCTTTGTCAGTTACTCTATCTTAAGAAATAATTGTCTGGCAGCTGTTGCAGGATCCCTCCTTCATATGCAATTTGAGTCCCTTCTTGCTTACCTCTATGGTTCTGTAGCAGGACAGAAAAATGGTAGAGGATGAGCCATGGACATCCCTATCATTATCAGAAATATGAATGGGAAGAGGATACTTTTCAGTACAATCCTCGCTATGAAAAGCTGAGTGGTACACAGAAAGAAGATTAAGAACACAGGAGGAACAGGAGCACCTCGACAGGGAGAAGAGCCAGTGGTGATGACCCTTGTATCGCTGGGCACACAAGAAGCCACTTCTGTGTATTAGTTGGTGTGGTATCTATCTCTCTTTAAAAATATAGAAAGGTCAATGGCTGGTCAGCTCTGCAAAGACATATAAGTGAACTTCAAATATACATATTATTTGTGATGGCACTTTGAAGTTTATTTAAAATACAAATAAAAACCTCTCTACATTCATTCTCAGACCTTCACATATAATTTAAGAAACTAAACCCCATGAATCTAGTGTCCAATGCAAATTTTACCAGCATGATAAAATGCAAGTAGCACCCCTAGCAAATATAGGATGACTTGATTTTTTTTAAATGTCTCCAAAATGTGAAAATATAATGAAGCTCCAGATTTGCCCTTCAATTTCCTGTTTCAGTCAAAGAATCACCAGAACTTCAGAGATGATCAAATAAGCAGAAGGGAAAAACAAACAAACAAACAAACAAAAACCATCCATGTAGAAAATTCATTCTAAAGAACAAGGAAAGGAATCTGAACCACTATGATACTGCTTTTCTATAGCACATATATTTGATCAAGTCTGTTTCTTAAAAGCTCGCTTTTCTAGATTTTTACCTAGAAATGCCCAGGATCTGCAAATTCATGGGAGGAGGTGGCTAATTCTCTCTCTCTCTCTCTCTCTCTCTCTCTCTCTCTCTCTCTATCTCTCTCTATCTCTCTCGTCTTTGTCTCAAAAATCTCTCCCCCTCTCTCTTTCCCTCATTGTGCATGTACCACCTAGGTGAGACAAAAAAAAAACCTCTGTAAATTACTCACTGTTTTTATTTTACCCCTGCTGGGCTCCTTGTGAGCCTTCCTAGGTTTGTTATACTCTGAAATATGGAGCATTAATGACCTTTTAGAAAGTGCCAACACATGTCAGGGGAGGCTACTTGCTCTGCTTGTCATAAAAAAGGGTGTTAATAGGCTCCAAAGGGGGCCCTCAGTAAGGAAAATAGTACTTCAAGCCTTTATTAACTGGCTGCTATCTTGTAGGGAGATCCAAAGTGGTGAGCCCTCAATTTGGAAAAAGACTGCATTCAAGAACAAGGGAAAGAAGGCACTAATGGGGTCCTTTTACAATTCGAATTAGACGTGTGACCTTGTAAAGCCTGATTAACTATTGTGTTTTCATCTCCCCCTGTTGACAATTGGTTTGTTAAGTGGCTTCTCTTAATAGCAAAATGAGTGTCACAGAGAGGGTGCTGCTGGATGCCAGCCTCTGCAATTTCCAGAATGTGGCAGATCCTTCCCAGCTGATTTTAGTTCATAGATAAAATTATTTGTAAACCCAAAACAGAAGGCATGTTTGGTTCTTAAAATAGCCCCATCTCTGTCATTCCTATGGCTACTATACAAAAAAAATTTAGAGCTTCTTGATGACAAGGGTAATAAGATGTTAGGGGTGTGTGTGTGTGAGTGTGTGTGTGTGTGTGTGTGTGTGTGTGTTTCTACCTCTCAGAATAGCATTGCAGATGATGTCTGGCTCGATTAACAATTAACTCGAAATGGCTAAGCCACCACATTAGTGCAACAACAAGACAGCTGAGCTGGCCCTACCTCTGCACATAACTGTTTTCGAAATGGCATATCAGATATTCAATAGAGCCAGCGAGGCCTTTCCAATGTGTGCCATTACCCAGGGATAATTTAGGGGGGGGAAATATGCCCATACTCCTTCCACTTATTCTTATCCTCCATTCTCCCAACTTCACCTATTGATACAATTAATACTGAACTAAACTTTTTCACTTACATTCTGAATGTTTACTTGGTAGTTGTTTTACCACTCGATTCCAGTTAGGACCAGAACCTGAAGCACTAAAATACCCTGGGAAAAGCTAGTCTCTTGCTATATCTGGTTGAGACTGGAAGCTGTAATGTTAGATATCTTGCCAGAGAGTCTGTTCTCATGACATTTGTAACCCAACTTTATAATGCCAAAGTCCAGAAGAGTTCTGGACCCAGTTACATAAAGGGAAAGTGCTACTCACTGATTATCCCATGAGTGAATTATGGCAAGAATGAGTTGCATGGGCATGTGGTCCCTCTCCTGGGTGCCCAACATTGCACACAATTGAAGTGAGGATAAAATGGACATTAAGGCAGCCTTGAAGGGGAAAAAAGTCACAAAGGGTGTCATGAAGGCTCGTAAGGAAGGAGAAGGTGTGCTACTTAAAATGACTTGATGATGAGAATAAGAAATAGAAGCATTCTGTCTTACTGTTCTAAACCATTAAACATTTAATTACCTCACTTTGCTAATGGTATAGGGAAAGAGCGAAGAAAAAAGAGGTGGAGCAGGCTGGTGTTCTATAGCAGGTTACTTAGCCTCTTTGAACTTTATTTTTCAGTTTCCTGAAAAATAACATGAAATTTGTGTGAGGCTAAAATTAAATAACATTACTGCTATAAGCAGAAAAATGGCTCCCTCAAAACATACCTATGTTCTGATCTGTGACATGTGAGCATCATCTTATATGAAAAAACAAACAAAAAAATCTTTGCAGATGTGATTAAGGATTTTAAGATGGGGACATTATCCTGAATTATCAGATGGGCCCAAATGCAAGCACAAGTACCTTCATAAGAAAGCACAGAGGAAAAATTGACACAGACAAAAGAGAATAAGGCAGTAAGACAGAAGCAGATACTGGAATGATATTACCATGAGTCAAGGAATGCAGGCAGCCATTGGCAGCTGGAAGAATCAAGGACTGATTTTACCCCTAGAGCCTCTGGAGGGAATGTAACCTGCTGACACCTGTATTTTGGCCTAGTCACTAGGCCCTAGTGCAGTGGTCGGCAAAATGTGGCTCGTGAGCCATACGTGGCTCTCTGGTCCCTTAAGTGTGGCTCTTCTACAAAATACCACGTGCGGGCACATACTCACGTACAGTGCGATTGAAACTTTGTGGTTCATGCGCAGAAGTCAGTTTTCGGCTCTCAAAAGAAATTTCAGTCGTTGTACTGTTGATATTTGGCTCTGTTGACTAATGAGTTTGCCAACCACTGCCCTAGTAAAACTGATTTCAGACTTCTGGCTTCCAAAACTGAGTGAATAAACTTTTGAAGCTTGATGCCACTATGTTTGTGGTTATTTGTTACCACAACCATAGGAAACATACAATTTATGCTGGAATATTTCAGTGATCTTACCAATAAGATGGCCCAAGTAACAGAAGGTGGGGGGATATGTGATGTTTTTAGTTCAACCAGATATCTAAAATTTGTATATATGGAGGTTATCTCCAAAAAGTAGTTTGATGAATTCCTGTCCAAGGGCCCTTGTCTACGGTTATTAGCCTTCAAGTCCTGATATATTTGACTATTTTAACACCTGCAAATTTCAAGTTACCTGATAATTTGCAAATGATTCAGTGAAGAGTTGTAAGACTTTCTAGCTACTACCTTAGTTTTATGCATTAAAATATTCATCAAACATTTACTATTCATACTAAATACTGCAGACAAAAAGCAAGACAGAACCAAATATCTGAATCAAGGAATACTTAATCAGTTAGAAAACACTGCCTAAACACTAAAGAGCACATTGATGTTTAGTTAATATGGCAGAGACTACAACTTGTTCCCTAATATGGGTTGTCTTCTTATATGGTAATAGAATTTTCAACTGGACTCATAGCCATCCAGATTAAAAACAACAACAAAAAAACAACAACACTATACTCCTTAGGAGTATAGGTGACAAGGATATTCATTTAAGGCCAGGGGACTTTGAGCAGAAATGATGTGTGCAACCTCCACTTCATATCCATAAGAGGAAGGAGATGTGGTCCTTTCACCTCTTTATTTTTTCCTCTGGCTTTAATATGGACATATTGGAGAGAACTTAGCAAAGCAGGAAAGGGTGATGACCACATTATAGATGGCAGAAGTCTAGCTCTGCCACACTTTGGAGCATCTCTGGGCTATTTATGTTTAAATTTGCATCAACTAAGGAAAAACAAACACAACTTTTTATCTTGTTTAAAATATCATTTTGGTGTTTTTACAATGTCCAAATATAGATCCGAACAAATAAAGTCTCAATTATTCAAATTAATATCAGTACATAAGGAGTATAACAAAACAAAACAAAAAATGGGCCTCCCAATGAATTAACACCAAAGTGCAAGCAAGTTTATTTTAATTACAATTTATTGGACTGGATTGGTTGGAAGATGGAGAGAAGCATCAGTAAGAAAATGCTAGCCAGTCCTAAAAAGAATAGAAACTCAAATTTATGAAGGAAACAAACACATGGCTGTGACTTACTAGTATCTTCCCAAAGGGCATGTGGTAGAGTGGTCATATTGGTGACCCGAAATGTGCACAGGATTTGAGGTCAGAAACCTTGGATTCTGGATCCAGTTCCATTACATACCAGTATTGTGACTCTGAGCCTTATCTAGAAAATGGAGAAAGCACTGTCTCTGCTACTCACAACAGGAAGAAGGAATGCAGTAATGAAAGTGACGCTGTGGCACATGGTGAAACCCTGCACCAGCTCCTACTGAGAGCAGAGATCTAAGATTGCTCCAGGCTTCGGAGCTGAATTTTCTGCTTAGGTACATTTTTGTTTGACCAACATAGTGTTTTAACATTTTAAATTTATTACCAACATTTGAAACCAAGATATTTCACATAAATGTAGATTCTCTACGCTATCTTGAGAAATCTACGGGTTGGACATTGGGTCTTCATTGCTGCCTTGCAATCTTCAGCCTTCAATGAGCATTTATTTTTCCATTCATTCCACCAATACTCATCCACACAGGACTAAAGGACTATCTGGGCACTGTTCTAAGTGCCCCATGGACATGAGTGAAAAAAGCAGAGGAGGCTATTTCTTCCACAGAGCTGGCTTTCGGGGGGGTGGGGGGGGGTGGGGGGAACGACACTCACAATCTACTGTTATCCAGCCCATTCTTCTCATTCATGCTCTCGGCCTGGCCCTGGAATTTGTGACCCTAAAGCCTAGACTGTTTTCAGGGAAATGCCCTCTGCAGTGAGAAGAGAGGTTGTATGTAGAATTTTGTGTCTGGTTTAGCGTCTCAATACCTGATAGAATGGAGTGAGTGGGCAAAATAAAAAGTGAGCTAAAGGAATTTCAGTTTGTAGCATAATAATATGGTCTCAACTAAATCACCCTCAAATATAAACAAAACAGATAGCTTCTCTATTTATTCATCTACTCATTCAATAAACATTTACCAACTGCTAGTTGTGTGTCAGACACTGTACCAAGAGGTAAGATATATAGACTATATAGATAGATGATAGATAGATAAATGCTTCAAGATGGACACCCTCCAAAGCTTAAGTAATACCACAATCAGACTTATAGCATTCTGATACAAAGAGACATACCTCTATAATCACTGGCATGCTACCAGGTGTAAAAATCTAAGTCCTTTTATTCATTAATGACAATACCTGACTTTCTTTTTTCCTATATTTTCTAATTGCTTTATCTATATTAAATCATTTTATTCTCATAACAAACCCATGGAATAAGCATGGTTTTATTCCCATTTTACAGATGTCACCTACAAATATAATGTTCAATCCTGGGAACACGTGTGTTTTTTTAAAAATATATTTTATTGATTTATTTACAGAGAGGAAGGGAGAGGGATAGTTAGAAGCCTTGATGAGAGAGAAACATCAATCAACTGCCTCCTGCACACCCCCTACTGGGTACGTGCCAGGCAACTAAGGTACATCCCTTGACCAGAATCAAACCTGGGACTCTTCCATCTGCAGGCCGACGCTTTATCTACTGAGCCAAACCAGTTAGGGCCTAGGAACACGTTTTACCTTTTCAAGCTATGAGATTTCTTATCCATGACCTGGTTACTTGACCTTAGTACAATAATTTGTTCTGTTTGTTTAAATTTCATATCTTTTAGAAGCAGAACTTGTAAAAGTTATTTTAATTTATTAGCCATCTGTCTTGAGTGATTTATTATCAGGAGCACTAAATCTAGTTCAATGAAACAATAATAATATAAAAATAGCTATTGTTTATTGCAGGTATATTTGCTAGGAACCACATGGGTTTTATCTCACTACCACATCCCTACTCAGACAAATGAAGAAACCAAGGCTCAGATAGATGAGTAATATTCTCAATTCATACAGCTAATAAGGCCCAGGACTCAAATATAAACCAAGAATTCAGCCTAGTGCTTTTTTCATCTTCCACATGACACACCTGAAGGGACTATAAAGGAAAAGAAGTAGAGATCTCCAAACTTTTGGTGAATCTGAAGATCTCCAGGCAGAGGACAGGGCCTGGTCAGAAGGAAGGTGTGAGGTTTGGGGGTGGGGGACCTGGAGGAGAAAATGGGTTTTCTGGGAGGCCCCACCCACGGATAACAATTAGAGCAATCCCAAACAGGGGCATAGCAAATCCACAAGCTAGTGATTTTGGCATCGCTCCAAGATCTACCAGTAGATACCGGTGAACTCTTGATCTGAAGATAATTTTTAAGTGCCTTTGGTTTTAAGGTTGGTTTATCTCATTTGGTCATTTTCACCTAATTAAATCAAATTCAGTTTAAAATTATGTGGAAACAGCTAAAAATACCTTGGGGATACAATTCCTTCTGGGGGATAAAAAAATCAAATTTGGCCATCAATAAACTCAACTCAATAAAGAATGGAAACAAGAAGCCAGATTCCATAATTACTGCATGTATGCTAATATGCTATGAATATTTGAGGCATTAATACAAGATATCCAATATATTTCTGATGTTAAATCATCTCTGAAAGTAAACAGAATCAAATAGTAAATGGCAAATGGTCACTAGTAATCTTTTGACCTGATTTTTAAAGCATGGCACTATTCAGAAGATCAAATAATGCACATAAGGTTAAAAAAAAATACAATAAAGTTGATTCATAGATTTCCTTCACCTAGAGAGGTCCAGTGATTTCAATATGTATCTCTTTTACCACAACCCCTTAAAAAGAGAAGACACACAGAAACAAAAAGAAAGGATAATAAGAAATTTGAAGGGAGAGCTTGGGGAAGAAAACAGTCCATGGGGATATTTTTGCTCCCAGTTGTGGCAAGTGCCACATTTCCTCCTAATAACCTTGACCTGCTTTTCCTGGCCCAACAGTAGCAGCTTTGTCACATCAGCTTAGCATCTGCTTATCAATCTGTGCAAACCTGACTTTCACTTCCAGTGTTCTTAACACTCAGAATATCACAGTGACCGGGTTCACTGAACAGCCAGCAGAACATAGAAAACATTCAGTTCTAAGGGGGAGGAGGGATGGGGGAAGGTTGAGGACATGGTCAGAGCATGGTTTCTTTATTGTCCAATGATCACACGTAGAAAGCATATTTGCTGAGCAGTACATGGGGCAGGTTGTTCTAAAGTTGCAGAATTAATGGGTTGTTGAATCTTAAAAAGAAAAATATCATACCCCACAGACTTCAGTAAATATGCAATGGTCTGTCAATCTTCTGCAGGTATTGCACTGATGTTGTGGCAGGATAGTCACATCTTCTATATAAAACAAAAATAGGGACCCAAAGAATAGTGGGAGACCATGACACTGAACTATGGTGGCTGAGTGTGTGGCTGTCTTGTCAGGCTTTTTGGATTCAAATTTTGGCTGAACCACTGGCCATCCATGAGGCCTTGGGCAAGCTACTGAAGCTTAATAGTACCTTTGGGCTATGGTGATGATTAGATGAAGTAATGAATAGAATGGTACAGAGCCTGGACTCTAGCAAGCACCAAATAATTATGTAATCCAAGAAATACAAGTGTATTTATGGAAACAAAGTAATGTTAACAGCTAAGGTAAGGCAGACTATTTGAAACTGGACCTATCCCAAAAATGTTTGACTTGCATAATGTATGTAGTATATACCCTATAACAGTGAGGTTTAGTGTGGGATGACTCATGGTCAGAGGATTTCTTTTGATCTGGGCACTTTTTATTTTCTAAATATGCTTTTATTGATTTTAGAGAAAGAGGAAGGGAGTTGGATAGTGAGAAATAGCAATGTGAGAGAGAGACATCATCAATCACCTGCCTCCTGCATGCCCCCTACTAGGGATCAAGCTTGCAACCCAGGCATGTGCCCTGACTGGGAATCGAACTGGTGACCACTAGTGCATGGCACAATGCTCAATCAAGTCACACTGACCAGGGCTGATCTGGGCAAGTCTTAATGGCTTGGCCTGGTGTATCCTAAACTAGTCATTGACTTGACAAATAGTTATTGACATAATCTATTCCTGGGTTTAACTATTCTAATTTCTAAAACAGGGAACACAATGGTGAACAAGAATGATAATGTCCATCTCTCACAAAGCTTACATGCAAGTAGGGGCAAAAGAAAAATAAATAAATATAAAAAGATGTTTAAAGCCAGGATGTAAAACTTCTGTGAAGAGAAATAAAGAAGAAAAGGGGATACTGAGGGTTAGAGTATAGTTTCTAGTTCATGTGGTCAAGTATCTCTGAGGAGGTGATACTTGAGCAGAGACCCGAAGGAAGTAAAAGAAGAGCTGATGCAAATACCTTGAATTATCTTGAGATAATTCAAGCACAGGAATCAATAGCAAAGACTGAAGCCAAGTGTGCTTGGCAACCTGTGGGAAAACAGGTCAGTGTGGCCACAGAAGAGGGAAGAAAAGAGAGGAGGCAGGAGATGTGATTAGAGAGCTAGCCAACAGTCCATCCTGCAGGTGATCAGGTTCATTATAGGGAGTTTGAAATCTCTAAAACTATGCTGAGAAACCATCAGAAAACTTTGAGCATAGAAGTGGCATGGACTGACATGTTTTAAAAGGACCCTTCTGGAAAACAAACTGTATGCGAAACAGACTGTAACGAGTCAGAGTGGGATCAGGGGAACCATTTGGTGCCTTCCATAGCAGAACAAAAGAGATGACTGGGCTCTAATAAAATGACAGTGATGAGAAGTGGCCAGATGTGGGATATATTTTGAAACACGATCAGCAGATAACTTGAATAATTGGTATAAAGAAACATAAGTGAATATTAACCCCTAGCAAAATTGATTTCTAGTAAAAGCTAGCTGGATGAAAGATATTGTCACATTGAGAAAGCTTGAGAAAAGCTCAGTTTGGGAATGGAGGGGAATTAAAATTTTGGACAAGCTAAGTTTGAGATGCCTATTAAAAGTCCTGATGGATGCCAAGTAAGTAAGATAAATGAAACTATAGTGCATAGGAGAGGTCAGATCAAGAGATATCTATTTAGGAGTCATTGTATATAGATAGTTTTAAATGGAACTGAATTAGATCACCAAGAAAGTGACTTCAGCTGGAGAGAATGTCTAGGCACTTTTTTTTTTAGGGCAGGGTGAAGCAGGATCCAAGAGGACAAGAAAGATTGCTTCATTAGAACAAGTTACAGTAGAAAGAGGTTGAAGCTAGGCATTCAAAGACACAAACCTTAAACACAGCTGGATCATAGGCTGGTGTGAAGATTACTTTGTGTCCATTTTCTAAGCCATTAAATGAGGTGTACTGCCCATGCCTGCCCCACCCTTACAGTTGATAAAAGACTCAAGATGTTTCTTCTGTGGGAAGTAACAATGGGGCACTGCTAGCAGGCAAAAAGAAAAAAAGGTGTGACCCCAAGACATCCTCACACCCTACTGGGAAGAGAAAAGGCCAAAACTCCTCCTTTTCATTTCATAAGAAATGTCAATGCTAAGCTACATATGAGTACATTCAGAAGAGTATGAAAATGAGTCAGAGCAGCATCAAAGAAGAGAAAAGGGGGGGGGGGGGGATTATTGATAATACATAAAGAGCCAAAGAAATAGAAGATATTCTTAATTTGTCTTCCTTACTGGTCAGGAACATAAGAAGGAAAAGAAAATGCAATCTTGGCTACTTGACATTTCACAAGGGAGGCAGCATTCGGGATCCTCTGAGGGAGATCACTGCTCAGGATCTTAGTGAACAGGAGGTTATGCAGTGGAGACCCTGATAGTAATTCAACTAGAATGGATTCAGAGGGTTGATATGCAGGCATTCAATCCTGTGAAGGAAGGAGTCTAATGTGTGTTCCAAATGGCTGTGAAAGATTAATTTATTTTAGAAATTGTTTCTGAGCAGAGAAAATCTATGAGACAGTTGAAAAAAGTTAATGATGAAAATAAGTAGAATTCTAGCTTGTCTTCATTTTTTCAGGAACAGAAAGGGTATGAGCAGAAGAAAGGGTATGAACTAGTTTAAATACAATATGTTCCAATGTATGAACATGACAATAAAAGCAAACATCAGTTAGCTATCTTTTATTTCCCTTGCACTTCCCATTTGGGAACAGTTTTAAGTACTAGACAAAGAGAGAATAGATAGGTAGATAGAAAGAATATATACATATATAAACATATATCAATAAATAATTTAATAAAATGTCATGAACACATTTACATGGTATTTTACAGATTTTAGGAGAGAGGGGTATCTTTAAAAATACCACAAAAAAAAACCCCTGAAAAATATATAACAAATATAATTATTAATATTTTACTTAATTGCTTCATTTTTTAAAGGTATTCCATATCACTCTCAAGTCCCTTTTGCCTCATGCCTAGTCCTAATCATCTGGCAATGATAAGTATTATTCTGTGTTTGTTTAAAACTTGTAGCAATGTTATCACTCTGTAACTACCATTCTTCAACTTGCTTTTTTTCCACTGCGCATTGTTTTTAAGGTGCGTACGTGTATATAAGAGATTTATTTCATACCTTAAGTTCTTTCTCAGTTATTAGTGGATTTTGCTCTATCTCATATAACTATCCCCAGCAAGCAGGACAGAATTCAGAGATCTTACTTTACAGATGACAGTACTCAAGATTGTTCAGCTGATAAGCACAGAACCTTCTGTCTCTATGGCCAATGCTCCTTCACTATATCAACCATTTCAAAATTATACTAACAGCAGTAAAAATCATTTTGTTTCAAATGTAAACCTTACACAGAATCCCAGTATATCAGAGGAATTCACACTGGTGCCACAGGCAGATGTCTTGGGCCATGGCCCTAGTTCCACCCTGTGCCCTGCAGTGAGAGGCTCTCCAGACAGCCTCATGTACCTCGAGGCCTCACAGAACCTTGTCTGTGAGCCCGTGCAGGAGAGCAGCTGCCTTTCTGCAAACTCTGTGCAGTCTGGACAGGGTTATAAAACAGACCAAGAAGCCCATAGCAATTTGGTCAGTGAGAACACACTTATTGTGATGCCACCTGTGCATGATGGGGTCATGGGCAAAGGAGGGCTGCAAAGCTGGGCCTGCATTGAGGAACCAGGGTGAAAGCTGTTTAATACTCTCCTGGGGTTAAAACTCGGCAAGAGAAGATCTCAAGAAGATGGAAACCTCACACATGATGGAAAATAGATACGTTGGAAATGGGCAAGAGAAGTAGTGAGCAAGCATCAAGGAAAGGGTGGCTTTTGCAGATGACAAAGAGAACACACCCTTCAAAGGAAACATTTCAGCACTTGGGAGAAAAAGGAAAACAGCATCCATAGAAATTAATAGACAAAATAAAAACAGAAAATATAGGGTGTCCAAAAAATGTATACATACACTTTGAATGAATAATATAAAGGTAGTGTTTATTAAAATACATTTCGTTTTCAAAATTGAGCCACCAGCTATTAAAGTGTATATACATTTTGAAGACAAATGAAGCCAAAGAAGGGAAAAATGAAAAAGAAGATTTGCTTTTGTTTTCTAAATAGAATGACAAAAGTCTAAAAGAAGAAATGCCTTAGATTAAACAAGTTTTTAAAAATATAGAGCTAAACACACGGTAAAGGAGAACATGTAATAAAAATATCATGAAGCTCAAGAGACCTACAGACAGTGTATAACATTGAATGGAAGAACAATTTAATCTGAGATCAAGAAGTAAGATAACAAATCAAAAGTGACACGTTGCATACAAATAGATATGGCATAAATCCTAGAGACAAGAAGGATGGTGTTAAAAAGTGGTATCAATTGAATCTCAGGGTTGGACAGTTAAGGACTGGAAGAATAAGAAAACAATAAGAAAGGCAATCTTGCAGTTCTATGTCAAAAATACCCTTTGAGACAGCATAGAGGGACCTGGATAGTATTATGCTAAGCAAAGTAAGACAATCAGAGAAAGACAAATAAATACCACATGATCTCATTTATATGTAGAATCTAATGAAAAAAATAAAGTGACGAATATAATATGACCAGTGATATGGATACATGAAACAGACTGATGAATCTCAGATGGAAGGGGGGAAGGATAGAGATTAATCAAATAACTTATATGTGTATATGCATTTCCCATGAACACAGGCAATAATAGAGTTGTGAAGGATGGGCAGGGCAGGCATCAGGAGAAAAGAGGGAAATCTGTAATACTCTAAATAATAATTATATATATGCATTTCTTTATTTTTAGTGTTTATTTTTTTAAATATATTTTTATTGATTTCAGAGAGGAAGGGAGAAGGAGAGAGTGATAGAAACATCAATGATGAGAGAGAATCACTGATTGGCTTACCTCCTGCACTCCCCCAACTGGGGATTGAGCCCACACCTGGGCATGTGCCCTGACCAGGAATCAAACTGTCACCCCCTGATCCATAGGTTGACACTCAACACTGAACCACACTGGCCGGGCTAAAGCAGCTTTTTAAAACAGGACACTTTTAAGGAAGGTTCCATTTATCTACAGCATCATTACAGTGTTTGACCTGAAGTTGGTATTCAATAAGCATTTGTTGAATCAACCTCCTACAAAGAGAGGAAGGCTGGATATTATAATTTTAGCCTTAAATATGTGAGCTCAACCAGAGAGAGAAAGTTTACAGAGAATATCAGGACATTAAAAACCTCTGAGAACTGCAAATAAGTAAATTAATTAAATAAATAATAGGATCACTAGAACACACCAAAGGTATCATTAGGTTTGTCTTCTACAACATATTTCTATGCCAAACTACAAACTGAAACCAATATTCTTGTAGGAGAGAAGATGATGTCTATTAAAACAACTGTGTGTGTGTGTGCGTGTGTGTGTGTGTGTGTGTGTGTGTGTCGGGGAGAAACATTCAGTCTTTCTGTACATGTGCATCCAATTGGAGTCAACACCTCAAAAATAAGAGAGAGAAGACAGAAAGTAGAATGAGGCTGGTTACAAAGAAACCATTTGTGTGATATTGTTTAAAAGAAAGATCTAAGAAGGGAACACATTTATGATCTTGACAATAAAAAAAATCTCTATAAAAGCAGAAATCTATTGATAGAGTCTGAAGAAGAGGTGACTAGAAGATAAAGCACATTTAGTGATGAAAGGAGGGGAAAACAGGTATGGGAAACCATCGTGAAAACTTGAGAAGTCTGAGTTTATAAGAAATTGTTTTGGCTTTGATGGAAGAAGAGGAATAATGTATATGTCTATTGTGTAAATAAATTTTATATTTTTAAAACCTCTGCAGATCTAATGAGGACTTCAAAAGAGTTAGTCAGTCTCCACAAATGTTTGATAGCAAGTCTTCTAATTATCATTTTGTACCTTCAATCCTATTAAGATGATGCATTTCCAAATTCCTTATGCTACCAAGTCCAACACTGTAGCATCATTAAACAAAATTTAGTTCCAACCTCCAAACTTCCTTCAATTTATTCACTGGTTGTTTATATTCAACATCCAGGACCTACTGACAGTAAAAAGGTAGGAAGGAAGGCAGCATTCATTCAAAACAATGGTTTCCAGAAATTTACATGAGGAGGAATTTGGGGTAGGGGATAACAGGATTTGGAAGCCAAATTGTTAACCAAACCACTGCCAACCAATGAGGGCTAGTCATGAAATGATTTAGTAGAAACGTTTTATTGAGCAGTGAAAACCATGAAACTAGCAAAAAATCATAAAGAACCATGAGGAAATCAGGGAGGAAAATTATTTGAACTTTGGCACCAGGAGCAAAGCAAAAACAATTAAATCAGAGCTGAATTCACCCCAGTGTTATTCTATATTCTCCTCCTTAATTCATGTGGCAAGGCAGGGCCAAGGGTGGGCCCATTTCATTGTCACCCCTCCCTAAGCATAGAGCTGGACATTTAATGGGCACACCCAGCTTCTGAGACTCCCTCTCAGTGCCAACTGGCAACAGTTTTCATAAGACATCTGCAGGCAGAGAATGAATACTCTCTCCCTTGGGTACTGAGTTTTAAACATTCTGCAAAGGTATATATATATATATATATATATATGCAGAATTGAACTAACCAAGTGTTTGGATTTTGCACCTAGGTGATGCTGACGATTAGCCAAGTTTGGGGGAGCCCAGCCAAATGGAAAGCATGTGGGACATCAGTGGAGTATGGCTCCATTTCATCTTTCCCTCTGCAGGTGTGGCCTCTTAGGTCTCCGTTCTCTGGCCTGTGAAATGGTGATAAGGCTGACTGCTTTCTCCCTCTTCTCACTGCGATGTTGTATAGGTCAAAGAGATACTGAACTTCATTTTATGATCTGTGGATCGGAGAGGACTGAGTATACCCTTCTCATATTCATGCAGGGTTAGGGTATGCCTCATTGGCTCGCATGCAGTGTCCAGCTTGTGTGCTGCCACTCTGTTCCCATGTTTGTGGACTGGCATCGCCCGGGGCAGAGACAGAACAAGGATGAATGAACCTGGGAAGCTTGTGCACTAGCTGATGATGCAGTCTTGCTGAGCTTGAACACTTTTATATATATATATATATATAATGGATTTTTCACAGAGAGGAAGGGAGAAGAATAGAGAGTTAGAAACATTGATGAGAGAGAAACATTGATCAGCTGCCTCCTGCACACCCCCCACTGGGGATGTGCCCACAACCAAGGTACATGCCCTTGACCAGAATTAAACCTGGGACCCTTCAGTCTGCAGGCCAAAGCTCTATCCACTGAGCCAAACTGGTCAGGGTGAGCCTGAATACTCTTGACCCACATCATCCTCCCTCCTAAGTCATCCCTCCTGAGAAAATATTAATTCCTAAGTAATCAATAGTATGGTGTTGCCAGCCACCTGGAATGATCAGGGATAACCTCAGCTTCTTCAGGAAATATTGTAAAGGAAGAGACAATCAAGATGGTCTTTTATTTTGTTTGAACTTTAAGAGATGTTATCTGTTACTCTAGAAAGCAATATTTGGCCAAATAAAAATTAATAATCTAGGTTTTTTTCTTCCAGTGGATGGCCAATGTGCTATCCTAGGATAAAAGAGTTCCCTTACCTCATTCAAGTAGATTGCACTTTGACCCCTCATATGAGAGTATTCATATGTACCGTGACAATGGAGTGTGGTGTTTCCACACTCACCTGTTTCAACCATAGTACTTGCCATAGGGCTGGGCACATGGTGAGCACTCAATGATTACAAGTTGCCTAACTGATCCTTAATCTGTCCACAGGGGTCTTGAGATTTCTTCTGAGGAAGAAATGAGCCAAATGAACCTTAATAATGCCAATGCACTCGGAAAACTGGAGAAGGCTGTCTAAATACAAAGAAACCAGCTGCCACTAGACCCTAGTATTTTCTTGGGCTTCTGGACAAGACCCAGAGGGCCATGCTGCCGCCATGGATATATTCTCTAGTGGAGTATTTTTATACCTCAGAGATTCCAGCTGCTAGGAGAATATTTATGCGGCAGTAAAAACTTTAACGGAGAGCTGTTTGGCTCTAATAGTTTCAGGTATTTCTACACATCTCTGCTCACCATGTGTCATGTTGAATTATATTGTGTCCAGAGTGTGACAGCAGCAGCCCATAATGGGACTAACATAAAATGGAATGGCCTGAAAGAGGGAATAGAGAAAGTGTAAGAGAATGGGAGAGGAGGGAGAAGAAAGGGAAAGAAGAGACTTTAAAAAGAAATATTTGTTTTGCGTTTGGTTGTTTGATTTCCAGAGTCTAAGGAAAGTGAAGAATGTAAAGAGGAATTTATGTGGCTGGCCTCACCTGCCTTTCTCAGTTGGGACACTCTGGGTAAAGGCTGCAACACTCATGGGTAGCACAGTGCAGTGGGTCAGAGCACAGACTCTTGTACCTCATTTCCTGAGTGCAAATCCCAGCCTTCCCATGCTTTGGCTCTGAGATCCTGAAATGTTACTTAACCTCTTTCTGCCTCAGTATCCTTATCTGTAAATTGGAGATGATAATTCTAGTACTACTTCATGAAAGTTGATATAAACATTAAATGAATTAATATTTTAAGTACTTAGTGCCGATACATAGTAAGTCAGATATACATATATATTCACATCTATATAAATAAAAGCCAAATGACCGGAACGCTGAAACAACCAGAATGAGCCAAGAAATATACTTGGTTCAAATCAACTGGTCATTATGATGTGCACTGCGGCTGGCTAACTGGCCCAATTGGAGCCCCGATCTACCCCCTCAACCTCCTGTGGCCCCTCCCTTCAGCCAGCCTGGCTCCTAATTGGCCTCCTCCACCCTAATTGGGGGTGGGACCAGCCAGACCCTACCCATGCATGAATTCCTGCACCAGGCCTCTGGTATTCATATATTTACATATACATTTATATGTCTAATGTATATGTACATTTCTAGAATCAAATTACCATTGAATGACCACAATTGAATGCTACAGTAGGGGGCACCAATCTAGAATCTGAAATGACACTAGTCTAGGTGTCATTCAAACTATAAATGAATATTCTTCAGGAAAAAGTTCTTTCTGAGCTTGGGTATGTAATTTCTTTTGGGGGGAAAATGACACAACTATGCAATTATCACTAATAGATACATTAAAATATTTAATGTGCTGATCACTATAATGAACACTTTACAAGGATTCTCTAATTTCAGACTCACAACAATTCTATGGGTTTGGAACTGGTAACCTCAGTGCACAAATAAGAAGCTGGAAGATGACCTGCCCAAGGTCACACAGCTGGTACATAATAAAGCCGAGATTTGAACCAAGTATATTTCTTGACCCTAAACTTGGGGTCCTTAATCTCATCAGATATGCGTGTTAAAATTAATATAGTTTAGCCTGGCTGGCATGGCTTAGTGGTTGAGCACTGACCTAGAACCAGGAGGTCACGATTCAATTTCTGGTCAGGGCACAGGCCTAGGTTGTGGGCTCCATCCCCAGTTTGGGGTGTGCAGGAGGCAGCTGATCAAGGATTCTCTCTCATCATGGATGTTTCTATCTCTCTCTCCTTCCTTCCTCTCTGAAATCAATCAATAAAATATATATTTTTTAATTTTTTTAAATTTAATATAGTTGTTATTCTGTTCCAGCTCAAAGATGTATAGTTTAGATCTTAGATTCTAGAGTGCCTACTTCATGTAGGCACAAAACCATAGTAAACAAGCTAAAGAAAAAAAACAAAAAAAACCCTCTCCTTTGATGGGCAAACAGTTCTCTTGAAAAGCCACAGGTGAAATGTTATTATGACATGATGTAGACCTGACATTTTAAAGTACTTTGTACCAAAATTCTTCAGAACACTAGTCACAGTGATAAGCACTTTACAAGGATTATCTAATTTCAACTTCATAACAATTTTATGAGGTTGGAGCAAGTGTCTCCAGTCCATAATAGATAAGAATAAAAGGTAATATTGTTGTTGCCATATTACATAAGGGGATCCTGACACACACAGCTGCTTAAAGATTTATCTAAATAATGATGGAGCCAGTGTTTGACTCCATCTCTGGTGTTCTGAATCCAGGGTCTGTGCTGTGAACCACTGTGCTATTCCACAGGATGTGACCAAACTCTGAGGCCAGCACTCTAGATTGAAAATACAAGGTTTATTATGTTTAAGTAAGCAGGGAACTGGTCAAAAAGAGAGCAGAAAATTCAAGAAGGAAGAATCCCTTGGTAATTTATCCACGGGATCACCAGTTTCTTGCACCTATATTTGTACTTTTGGCTTGGGTGGCGAGGAAGACAATAAAAAGCTTTCACATAGTACGAGAGAAAAGTCTAAGTTTGTCTTACTGGAGTGAATAAACTTCGAACTTGTCATTCAGTGTGAGTCTGAGAAGCAGCCAAAAATGAATAAAAGCACTATTGCTAGCTGTTATTATCATAGTGCTTTCAGATTGATTAAATAGTGCACATGATCTCAAGCGCAGTTGAATACTGCAAATAACCTAAAGTGAAAACAAAGCTATGTTTAGGAAGCTTCTGTGGCAAAAGCTCTGGGGATGAATCTCTCCTTTATACTTTGACCTCTGCAGCCTCTCTCCTCCACTTCCTCCTTTCCCTATCCCGCAGAAAGTCATCTACATTCCTGAAAATGGCTTGCATTTCAACCGATAGAATAGCTTAAATTCCAGATTTCCAAGCTCAATTTGCAAAGGAACTTTCCCCTTCCACTCAGCTGCCCCCAGAAACATCACCATCTTGATCCTCCGGAGAATGTGTTGTTTTTCCTTTTTGTGGGCCTGAACAAAGGCAGGGGCTGCTTAAGCAGTAACATAAGAGCATTTAGGAAAACAACTCTACTAACTAGAGAACATCTTGTTTAGTACTTAACGCTACATGATGAAGACAAACTTCATCCTGGAGTTTGCTGGGTCTACTTTCACCCCCATTTCCATCTGTTATTTTGCTGTGATACTGACAGCCACTCAGATGGCTAAGTGCTCATCTGGGGCTCCTAGATTAGAGTCCGTCTGTTTAGCCATAGTTTTGATCAGTGACTCACAGACTCGATTTCTTTGATGTCTATAAAAGAGTTTCATAGGTTGGTCATAGTTAACATGCAAACCAAAGCCTTTCTTTTTCCAAAAAAGTAGGAAGTAAATTACCTTATATTTCCTCTTTTGGTGGCACTGGGGGTTCATGTTCTCCAGCACTATGTCACATGGCCCCTCCTAAAAGTAATGTATCTAAATTAAATGTCTCCTATATAATAGGTGTTTATCTACTTATAGATCTATAAATGTATAGGTCATTATGTGAGATACACACAGAGAAAAGTATAAAACTAGTCACCAATATGTTCACTATGTGTTCAATGTAGTTATTTTTAAGAGTGGGATGAGTAATTTTTAAATTCATTTTGTACAACAACATTTTCTAGATTTTCTAAAATGGCTACTTACCTCTTATGAAACAAACTACCTAGAAGGCTTTCTAAAATGTAAATTAAATACCGAGACTCTCACATATTCCTACAAAAGTATGAAATGAACAGAGAAATTAAGACATTTTCCCAGGACAATTCATCATGTTGATAAATTAGAAAGCCAGGTCAAAAGTAGTCTAGTCCTTGTCAAACTGGTTGAATCCAAATGTCTTCCTGCTGTCTTTCAATGGGTGTGTGTATCTTTAAGAATGCCAGCTAGCTGGGCTGTCTGATATGGTAGCTACAAGTTTCATGTAGTTCTTAACTTTAAATTTTATTTAATTAAATACAATTAAAATTGAAAATTGAGTTTCTCAGTTGCACAAGTTATATTTCAAGTTCTCAGCAGCCACAAGTGCCTAATGACTACCAATTAGACCTCACAGAAACAGAAAATCCCATCAGAAAGATTATTAGACTGCATTGGCCTAGAAGTTTAGCTCCTAACTGCCCACATTGTCACCATCAGCCATGATCAAACCTTCAGAGGGAAGACCTCCACACATTTATAGAAAATGAGAGAATGGTACTCTAGTTATATCTGCTTATCTCCCAAGCAGTATCTGGTTCACAGAGAGTGATAATAAGTGTCTTCAGAGACTAGTTGAATACTACAGGGTTAGGCCAAAGACCACAGCCTGAAGACTTTCGGGGCAATCATAAAACCTGAATAGAAAATAAAAGAGTCACAGGCATCCCAGTGGAAGTCTAGGGCACCAGCCAATGCCTAGACTTCACATGGCTTTCTGAGCTGCTTAGACACTAGTGGTCAGAGGTGCACAATTGTAGAAACCTGTCTCTGCCTTTGTGAAGACCAGCATGCAGTGCTGGCAGTGCATAAGCATGGTACACATAAATACCTTCAGCCCTTCCTAAACCACAGAGAGGAGTAGAACTCTCTGAGCTTGGGAGAGACACTGAACTGAGTAATTAGGGCTCCGCTTATTTTATATTATGTATTCTTGAATTGTCACTTGAACTCTTGCTACACAAAGTGTGATCTTTAGACCAACAACATCAGCATCACCTGGAAACTCAGAGATGCAGAATCGCATGCCCTACTCCAGACCCACTGAGTCAGAGACACATGTTCACATGATCCCCTGTGATTCTTGTGTACGCTGAAGACTGAGGGTCCCTGATTTCTCACCTTTTCACTCTACTTTCAATTTCTGGTATCTAAAGGAGACTCAGATATTTCAGTTGAAATTTGGAGCTTAGCATTTAGTAAGCACTTATTAAAAATCTGAGATCTGGCTTTCAAATTTAAAAAGTCAATGTACTTCCAATATGTTGTCAAAAATATACTTTAAGTTGAAACTGGTTTGGCTCAGCGGATAGACCGTCAGCCTGTGGACTGAAAGGTCCCAGGTTCAATTCTGGTCAAGGGCATATACCTTGGTTGTGGGCACATCCCCATTGGGGGATGTGCAGGAGGCAGCTGATTGATGTTTCTCTCTCATTGATGTTTTTGACTCTGTCCCTCTCTCTTCCACTCTGTGAAAAATCAATAAAATATATTTTTTAAATTGAATATATATATATTACGAAATAGTGAGCATTTAATGTTTTCCTTTGGTTTAAGATGCAAAAAATTAGAGCTTATCATGTAGTAATACTAATAAGCAAATAATAGCCCATGCAAGATTCCTTTGTTCCTTGCACTGCTGTCTATAGGGCAATCATTTTTAAAAGCTTTTATTGGATAGCTTGAACAGAGTCATGCCCTAATTATAGTCTTCCTTTTTATTTGCCACTGAGAGGAAATGCACCAGATGAAGCTGTTTGCGACTCTATGGTTTGTTCAGCTGTATTAAATGCTTCTAACTGCTGACTTTTATTGTTCTTAACAAGTCAAGACCAGACTGAATGTCTTTGAGGATAATTGTTTTTATTCATTCCCCTTCTGCATTGCTAAAATGGAGGCTGTATGTAAATTCAGGAAAGAAACTTAGAAGAGAAGTGCCCAGCCCTCTGCTGGTACCCAGAAAGAGCCAAAGCCAAATCCCCTCTGTTTAGATTATTGCATGTCTCTGTGATCAGTGCATTCTCCTACAAAATGAATGTTTCTTGAGTCTTCAGAGTGGTGTCTGTGCCACTAAATTAACCTGACCCAGGCACAGAATTCATTCCAAAAGAAAAATCCATGCCAAGGAATATCAATGCTCCTAATGTTAAGTTCATAACCATGTAGTGGACAATGCAGTGAGCAGGCTTATACCATGAAACTTACTGGAAGCCAGGAATCAGACTTTCTGAGTCTCCATCTCAATTCTAACATTTATTTGCCATGTGACCTTGGGATAAAGAAATAAAGCCATGGTTCTCAAATGGGTGTTATTTTGTGCCCCCTTTTCTATACCAAAGGGACATTTGGTGTAATGTCTGGAGACACTTTTTTTTTTTTTTTTAACCTTTTAAATTTCATTTTTCAATCTTGTTTGTTTATGCTCATTATTGTTTTGTATTAGTTTCAGATGTACAGCATAGTGGTTAGACAATCATATACTTTATAAAATGGTCTCCCCAATATTTCAAGTACCCACCTGGCACCATACATAGTTAGTACAATAATTTAGAGGCCCAGGTCATGAAATTCATGCACTTGGTGGGGGGGAGTGTCCCTCAGCCCAGCCTATGCCCTCTTGCAGTCCAGGAGCCCTTAGGGAGCGGGCCTAAGCTGTCAGTTGAACATCCTTAGCACTGCAGTGGAGGCAGGAGAGGCTCCCACTACTGTCACTATGCTTGCCAGCCATGAGTTCAGCTTCTGGCTGAGCAGCGCTCCCCCTGTGGGAGTGTGCTTACCACAGGGGGCAGCTTCTTCATTGAGCTCCTGCCTCCTGGTGGTCAGTGCGCATCATAGTGACTGGTCATTCGCCGCTCAATTTGCATATTAGCCGTTTATTATATAGGATATTGACTGTATTCCCCTATGCTATATTTTATATCCCCATGACTACTCAGTGACTACCAATTTGCACTTCTTAAACCCTTCACCTTTTTCACCCAATCCCCCAGCCCCATCCCCTCTGTCAAAATCAGTCTGTCCTCTATATCTGTTTTATATTGTTTGTTTGTTTGTTTGTTTTGCTCTTGAGATTCCACATATAAGACATTCTTTATCGTTATGAAGTGGGGGTACTACTGTCACCCAGTACATAGAGGCCAGGACTGCTGCTAAACATCCTATAATACACAGGACAGCCCACACATCAAAGAATTCTCCTGCTTAAAGTGCCAATAATACCATGTAGACAAACACTGAACATAAAGAACATATCATTGCCATCATGCAGCACTGATCTGCCCAAATAAAAACCAAACAAAAACATAGCCTACCAAAGCACCAGAGACCTGAACTCTGGAATCAATAAACAAGGATCGAGCTCTTATTCCATCCTCAACATTGTTTCGGGTTCTGTGGGAAACAAAAAGGTATCAGGCATGGTATTTTACTTATTCTTTCAGAAACTAGAAATGAGAATAAACCACTGAGTTTAATGGGATAATTCCTCGTTGATCCATTCCAGTAATTTTTTGCTGCCTCTCTACATGGTGCCCAGTCTAATTACAGGATGACTCCCTATTCCCCTGGGATGCCACTTTTCATTCGCCTTCACTTCCTTGTTCTGAAGAAACAGCAATTTGCCACTGAACGGTTATTAGCCTTTTTCCCTTTAAGAGGCTAAGAAGAAGAAAGAAAGAAAAAAAAAAAAGCCCACAGGATAATTTTAAAAGTTGTTGCTCCAGTTTTTTCTCCAACTTTAGAAATCTCTGTTGGCTTTTAATTAAGAACTTGCATTTAGACTGTGAGATGAACCAGATTTGAAGGATTGTTTTTTTTCTCTGTTAATGAAGTGGCACTCATTTCCCTAGGAGGGGTTTTCCCCAGATTCTCATTGTTCCACTAAAGATGATTTACATGGGCATCTGTAGAGATAGCTGGATCTTTGATTGGAGAGTGAGCCTAGGATAGACACACTGTGCCTTCCCTCTGAGAAACTAGGAAATAAACACCTTCGGGACACTAAGCTGAAAATATCACAAACTTCAGGGTAGAATGACTTGGATGGGGGGTAAATCCTTTCTTTTTTCAAATGAAATCTTATTTGGAATGACAATAAGTAAAACAAAGAAAACCCACAAAAATAATAAGATATCGAACATCTATTCAGTGCTTTCTCCATATTCCAGACACTGTGCAAAAGTTTCTAAGTGTATTATCTCGATTCATACTCAAAGTAATTATATGGAAGGGCTGGTTAACGACCCACAATATAGATGAGGAAAGTGAGCCAGGGAAACAAGCCCTCCCACCCAAAGCATATGCTTTTAGGTTGAGTTTATTGAATATAATTACATATAATTAAATCCACAGTTTTTGAGTTCATAGTTCATTGACTTTTGACATATGTACACAGCCTTATAACTATGCCGCCATAAAGATAAAGACTATGAGCCGATTCCCTCAGAAATGTTTCTTAGAGCTTCTTTGTAAAGTCAATATACATCCCACCAATCTATTTTCTGTTTCAATACTTTTGCCTTTTTTATAAGTTATATAAATGAAGTCATAAAGTATGGGACTGTTTTTTCTTTCACTTAGCACACAGCTTTTGAGATTTATAGAGGTTGTTGCATTTATCAGTTGTTCTTTCCTTTAAATTTCTGAGTAGTATATTCCATTGTGTGAACTTATCACAACTTGCTTATTTATTCAACAGCTGATGGACAACTGGGTTGTTTCCAGTTTGAGATTACTGTGTATGGCACTACAATAAACATGGGCATACACACATCTTTTGTAAACCTGTGTGTATGTTTCTCTTGCCAAAATACCTAACCTAAGAGTGAGATTGCTCCCCCTTATAGTAAGTGTATGTTTAAGCCTACAAGAAACTGACAAATTTTATTCCAAAGTGCACATATCACTTTGCATTCCCACCAGCAATGTCTGAGTTTCCAATTGTTCCATATCCTTGTCAGCACACAGGACTCTCAGTCTTTTTTATTGTAACCATTCTAGTGGATGTGCAGAGGTATCTCAATTTTAATGGGTTTTAATTTGCATTTCCCTGGTAGCTAATGATGTTGAGCTTATTTTTGTTTGTTTACTGACCATTCATATATCTTGAAACCACCTTCCATACTGCTAAATACCCATAAACCTTAACATAAAAAGAGAATCCACAAGAATGACTGGGTTGCCATTTCCCACCAAGAAAGATGAACCAAAATCAAATTGCTTTATAAACAATGCAATGCATTTTGTTTTATGCATCTATTCTGAAAACCCTGGAAATAAAACTTTCTGCAACATAAAGACTATGATCAATTTGCTAAAAAAAAAAAAAAAAACCTCTTAGATGTATGAAGAATTACAAATCTGTGAATGGTCTCCTATGGGTCAAAAATTCTGAATTCTAATCTTACTTCTGCTTGAAATATAATGTATAGCTTTGAGATGATCTCTCTGTCTTTCTCAACTTTTCCATATGTAAAAATCATATTTTTTAATCTCCTTTCTAAATAAAATTTATTTCTTGACATCTCCATTATTCAAGGCTACCAAAATGTTGCAGTGTAACCAGAATATAGAATTACTAAATAACAAAAATGTACAGTAAAAATATAATGAACTTATCCAAATACCATTTATATAGTTACTTAGGCTCAGTAATCACTGTAAAGATCTTGAGCAAAAAATACTACATGACACAATCTAATACTTCCTAATCTGTTGTTTGGATAGCCAGCCTCTCAAATCTCAGTTTTTGCTCATGGCTTACATACCATTCTTACAAGCTTGTTTCTCTCAAGTCCATAGGAGATTAGAAACAACAAACTAAAGGTAAATAAACTAAATCAAAAGATCAAGAGCAAAAATAAGTGTAATGACTAAAACAGCTGAAGAGAATCTCTTAAGGAGCAGATATAATCACGCTAAATCATGTTACACTGAGACCAGTAGTTTGTCATAGATTGATTCACAATGACATTCCCAGGTTTGGAAATGGATTTGATTCACTTGCTCATTAAAAGTGAAGTAAAACCAAGGCCCAGAGAGAGAATTGAGGTAATACTCAATTAAGATGGCCTCTGTCTCCCACCCCATTATACACACACTCTCAGTTATTAAATGACTGAGTTGAAACAAGAACCTTAGTCCTACTCTAGCATTTGATTTTATATGATCCAGAAAAGTTGACATTTTTTGAATATATTCTATACCAAAAGCAAGGGATTTGACTCTTAGAAAAGGAAACCTCCAATTTGAATAAAATTCTAAATAACTTTGTGTTTATCAAGAAAAGCATGTTCAACATCTCATTTCCCAATTGAGTTATATAAATTACAAGTGCTAGTGCATTTATATCTATGCACAAGTACATGTGCCTGTGTGTTGTGCACACGTGTGTTAGGAAGCACCCCATCATGTGCTGGAGCAAGCTTATTCAAGCTCTCAAGAGTTATTCTTGGCACCTCTGCTCAACTCCACATTAGAGATACCTCACAGGTAGCTTAAAAGCAGCACTGGTGAGAATATTTACACAACAAAAATCAGCGACTACAAATCAGGGCCTTCCTACTCCCTTTCACCCCCCCTTTCCCCCAAAAAAGCTGGCTGTTAACCATTTATCAGTATATCACTTCTTAAACTATTCATGTATTCCTTGAAATAAAATATAGCCTTAATCATTATATGTTGAGTATTAAATACATTATGGTGAAGATGGTATTTCAATTTTTTTACTGTTGATACCTTAAGAGTTTTGTTTTTATAAAGATTAATATTAATTGGGTCTCTTTTTTTCTTTAATTATGAGAAGGAAATAATCAGGCTTTTTTTCTATTGCTGACACCTTACTATACAGTTAATAAGATGAGTAGGACCCTAAGTGGATTGGCTCAGTGGATAGAGCATTGGCCTGCAGACTGAACGGTCTCAGGTTCGTTTCCAGTCTAGTGCATGTACCTTGGTTGTGGGCACATCCCCAGTAGTAGGTGTGCAGGAGGCAGCTGATTGATGTTTCTCTTTCATCGATGTTTCTAACTCTCTATCCGTCTCCCTTCCTCTCCATAAAAAATCAATAAAATATATATTTTTTAAATATTACGAGTAGGGAAGATTATATATTTATATATATATATATATATATATATATATATATATATATATATATATATTAGTTTGTTCAATTTTGCCAAGCAGTATTTTAATATAATGAAAGCAGAAGACGGAGATCCCAGTTTCATAGTTGGCTGTGTGAGGAGACACAGAGCATAGGCAACACATCTCATATGCTATGCGCAGTCCTAAACAGCTAAAAATAAATTTTTAATGTTGCTTTATGAATTTGAAAGGCCTCATGCTGTAAGAAGAGAGTATAAATACAGTACCACATGACAAGAGCCCAGAGTTTCAGACCTAACCTTGTGAAGTATATATAATATTTACAAGTGCTATATATATTATTGCCAATTACTTTTGCTGTTACAAAATTCTTTTGAAAGTCAGTCTTACAGTTGACTTCAGTCAAATTTTTCATGGTTAAAAGGGGACTATTTTACATAGTGGCCAAAAGTATTGCTGGCATATTATATGTGATAATCGGATAGCTCCCCAAGCTCTCATATCCACCTTATAAAATGGAATACTAGTCGTACTAAATCTTTATTAAAAGAGACCAAAGGTCAGTTAGCATAATGCAAGTGAGAGTTTTAAAACTGATAATATAAAATACCAATAGTTTTGTTTTATATTCTGGGACTGTGTATGCAGACAACATTCTTTTAAACAGCTTTATTGAGATATAATTCACACACCATATATTTCATCCATTTTAAGTGTACAATTCAATGGCTTTTAGTATATCCACAGAATCACGCACTTGTCACCACAATCAATCTTAGAACATTTTCATTACCCTAAGAAAAACTGCACCCCTTAGCCATTACCCTCCAGGCCCCCCAATCCCACTCTTAAATCTAGGCTACCACTAATCTACTTTCTAATTCTATAAATTGCTTATTCTGTATGTTTCAAATAAATGGAATCATACAATATGTGGTGCATTGTGTCTGGCTTCTTTCACTCAGCATAGAATTTTCAAGGTTCTCCCATGTTGTAACATCTCTCAGTGCTACATTTCTTTATATTGGCAAAATAGATGTGGCATTTAGATATACCACATTTTGTTTATCCATTTACTGGTCAACAGATGGCATTTGTATTATTTCCACTTTTTGGCTCTTAAGATCATTCTTTAATTTGTGTGGATATATAAGTTTTCATTTCTCTTGGGTATAGAGGCAGAATTGCTGGATTATATAATCACTACATTAAATAGTTTGCAGAACTGTGAGATTGTTTTCTAAAGCACTGCCCCATTTTACATTCCCACCTCAGGCAACATTCTTACTCAGCCTAAATACCCAGGAAAATGTATATTATGGAATCCCATTTAAACCAAACAATCTAGTAAATTAATATGTCTTTTCCTTTATTCTGCCCATTGGTATATAAGTTTCTTATGAGTAAATGACATAAAATAGGCAAGTCAGCTACCACTAGCATGACTCTTCTAATGCATGGCTTGCTGATCTTTGAAATACTCAACATTTTTAAAACAAATTTTTAAAAATATTTTTTATTGATTTCAGAGAGGATGGGAGATGGAGAGAGACAGAAACATCAATGATAAGAGAAAATCATTGATCGGCTGTAACGCAGGCATATGCCCTGACTGGGAATCAGACTGTGACTTCCCGGTACATAGGCTGAAACTCAACTATTGAGCCATGCCAACTGGGCTAAAACAATTTTTATCTAAAGTTTCAATTAAAAAGAATTTTAATATATGATTAGATGCTACTAAGACAAACTCATACACAATGGCTAGAACAAGGTCAATGAACCTCATTTAGTGGTTTCCTTCCTCAAAATCTGTGTTTACAGAAAACAAAAAGCTAGTTCCAATTATGTATAGGACCACAGTCAACTAAACCTTCATAATGCTAGATCTATTTTCAATGAATAAATTTCAGAAGGTCATATAAGAGATGGGCCAAGAAACCAAAACTCACATTAAACAGAAGAATTACTTTGATATACCAATATTGTCTACTTCTTTTGAAAAAAGTCACAGCCACATTAATGACTATGTTTTTCAATGAAATGGCAGCATCTTACATACTTTGCTAGTTGTCCAATTATTCACCTTCCCCACATACACTTATCATCAGCAGTAGTTATTTATAGGCAGATTTTAGGGACAAGTTACAAAAAATAATTCCGAAAAGAACCTATAGAAAAAGAGAATCCACTTTTATTTTTGGGGAGAGGAGGGGGAATCCAAGTTTGTCTATTAATACTTTCTTCAATAGCTCAGACCCAAAGTGAATGACTGATTTAGAGAACCTTAAAGTTGCTGAAATATCATATCCTCATGGATCCCACAGAATTTGTTGAGGTCTCTTCATAATTACTTGTTTCCATCTGCTTTAATTTCCCTACTAGATCAAGTCCTTGAATACAAAACTTTGTTTCTTGTAACATCTCTGTGATGACTTACATCTAATGAGAGCTGTGTGCATAAAAGAGCTGCATAAATAAAAAAATTAATAAGGTCAAAAGGAATATGTCAATATTAAAAACACAAGGCCCATTTAATTTGCAGCAGGGACAACAATGCTACTCAATTGGGAGGTGTCATTAGTAAGAAACACTAATCCTGCTTCTGCCAGAAGCCCACCTCCATCTCTGAAATGATGCCACATTCAACGAGCAAGACTAGCCCCTCACATCATTACCGCAATCTAGTACTTAAACAGAAAATAAAGAGCATTTGGTGCCACAGAACTGCCAGGAGATGAATTTTCATGACATCAATGCAAAATTCCATTTATCATTTGTTCAACTCTTTGACACAAGCATAATTACATATCAAAATTCCTGGAAATGTTTCAGTGACCAGTGATGTTTTAAAAAAAAAAAAAAAGTTCTTCCCATCAAGAAATCTACAAGAGTTGGATGGAGAAAAAAAAAAAAAAAAAGGTCACAAAATACTTTTCACAAAGTATTAATTTTCCATGAAGTGCCACTTTAGATTCTAATTCCACAAAATCCTTGAAAAATAAAGAGGTGTAAGGGATCGAACCCAATGCTGATCTTTCTTATTAATTTCAGAAGCATCTTTCATATACATTTATAATATATTTTTAACATGAATCTCCTACATGATTACTACATTGTTGTTTGTGAATCTGCTACATATATTGTAAACCACCTCACAAATAGGCACTAGAGTAACCACCGTCATGTGGGCCCTAGACATTATCTTTATGAGGGTGATGAATTTCTAAGTAGTAGGTATTTGAAAGGTACTTCCTTTTGAACTGTCACTGGATTGTAATGATGTTCAAACTCCCTAAGAAATGCAGTAGAAATATAAATGATAGGTAGTAGAATGGAGAGAACATAGCCTCTGGAATCAGGAAGACTATATTCCGATCTCAGCTTCGTCTTTCACAAATTATATGGTTTTAATTTTCATTACATACATCTGACCCTCAGTTTCCTTACTTGTGCAATGTAATTACCACTCCCTGGAGTGGGATTGGGAAATAAATGAGATACACCAGAAAGCTCCTGCCAAATAACACATACCAGTTTCTCTTCCTTCCCCACTCCCTGGTTGCAACATTAAAGGTCATAGATCATAAAATCAATGTTAGCATCAAGATGATTATACAAGGTACTGTGGCTGCTCTACAAAATCACTTACATAAATAGGTTTCATTTGTCCATGAAGTTAAGTATAAACAGAAAACAAAGTAAAAACTGTAAAATCAGCTTAACACTACCCCACACACACATTCCCCAAATACTTTCATGTTCCTCCTTTTGTAGCAAAAGAACAAAAGAATCAAACACCTTTCATGTCTGTTCTGATGTTCTTTAAAAAAAAAAGAGTATATATATATGAGAGTATAGTTAAAACACTCTTTGAGGGATGGAAGAAGGTGCTAGAAAGAGAAGCATTGAAGAAATCCCAGCCTAATGGGTTTTAGCATGTATTTCTCTCAAAGCAGAAATGTGTTTCTGTGATAAAGATTATATTATACATGATATAAGGAGGTGTTACCAATACTGACACTGATTGATGAGCCCAGAGAGTGAACACAATCAGAAAAATAAAAAGTATAAAATTATGTTCTATTTTTCAAATTAATATTAATTGAATGTACTTTTAAAATACCTCATGTTTATGCTTAACACATTAAGAAATAATATGTAGGAGACTTTCAAGATGGAGGTGAAATAGGTGGATCTTACACTCACCTCCTCCTCCCAGAACCAAACTGGAAATACAACTAAATTAAAGAACAATCACCCTGCATAACCAATTAAAGACCAGCTGAAGAGGAGTCCTATAACCAAGGATTTACAGAAGAAGCCACATAGAGATTAGAAGGAAGGGCAGAGGCATGAAAGGGGCTGGCCCAGCTCAGTTATTACTGGCTGGCCTTTCCAAAGTCATTTCTCGGTGTAATGAGGCCACTGGAAGTGTTATGCCCAGATTTCGTGATCCCCAAAGACCACCAGGGAGCCGAGTCTGATGCAAAAGCAAAAGTGTCTTTTTATTTCAGGCTAGCCCGAGCTCATCCCCCCACATACCGACACAGGAAGAGGGTGGGTTTCTCTAGAACAAAAAATTTATAGGGGTGGTGAGGTCACTGCTTTGGCTGACCCCGATTGGTTGGCTGAGGGCTATGGTCCAGTTACATAGTGACATACTTATACAAAATGGAGGATGCAGCATAAGATAGAGTCAGGAGTTAACCCTGTCCTGCCCTCTCAGAAGTGAAGTCACTACTTTTGTCTGAGGATATATTAGGGAAAGGGGACCCAGGCAATAACCTGCCTTCCTGACAATAGAGCCCAATAGAACCCTGGTAACCAGGCAGCCACATTCTATAACAGCCTCTAACTAGCTCTGTTGGCTAGAGAAATTCACACCAAAGAAATGTCCCACTGTTGTAGGCCCATGTCCCAAGGCCGAGGCCTCTAAAGGGGCAGCAGTGACAGTATGTGGCCTGTGGCCTTTCTCACAGTTGGACCCAGAGGTAACACAGGGAGACCTGGACAGTTTTGTTTGGGCCAGGCCAACTGAGCAGCACTATGTCTCAGTCGTGTGTGTGTGTGTGTGTGTGTGTGTATGTTTATGTGTATGTGTGTGTGTGTGTGTGTGTGTGTGTAAGGGGTTTCATGCAGAGAGAGCTTTCCCCAAGGAACAGGTTGAGGGTATCAGAAGTCTGTTAGGCCAGTCATATTCACAACCCAGGTCAAGGACATGGAGTGTGGGTGGTGCCTTCTGCCAAATGTCTGCCAAATGTATATCCTTAGATCTGGAGGTGAATCTCATTTCTCCTAGGTGAAGATCTATACAGACACAAGACTGGGCCTGATCCAGGAGCAAAAGGTCCAGTGGGCAGAAGCAGCAGTGACTAGGGCTAGTGGGGCTTGAGGCCTCTGGGCTGGTTGCCAGTCACAGTCATTGCAGAGCTCAATCCAGGTCATGGAGGGGCAGCACCTGGTCCATGAAGACCCCTACCCCCATCTTCACCAGTAAGGTGCAGGTGTGCCATACTACTGATAGTCAGAGCAGGCTCAAAGGGAGTCTGGAGAACCAGGGCCTATGGATGGCCAGAAAAAGACTCCTCCTCCAAAGCTGCTCAGGCTCCATAGGCAGCTCAGGATTTCCAACTCCAACCTGGAGTACCACGAACATGTTAATCAAACTAGGCTAGGAGACCTAGAGCCCAAGGAGGCAGAGCCCACGGTGAGAAGGTGAGGGAGACGGGGAGGTGGGGGTGGGGGTGGGAGGGGAGACAGAGATGCATGAGAGCTAGGGGAGGGGCTCAGTGCCAGAAACACCTGAACACCCCCAGAGGTATGCCATGAGCAGAGGTCAGCCTCAGACCACCCATCTGCTGGACTGCTGATGAGGAGGATGTCCTGTGGTGGGTTCTGGGCTGTGACTTCTATGGAAGGCTCTGGCTTGTGTTCTGTCTTTTGGGGGGTGGGGCAGGGGGTAGACATGTAAATGCAGGCACGTGAGTGATCTTTTCTCCTCTCACAACCCCAGTACCAGCCCAGGAGGCAGAGGCAGCTCCTGCTTCAACATTTGTTGTCCATCCTGAGGAGGCCGATGCAAAGCTGAAGGTATGTCCAATGCCAGTGGTCATGCCACCTCCAGCAACTACTCCAGCTGCAGCTCTGGAGCTGGGGCTGGCCTGTCAGCATCTCCTGACCTAACTAAGGCCCCACCACCCCTGGATGAAGAATCCTCTCTTGAACCTGCCCTGGTTCTTGCCCCAGAGGAGGAGCTGCCTCTGGAAAATGCATCAGAGCCACTGGCTGAGACTGCTCGCCCTCACCCATCAGAAAAATTTGTTTTACCCCCTCCTATCCTCATTGACCTTTTCCTTTTAGTTTCTTTCATTCTTATGTTTTTCTTTTCTCCATGGTGTGATTTAGTTGTTTGTTTGGTTTTTAATTATTTGAGGTATTTTGGGGTCTTTTTCTCTGTTCTTCTTTCTTCTTCTTCATTCTTCCACAGCATGATTCATTTTAAGTAATAAATAAAAGTTATTTTTTATCTTTTAAATTGTGCCATTGCTTAACATGCTGAACATTCATGGTGCTGCGCAAGCATCACTTCTATCTAATTGCATAATGTTCCATCACCCCCCAAAAAAACCTGCACCCAAAGTATTCACTTCCCACTCTACTTGTCCCTGGCAAACCCCAATCTGTGTTCTGTCTCTGCTCCTTTACCTATTCTGGAAATTTCCTATAAATAGACTCTTACAATAGGTGCCTTTTTGTTTCTGCTCACATATTTTATCTGAAATAGCATTTTTGCTATTTGAAAGGGAAATCCCAGATGGATTAGAGATCTGATGTAAAAGAAAAAAAGAGAGAGAAGCACTTTTTATTGAATTTGTGCATCATCATGAGGTAGATACCCCTTTGTTAAGTGTGACTCCAGGACCAGAAGCCAGTCAAGCAACAATTGGCTCTTCTATAACCCCCAAGAAACAAGAAAAATGCAGAAATCTGGAAAGACAAAACACAAGCTACAAAGCATTCCTCACAACCTAAGACCAGAGAAAGGTGTAATCTCCCTGTGGTGCAGGAAACTCTCAAAACTCAATGTTTTTTAAAGGGACAAAGGGCCAAACATATGCACTTCCAACAAGAGGCAATGCACATGCCAGTACATGTCAGAGATGCCTGACCTCCCCAATGGGATTACATATACAGTAAACCCTGGGGGGAGAGCACTATTACTGCCAGACTGACAGGCTTCTGGTCTGGTAGCAACCTGCCCTGGGGACAAAGTGAGGCAGCAGAAGCCCCAACAAATCCCCTGGAGAGAAGGGGGAAAGGCCCCTCCTCTGGGAGGACAGTGTGCAGGACCCATCAAAGTCCCACAGTGCACACCTTCACATGACAGTGCTCATCCCAGGAGGTTAGAGCACAGAAAGTCTTGCGTAATTTTTCAAAGATGTATTTTAGAGACTACCTATCAGAGCACTTATGAAATATTTTGGAATTGGAAAAAACACTAATGTCCATAGAAAGAGGATGGGATTCAGTAATCCTGTCCACATGGGCAAAGGAAGCTGAGCATCTGCTTAAGTGGGTGCAGGAGTCTATTTATATGCCAACAGATAAAGACCTTGGGGCTCCTTTCACATGATACACGTGGGACAACCATCTGCCTTCAGGATCTCAACTGTTAGACCACATACATATGATTTCAACAGGCATACAAGCATATGGGAAAATGAGATGATACTGTCTATAGAGAACTCTCAGAAATCCACACACAAAAACTACTAGAATTATAACTGAATTCAGTAAAGTAGCAGGATATAATCAGAAATCACTGGCATTTATATATACCAATAATGAATTATCAGAAAGAGAAAGCAATCCCACTTACCACTGCTACAACAACAAAAATAAGGTACCTAGGAATACATTTAACCAAGGAGGTAAAAGGCCTGTACTCAGAAAATTATAAGACAGTAAGGAAAGAAACTGTATATACCATGGAGTACATATACCATGTTCATGGATTGAAAGAATTAAGATCATTAAAATGTTGATAGTAAACAAAGCAATCTATATATTCAACACAATTCCTAATAAGATACCAATGGCATATTTCACAGAAATAAAACAAATATTCTAAAAATTTATATAGAACCACAAAAGACCCTGAATAGCCACAGAAATCTTGAGAAAGAAACACACAGCTTGAAGAAACATGGTACCTGATATCAAACTATTTAACAAAGCCATTGTAATCAAAACGGCCAAGTACCGCTTAAGAACAGGCATAGAGATCAATAGAACGAAACAGAGAGCCCAGAATTCAAACCATGCCTTTATGATCAATTACTATTTGACAAAGGAGATAAGAGCATACAATGAAGTAAATACAGTCTCTTCAATATACAGTGTTGGTAGAATTGGACAGGTTCTTGCAAAATAGTGAAACTAGAGCACTAACTTATACTTTATACAATAATAAACTCAAAATGGATAAAAGAATTAAATGTAAGCCATGAAATCATTCAAATCCAGGAAGAAAACATAGTTGGTAAAATCTCAGATATCTCTCTTAGAAACATTGGTCTCCCAGGGAAAAGGGGGGGAAAATAACAAAGGGACTACATCAAATTAAAAAGCTTCTACACAGCAGGAAAAAAAAATCAACAAAATTAAAAGAGAACCCATTTGTATGGGAGAATATATTCACCAGTGATTCATCCGATAAAGTTGATATAAAAAATACATAAAGAACTTATACAACGCAACACCAGAAAGACAAATAATCCGATTAAAAATAGGCAAACAACCTGAATAGACACTTCTCCAAAGAGGACATAAAGATGGCCAATAGACATATGAAGAAATGTTCAGCGTTACTAATCATCAGCGGGATGCAAATTAAAACCACAATGAGATATCACCATACCTGCCAGAGCAGCTACCATCAATAAACCAACAAACAGCAAGTGATGGCAAGGATGTGGAGAAAAGGGAACCCTAGCACATTGTTGGTGGGAATGCCAATGTGGAAAATAATATGAAGTTTCCTTAAGAAGTTAAAAATAGAACTACTGTTTGACCCAGTGACCCCACTTTTGGGAATATATATATATATATATATATATATATATATATATATATATATACACCCCTATGTTCAAGCAGAATTATTTACAATAGCCAAGATCTGGAAACAGCCCAAGAGCCCAACAGGAGATGAGTGAATACAAAAATAAAAAATAAAAAAGCTGTGGTATATTTACACAATGGAATACTGCTGAACAATAAAACCCCAAATCTTACTTTTTTGACAACATGGATGAACCTGGAGATTATTATGCTAAGTGAAATAAGCCAGTCAGAGAAAGATAAATATTATATCTTTCTTATATGTAGAATCTAATGAACAAAACAAATTGATAGAGAAAACAGAAACAGAGGCATAGATACATGGAACAGATTGACAGCTGTCTGAAGGGAGATGGGAATGGGGAGTGGATGAAAGAAGGTGAATGGATTAGCCAAAGAACATGTATGAATAACCCACAGACACGGACAAAAGTGGGTGATGATGGCCAGAAAGAAGGGGGGAGGGGTTGACAGCAACTGGGTAGAAATGCGCAAAGGAAAGAAAAATGGGGACATCTGTAACAGTGTCAACAATAAAATAAAGTAAAACAAAAAAATAATATATAGATCATTAAATGTAACATTAATGTATATAAACATTGCTGGACTTAGAATTTTTATCTCAACCTTCTGAGAATTTTTCCCCATACATATTCATCTGTCATATACTTGTCTGTGCTCTCAACTTTAAAAGCAAAACGGAAGATCACCTATAACTGGATATGTAATGCATGAGCTATTAATAATTGAGATGACCAATTGCTTGATCACTTAAGTTAATTAATAAATCTCCATATTCAGTAGAATTCACTCACTGGAATTATGTTTTCTCTGCATATATTCCTAAAATATGAAACAGGGATATAAATGAAACAGAATACAAATAAGCACAATTGTCTTTAAATGTATTAAATCACCAAAAAAAATGGATCCTAGTGCAGTTCTATTTCAATATATTCAGTGGTATTTACATTTTGTACTGGAATGTTCTTCAATCATGTTTTGCCTAGAAGAGAAAAAAAATCACTTGCACATGATTAATTTGTAAATCTGAAGAGATTATGCACAGAGTTGCAAGTACTTTACTGATAAATCCTTATCTAAAACTACTAGCTTCTTCAATTACTCTACCTCTTTCTTGCAAGTCAGTTTCTTAAATGATCAGAAGATCATGCACCATGATCACCAAATACACAAATAAAGGTTCTTTTGCAGGAGGTATTTTTTAAGAAAAAGAAGGAAAAAAATGAAAAAAACAAAAACAAAAAGAAACCTGCTCTTATTACTAATATACATAAAGTAAAGCCAGGGGGATATTTGTTCTTCCTTCTCTCTTCAGTGTGGTATGTATATCTTTCTCTGCCCCCTCTCCCATCACACTTAATTCTCCAGCAGCTCATACATATGGCTGTGCTAAGTCAGAGCTTTCATTTCCAATAATTCCCCAACCAGAAAACATGCTTCATTTTTTAAAACAAATGGAGCATAGCTAATGATGCAGATGAAATCTGGGCCTGGTAACATTTGACCTGGCCTCAAACAAGAGGAGCAAGGTAGCATCCGCCTCCTCTGATATAGTCTGCAGCCAAGGAGTGGCACCAGTATACGAGTGACATGCATATCACATGTATCAAAGTGGAAGCTCAATCTGTACGGCAATAAGACTCTCTCACATCCCAGCATGGGTGCTGGCCCTGAGCTGCAGTTCCAGTAATTGACATAGTTGCCCAATGCTACAAAACAAACTCAGAAACTATTCTCATTAGACATCCCCCTGCTTTGCGACTCTGTTATTGTAAAATCTAAACACTGAGCCCCATACCAGCGTGGCTCTGTTTTTAATTAGTTCTGATGGCATTGGGCTGTAAGCCAAAGAAAAAATGAACTTCCTGTGACTGAGGCTTGCTGCTCAGTATGTTGCTTCCTTCTTAAAGAGATTGTTTTCACAACATTTTATGAAAAGAACTACTGACAGAAATAATATAAGTTTTTACTGCTTTTGATATTTTTTTCAGGCTTATAAAAAGCAGCCAAAAGTCAGAGAATTTGTAAAGTTACAATGCTATTATTTGGTCTTTTGTGTGACCCAGTTGACTAGTCTTTTGATTAAAGACATCCTACCCGATTAATTTTTTTAATGGAGAAAACACAGGTTTCTGTTAAAATTTTAAGACCATGAATGTTTTAGTGTTTCCACTAAATTAATTTGGTGATATATTTTTTACTGCCTGGGTCATTGCTGGCGTGGTGTTAGAATTGAGATGCTGGTAAGGTCACCTTCTGAATACAAGGAAGTAAGGAGCTGATGGAAACTCCAGACAGATAAAGACCATTTAGGTAAATCCTAGAATCGTATACAAAATAAACCTTCACTGGAAACTGATTTCTAGTTCTCTAGAACATTTTGAAAATACTTCCTATTATAAGGGAAATTTCTTAAATTATGAGTCTCTTCTTACAATTTAAGAAGTAGAAAGCTAGCTAGACATTTGTTTCCTGGATTACTTTGTAATTTGTTATAACATATGACTTGAAGTCTGCTAATTAGACACACCCACACACAACTTCAAGAAGGTGAAATGAGGAAGGAGATTCCATGTGGAATTTATTCCACCGAGAGAAGCGTGGAGAAACCCGGCATTGAGGAGCAGCAGTGGCCCCAGTCACAGATATTACACCCTGTACAACTGTCAGCAGCACCCGTGCAAAGCCGTGTGCAAAGGCAGCAATGGTGGGGTCTCTACTAAGTCAATGCAGCAGTGGGAATGGATAATCTCCAGGATTATTCATTTGGATTCCTATTCTCCAAGATACATTTACTGGCCCTCCTGAGATTCAGTGAGCTGGCCTATAGCCTTTATTAAATTAATCCTCTACTTCCATTAGCTAGAGTAGATTTTGTGTTGGACAAATAGGAACTCCGATACAACCACTTGGACTCTATGTTTCCTATACAAAGGTAATAAGACAGTTTTGAATAGTGGTTAAGAAAACAATCTTTGGAGTTAGCAGGATAGGATTTGGAGTCCAAGTTCTGCCACCTAATAGCTGTGTGAAATTGGGACAATGGCTCAGCTTCTCTGAGTAATTCTTTACCTGAGAAGTAAGAATTATAATCTATAACTCATAAGGTTCTTAGAAAAAATTAGTAAAATGTGGTTATAATTATTATTAACATGGACAGAGGCATTTATATGACTTTTTCAATGTCTTTTAGGTATGGCTATATGTTTTATTTAAAATAAATGGTGTATATTTTTCTTGGGTACAGGCTTAAGAGAATCACTAGATTAGAGTTGGAAGACATCCAAGGATTATCTCAGTCTTTTCTATGCCTCAAAAAGGGTAACTATACACAGTTTTCTGTAAAAGACCATAGAAGAAGATGCCACTGATTATTTTTAATGCAAAGCTTATTCATATATGCAAATATTTTCTAACCAAACCACAATATTTCCTATAATATTTATGCATCTGTTTCTTTTGAACCTATCTAGTAGCCCAATAAACTTCTATATATCCTTCAAAGCCCACTGTAAACGCCACCTTCTCTCTGCAGCCTTTTCTTATTTTCCATGGTCAGATAGGAGCCCACCTTCTTTGAACACAGATACCATTATCTATAGTGGCAGTTACTATATTCTTGCTATGTGAAGGTTAGCTGTATGCATATCTTCACTTCCCTCACTGGTATAAGTAAGCTCCTTAACATAAGGATGCATCTCTGCATCTGTAGCCTCAAGCAAAGTGCTCTCTATATGCTGTTCCTATACAGCATACTGTAACCTATCCTACTGCAATCTTAGCTCTTAACCGAGTTACTATAGGGAAGCTCTTTGAAGACACAGAGTATACTCATCTTTACATCCACCTTGATGCCTATATTTATTGAATTAAAAACATTTAAGTAAACTTTTCTCTATATTTCCTCCTTTTGTTCTTAGCTTTTTTCCTTTCAGATTTTATTTGATCCTTTAAAAATCTATAGCCTTCAGCATTTATATCACTCCAGTGAGTTTTTATGAAAGTACATTATTTTTTTGTCACCATTGCTTACCACCCTTGTTATTGCTTTGACATAATCTTTGTAAACTGGTCATATAATATTTTCATTATAGCTAATAGTTTAGATAAGTTATTGTTTTCTTCCTATAGCACCTACATCTGGGCAGCTTTTGTGTAACATGTGCTGTATATTGCTGTAATTCCTCTTACTTACTAAGGGAATCCATATTCATCAGTATTCTACAACACGTCCAGTCCAAGCCCCCTCCTAGTTTCTAAGCCTCTCAACTAAAGGTGGCAGTGAAATACCCATTTTCTCTTGTTCTGTCATTAGTGACATTTTCTTCTCTCGTACTATTTCCCTGGAGATTCTGACAATGGTAGTTCCAGACTTCTTTCTAACTCTCCATAACCACATTTCTTTCTGATGTTCACCAGGAACTCACCAAAATGGCGTATGGAACTAAAAACAAACATAAGTTTCTGAGATGAAGGAGCCTCTTTTCCTTCCATTGAAGCTGTTCCTGCCCTTAACTCTCCCCAACAGTAACCACTGCCGCCCTGCTTCCTCCATGTGCTGTTTCTGTGACCCAGTCAAGGTTAGGTTCCTAAAGGACATGTTTGAACACTTACATAATGACCTCCAAAACAGTACAAACTTCCACATTGGGAGAGCGCTGAATGACAATGGGCAGCTCAAATCTACCTCCTTCCATCTATCTTTCCTCAAGATTGGATCCATAAATAACTTCATCAGTCCCTGGAAACCTTATCTTATTTTTCCTTTGACATGCTTCCTATTTAGATTATTTCCCTTGTGATGTGGTTGGTATAGAAAGTCTCAAGCCTGTTAATTTATATGAACACACTCAATGCCCAGTCATGTCTTCCTCTATATGGAAACCTCATGTTGTTATCTTATTGCCACCTAATATCCATTAGAATGTTTTCTATTAAACAAGTGATATCAACATTTTTCAGATCACAGGTCCCTTTGAGAATCTGATGAGGGTTATAATTCTCTCCTCAGAAAATAATATACATGTAAGAATATTCATAAGTGCATGCATACAATATTAAGGGGTAAAGAGAACAATTGAAGCTCTTCTGTGGACCCCATAGACAATAATCCCAGTTTGTTTTGTTTTAAAAAAAACAAACAACCACAACAACAACAACAACACTGAAGTAGAAAAGAATTTTTAAAAATAAGGGTCCATTAAATTATCCACATCCCTTGAAGCAATCTAAGAGACCATCATGAATCATCAAGATGATAATGGGAACACAGGAGAGAAATTCACTTTGGGGAATGAGAAATGCAGGCAGAGAGCAGTCTCTTGGTTACTTTAGGAATGTCAAATGCTACCTGTCAGCTGAATGTAATACTGTCCAGGGATAAGATTTTGGTGAGTCAATTAAAACATCCAGGCATTGCAATACCATTTAGATTGAATAAAGTAAGCAAGACTCATCTACCTTTTCTTCCTTCCTTCCTTCCTTCCTTCCTTCCTTCCTTCCTTCCTTCCTTTCTTCCTTCCTCCCTCCCTCCCTCCCTCCCTCCCTCTCTCTCTCTCTCTCTCTCTCTCTCTCTCTCTCTCTCTCTCTCTCTCTCTCCTTATCCACCTATCTACCCATCCATACACCCATCCATCATCTATCTACCCACCCATCCATCCATCTAGCTATCTAGCTATCTATATATTGTTATCACCAAAAATATAATCCCTTGCTCCAAAACTGTTCTCAATTTATTTTGAGATTATCACACAAAATTATAAATAAACCTACTTACTGCTTCAAAATTATATGGACTATTCATTTCTTCAGCTGGAATATAATATTAGATGTCTCAAAAATGCAAAAAAAAAGAAAATAATTTAAAAGCAAAGCCTTCTTGATCATTTTTATACTAGCAAATTCACTGTGCAAGTACTAAGTAACAGTAATTTGAAGACAAGGTAAAACACTAACCATCATGATGCAGAGTACTGCCTCCCTTACTTCATTCTTCCCTCAAGGGGACTTGTTATCCATTTTCTATCTGTACCCTTCTAAACATGCCAGCATACCCTTGTATATAAATACTGGTATATGGAATAATTTTAGATATTTATTGTTTAATGTCTCTGGGTAGCCAATCATTCACAAAAATTGCCTCGTTATTCCAACAGAGTTAATATACTCAACTACATCAACCACATCCACAAAAACAATAATCCAACCTCTCTGACCTATCTCCTTCCCATATTACTCCTCAGATCTCACCTCCTACTAGCTTCTCCCTTTGTACATGCCACGCCTTGCTATACTCTCCATGTCTAGTCTCACTCCTGGAATCAGGACTTGCTCATTTGCTGTACACTCTGCCAGGGATGCTCTGCATTCCCTTTCTTCTTTCAGGCACTTTAGCTATCAGAGCACATTAGTCTCCATTGATCAGTTTTAATCTAGTGATGGTGTAAAGTCAGCATCAGTCACGACACCACTACACATCATTTCCTCAACCTGTGTAGATGGCATAGATGATATGTATGTATTTTCTCTGAGCCTACCTGGACACACATGTGGATAGTCAATAGGATAGTCAATAGGACTATCCACATGTGTGTCCAGGTAGGCTCAGAGAAAATTCATCAGATTTCTATGTAGTTTTATCACAGAAGAAATATGATCCATAGTTTAAGGCATTTGAAGCAACTTAATAGTCGTTGTTCTGCATTACATTTTCCAGATCCATGCCAAGTACTTAGTAGGCCGAATCCAAGTCAATTACCATTTCAGATTATGATTAAATAGACCCAATGCACTGATTATGGTCTCTTCCTCTACTGCTTTCCAAGCTTGATGATTTTCTCTTATCAATATTCTCCTTTACCTTTCATGGCGCCTTCCTAATTGGGCATCATTTAGATTTTCTAATGATGCTTCATTTTATGGTGGCAAGCTTTTCCCAACTAATATAAACCAAAAAATTCAACTGTAAGAGAGAGAGAGAGAAAACACAAGTGTGTTATAACCCAAGGGTACATCTGCATCCTCTGAACCCAGATCCAATTGATCAGAAGAATTTCATAATAACTACTTTCTTCCCTTAATAATATATTTTATGGTTTATAAGAAAACTCAAACTCAACTGAGATGTGCTATTATAGTTCTTTTTAGCAAACAGTGTGCATGCTGCCATTGTGTAGACACAGGTATAGTCAGACGTGTCTGTTCCAGTGAATTCAACTAGATCATCATATTAAGAATAGTTACTGTGCTAAAGACATTAACCATCACAGTTTCTCATTTCCATCAGGGGTGAAAACCATTCCCTTCACTTCTAATGGTGAAAATTGAACAAAAACTAGAAAACAATAGTTCTAAATGGTAATGCTAATATTAAACATGATATCTAACTATTCTAAAATCTATATATGTACTGGTAAAAGCCTAAGTGACCACATGACCTGTTGACTGGTTGCTACGACACACGCTGACCATCAGGGGCAGATGCTCAATGCAGGAGCAGCCCCCTAGTGGTCAGTGCACTCCATGGCCAACCTCTCGTGGTCAGCCAACATCTCGTGGCCGGCCAACATCCCGTGGTCCCTCCCCCAGCCAGTCAGCTCTTGGGGTGCCTACCCCCTAGCCAGCCAACCTCTTATGGTCCCTCCCCCCAGCTGGCTGCCCCTCCCCCATCAGAACCGATCACCAGCCAAGCCAAGGGACCCCACCCATGAATGAATTCAATGCACCAGGCCTCTAGTAAACAAATAAAAAATAAAAAAAAACCTCTTTTTTATATTTTCCTAGAACAAAAGCTATAGATCAGTATTTAAAAAAAAACTTTTTTAAAGTAATAAACCATGATGTAACTTCTACAATAAATTCAAGTGAATACTCAAGACAATAATCAGGCTGCCTCTCCAGACCATTAGATCAAATCAACTACGTTCCTAGTCACAGTTGGTTGGCTAAATGTGGGCCTTTGTTTCCCCCACAATTCAAGAACTTTATTTCTCCTCTATCTGTGGGAGGAAAAGATAGCAATCCATGAATTAAATAGAACTTCTCACCCATACAGATATGTACCAATCTCAATAACCTGGTATTGATTATCACTTCAATAAGTCCTACCTTCGATCATATAAACCTAAGCTCACCAGCATTCACTTAAAGCCTAAAAGCAAATCAACCTTATGTTGCTCTAAGCCAAGTGAAAGGATAATAATGATGTTCTATTTTTTGTGTGGTGCCTTGCATCATAAATCACTATCTTGATACAATATACTATACATATTGCAAAAAGGATTTGGAGAATTTTTTTGGTCTGGAATGGCCTGACTCCAATGAAGGATTTCTTTGGGGGGGGTGGAAATGGGAACTACTTACTTTGTTCCCTCCCAGACAGTAAGACAACTGTGAAATTATGCAGAAAATCTTCTTAGAGATTCAAGTGGAGCATTAACAGTTCCAAGTTCACTTACTATTTTAACTAGAGGCCCAGTGCGCAGATTTGTGCATGGGAGTGGAAGGGTCCCTCAGCCTGGCCTGTACCCTCTTGCAATCCAGGACCCCTCGGGGATGTAGCAGTACACCAAGTGGCAGGCAACCAGGGAGGAGGTCAGGTGCTTGTATTCATCCTGACCCACTGTGCCTGCTGCTGCCACTCAGTAATGCTGCCACAGCATTGGGAGAGACTCCCGATGCCATGGCAGCTGCACTCACCAGCCATGAGCCCGGCTTCTGGCTGAATAGCACTTCCCCTATGGGAGCACACTGACCACCCATCAACATCTCCAGCATTGAGTGTCTGCCTCTTAGTGGTTAGTGCATGTCATAACATCTGGTTGACTACTTGTTCTGGTCATTCCAGTTATTTAGTCATAACGGCTGCTTAGGCTTTTAGATAGATAGATAGATAGATAGATAGATAGATAGATAGATATGGATATGATATGCTTTTATTCATATGCGTATATTTCATACAAAGCAATTAAGCATGGAAATGACGAGGCAGAGTCAACACAGACCAGAAGTCAATTGAAAACTGGACTGTTGGGTAAGAATGAATCAAGTTCAGGCAGGAAGCTGAAAGAATCAACTATGGCTCTGCCAGCCAAATTCTCTACATATTTGCCTGACTTGATGGAAAAACCTAAATGATTGGTTCTACTCAAGTGGTTTGAGATGCAGCACTACACTGATACAGTAAAATATTGATAGGAATCTTTGCAGACAGGTAAATGATCTACATATAAAAGAGAGATTATTAAAGTAAAAGGTGAGGTTTTGTCTTGTGTACTTGCATGATTACCTCCCACTTCAATTTCTGTATACAGACCCAACTTTAGGCTGAGTTCAAATGATTAGCCCATGGACACATAATAGTAGGTAGGCCTAGGGGCAAGAGCAGAATAGAGCAAGTCAAAGGGGGGGGCGGCAATATGTAATACTTTGAATAATAAAAATACATTTAAAAAATATATAACTATTTCAATGTTGATTCACATTTGGGAATTATCTTAATGAGCAATTTGCATGTCAGAGAACTAGGAAATCAACAAGTTACACATTCTTCAATGAATAGAGAAGATGGGTACCAATGAAGCTGGGATTCATGGAAGGTTAAGGTAAAGGTGATCTAGCTGAGGAAAAAAAGTGGGGAGAAATAAATTGGTGGGGTGGTGTAGAAAACAAGCATATGAGAAGACAAAGAAGGGAAGGAGTGGGGCAGATTAGAGGAACTAGGAAAGTTCTGACCTATTTGGAGGCTTCACACAAGGGAAGAGAAAGCAGGTTTTTAGATGAAAAATGAGGCCTAAGTGTACACAAATTAAAGAGAAAGGCAAGGAGTTCCCTTGTAAGCCAATAAGAACTCAGATCTCCTAAATGTTTTTTGGGAAGGGGAGTAACCATTTGAAAGCAATGATTAAATAAGATTAATTAGATAAAGTTATGCAGGGTGAATTGGAGGAAGTGAAGATAACAAATTCAATTATTCTTTCTAAAATTGACTGTTCATTCTGCTCAGAAAAAAAAAAAATGCAATGGCTATTACGACCACCTCAGAACAAATTTCATTAGTCTATGGCTAAAACTCAAATTTTAGCCATATGTACTAGTTTCCCTGTGCCACATAGCTAAGTAAAGAATTCACAAAATGTTGTAACATTTAGAAATTAAATAAATATATGTGTTTAGAACCAGCACCATATGGTAGGTGCAAGTAATGTGTTAAAATACTATCATTTTGTCTACATGTCTCTCCTCAAAGATAAATGTAGTGTGTGAATGAAGTGAGAGCTTATAGATTAACAGAAACTGAGATTTCTGGATAATCTTGACTCTGCTACATTTTATTCAAGCCATGTGTAATTAAATAATACCAAAACTCTTGCAAACTGCCATTTAGCACAGGAGATTAGAAAGGCAGATGTGAGAGATCAAAAACCCTACTGTTCAATGGGCTCCATTTGTGTTTCTCTCCTATTCACATTAGCAGAGTAAGATGTAACAATTTCCCAAGAAATTAGATGAATCTTATCAATAGATCCAGATGATTCATTTATCCCTGAGTACTTAAAAAAAAAGGGGGGGGGGGAGGTGCTTGAGCAGCTTTCAGCAATGTGGTCATCCTCTAATTCTCATATTTAAAAATAGCATGTGGAGTTACAGTGTTGTTGTTTTTTTAATACAATTCAATAAATGTTTTTTAAACTATCAAGGGCAAAGGTGAGTGAGAAGGCAAAAGATAGAGATATATATTAAAATACAGAGATATATATTAAAATACATTAGGTGCCCAACACCATGCTGGGCACAATTTAAATGTTATCTCATTCATTTCTATTAAAAGAGCTCTAACATTTTCCTAACTGTGCTGATTTTTTTTTTAATTCAAAGAGTTTAAGAAACATATCTAAGTGACTAAACCAGGAATGCAAAACAAGTATGCCTAGACTTCCATTTACAGCCTCTATGGAGAGAAAAAGATTCACTCTCCTGCCTGAAACAATCAAAATAGATCAAATAAGGTTTTCAACATATATAAAGTAGGATTTTAGAACCCTGGGCATCAAGCAATGATGAACAGTGAGGCCTACAAACTCCACAGCTTACTGCATGAGGGAGTTTCCCAGCTCCAGTACAGAGAGGTTTAACCCAAAGCTGAGAGTCTGGGGAGACCAAGGCATCTAGAATTCATAGAACAGAGCCCTAAAGAGGAGAGAGCTACACACAGAAAACCATGGTTATCTACAGGAAAAACGCGTCAGTATTCAGCTGAATACTGATAAGCACATGCATCGGAAGAAACTACAGGGAAATAACAACAGAAAACAATAAGAAGCAACATTGCCCAAGATCTACCCAGAGTCAGATTCAGTTCCCAGCAAATCTCAACATTCAAAGGGCATTAGGTAGGGTACACAGTAAAGTCTTGCCTCAACAGCAGAGAATAATTAACCCCTGAGTGAGCATTACTCCACTCCGACCCTCTAAATATTTAAAGCAAGACTTGAAAGAAAAATATATTTTCAAGTACTTTAGCTGCACCCCAGAAAAAAAAGCTCCAGAGTATTTATAGGAATATAAAAATATCCAATTATAAACAAGGTAAAATTTACTATCTGTCATGCAATCAAAGTCAATTAGACAGAAGCAGGAAACTAAGACTCATAATGAGAAGAAAAAGAAATCAATCAAAATTGATCCAGAACTGACATAGATGTTGGAACTAGTAGAGAAGAACATTTAAATGGTCATGATAATTATATTCCAAATATTCAAAAAGTGAAGTGGAACATTGAAGGAGATTGAATTCTCAGAGATAAAAACTACAGGTGAGCCCTAGCCAGTTTGGCTCGGTGGATAGAGCAATGGCCTAGACTGAAGGGTTTCAGGTTCAATTCTGGTAAAGGGCACATGCCTGGGTTGTGGGCTAGATCCCTACTACACATCAATGATGAGAGACAATCATTGATTGGAGGCAGCCAATCAATGATTCTCTCTCATCATTGATGTTTCTATCCCTCTCTCCCTCTCCCTTCCTCTCTAAAATCAATAAAAATATATATATTTAAAAAACTACAGGTGAGAACAAAAATGTTTAAGATTAATGACAAATTAGACATTGCAGACAAAAAGATTTGTGAACTCAAAGACATAGCAAAGAACACTATCCAAAATGAGTCACAGCATCAAGGAAGGATGGAAGGGGAAAAAAAGGAAGGGAGGGAGGAAGGGAGGGAAGAAGGAAGGAAGGGAGGAGGAAGGGAGGAAGGAAAAAAGGGAGGGAGGGAGGGTGGGAGGGAGGGAGGGAGGGAGGGAGGGAGGGAGGGAGGGAGTTTATAAAAGGGAGAGAGAAAAGGAGGAAGGAAATGAGGGAAGGAAGGAGATAAGGGGAAGGCAGAAGAAGGAAAGAAGAAGAAAAAGTTGATGAACTGAAAAACATTAGGCAGCCTCATGTGCATGTAACTGGAGTCAGTCACTGAATTGACAAAACAGAGTAAGGCAAAAAAATGTTGATGAAATACTGACCTAAAATTATGCACAAATTCAAGAAGTGCAATGAACCCCAAAACACAAGTGAAGAAAACTATACAAATGTACATTATAATCAAACCAGAGATAATAAAAATATCTCAAAACCAGCAAGGAAAAAAGACACTGCAAATGTGGAAATATGAGCTACATAAAGGAATGGAGAGCATAAGAAATGGTAACTACATCAGTAAACACATTGCTTGTTTTCTTGTGATTTAAATGCTTCAAAAGATAATTTAAAGGTTCTTAAACTAATGAAAGTTGAAGGTAGTCTGCAATATATTAAAGATATATATTATAAATAGTAAAGTAACCATTAAAATAGCAAAATATAGTTAAACAAACGTGATAAAATGGTATAGTTTTTAAAAATTTAAATAAATGAAATGACAGGAAAATAGGAAGAGGGTGATTATGAACAGATGAGACAATTATAAAATAAATAGCTAGTTGATAAACTTCAATGTAACAATATCAATAATAACATTAAATATAAATGGTCCAAATACCCCATCAAAAAAGCAGGTCCTTAAATACAGGGTAGAGAAAAGGTTTACAGTTGTAAGTACACATAACAGTTTTATATTATTAGTTATTATTATATTATTTTCTATAGGAACAACTGTAAACCACCCCTGTATATAAAGACAAAGGCAGTCAATATCTAACCACACAAAAAAAACAACACCTGAAATATGAATACACCAAAAAAGGTAAAAGTAAAAGAATGAAAAAGATACACATATTAATGCTAATTTAATAAAAAAAAAAAAAAAAGAGAGAATGACTATGTCTGACAAAGAAAATTTCATAGCAGAGAATATTACTGGTAATGAAGATGATCTTTTCATAATTACTAAAGGACCTGTTGATCAAAAAGACATAACAGATCCTTTCGGAGTTCATAAGCCTGATGATTGGGTGTTCATGCGGCTGTGTGAGGTGTGCCGCCCATTAACCTTGTTACGCCTTTGGCACATGACGCGTCTGACGTGAAAAAAAAAAAAAAAAAAAAAAAAGACATAACAATGCTGAATCTAATAGCAAAGTTAAAAATAATGAAGAAAAAAAACTAAAAGGAAAAATAGGCAAGCCTCCAATTATACTGAGGGATTTCAACCCTCTCTCAACAAATGTCACGCTGCTGTAAAAAAGAAGAAATTCTTACCATTTGCAGCAGCATGGATGGAACTGGAGAGCATTATGCTAAGTGAAATAAGCCAGTCAGTGAAATATAAATACCACATGATCTCACTCATTTATGGATTATAAAGAACATTACAAACTGTTTAACAAAAATAGAGGCAAAGAAGCATCGAATAGATTGTCAAACTACAGGGGGGAAGGTAGGGGAGAGTGTTGGGGGGTAAGAGATCAACAGAAGGACTGGTATGCATGCATATAAGTACAACTAAAAACACAAGATACTGCGGGGGGGGCGGGAGGATAGGAGAGGCTGGGGGAAATCAAAGGCGGGGGGAAGGGGGAAGGAGACATATGTACTACTATTTGTAATACCTTAAACAAAAAATAATTTTTTAAAAAAGAAAAGAACTAAAAGGAAACATAGGCAAGCCTCCAAATATAGTCAGGGACTTCAACCCTTTCTCAATAAATGGCAGAACAATTAGTTAGACATCAGCAAGGATACAGAAGATTTAAACAACACTAAAAATCAACTTGCTCTAAATCACTCCATCCAACAACTGCTGAATACATATACATTCTTTTGAAGTGCACAAAGGTTATTTACCAAAATGGACCATATTCTAGGCCATAAAATAAGTATCAATAGATGTGAAAGCACTCAGATTATACAAAATCATTCTCTAAATAAAAACTATTAAATCAGAAATTAATAACAGATAGCCAAAAAAATATCTCAAATAAATGGAAATTTAGTACACATGATTAAAGAAGAAATCAAAAGGGATATTTTGAACTCAATGAAATTTAAAAGGCATGCCAAAATTTACGAGATAACACTAAAGTAGTACTTACAGAGAAATTTATATTACTAATACCTGTATTGCAAAAAGAAGCCCTAGCTGATTGCTCAGTGGTTACAGCATCAGCCTGGCAGACTGAAGGGTCAAGGGTTTGATTCTGGTCAAGGGCATGTACCTCGGTTGCAGGCTCAATCTCCAGCCCTGTTCAGGGCACACATGGGAGGTAACCAACCAATATGTCTCTCACATCAATGTTTCTCTGTGTGTGTCTCTCCCCTCCCTTCCACTCTCTCTAAAAATCAATGGAAAAATATCCTCAGGTGAGGCTTAACCAAGAAAGAGAGAGAGAGAGAGAGAGAGAGAGAGAGAGAGAGAGAGAGAGAGAGAGAGAGAAGAGACATATTTCACAGATATTAAGATAAAAATGAAATAGTATGAATAACTTTATGCGGGGGCCTGAAGCTGCAGGGATCTCCCTTTTCCGTGTCCCACACAAAAAGAGATGAACGAACCGGTTCTAAGTGGAGGTGCCAGGGATTGAGAAATATAAGAAATAAAGAGTGAAGACATAGAAATAGATTTCAAGCTGGGAGCAGGGAGGGCCGCTGACATCCTCTGCTGGAGTGGCAGACTGACTGACCTCCTAAGCCGCGCAGCACATCTATTTATACTCCAATCCAACAAGGGGTTTCACAGGAAAATAAGGAGCCTGAGAGGGCCAAGGTTCCACCCACTCCTTCTTCCTGAACAAACACAAGCCAGGAACTAAGAACATCTCAGCACTCCCAGGGCAGGAGTGCAACTGACATGACTCTGCCAATATCCTGGGCCCAGTCAACAACAATCTATAGAATGTACAGGTGTCTTCCCATTTGGCCCTCTACAACTTTATGCCAATAAATTTGACCACTTGGAAGAAAATGATAGATTTCTTTAAAAATACAAATGATCAAAGTTCACTTAAGAAGTAAGCAATCTCAATAATCTTTTATCTATTAAATTAAATTTTTAATTAAAAACCTTACCACAAAGGAAACTCCTGAACTGGTTAATTCTATGAGATACTTGAGAAAGAAATAATACCAATTCTGCACAAATTGTTCCAGAAAACTGAAAAGGGAAAGCTAGAGTCCAGAGGAGCAGAGGGTTAGAAAAAAATGTATCTCACTCATATTTTTATAGTGACAAGTTGTTGCCCTGGTAGTTTTATGAATACATATATTCTGTTGTATGTATTCACACATCATTCTTTCTAAAACATATTTCTGGTTTCACCTGGTCTGCTAAAAAATTATTTAAAATGTGGGGTGTGGGGAGAGGAAGCACAGATGGCCATTTCATGTTTGAAAATTTAGTCCTTCTCATTTGAGTTGAAAAATAAAACATACTTTATGGATTCTTCCTCCAGTCATGTGTCTGACTGTGTGTGTGTGTGTGTGTGTGTGTGTATAATAATTTCATCAAGATTTGAAGTTTTATAATTTTAATGAATTCATTTTTAAGTTAATAGAAGGGTGTTTCTGGAAAGAATCATCTGGCTGAAACCTCAGGCCAATAATACAATAAAGAAAAATGCCTTGAACAAAGCAACCAACAAGCAAATAGAAACCTATTTGCAACTTGTCACACACAACATTGTAATTTCACTTACAGAAGTCTCAGGCAGAGAAGATCACCATACCTCCCAAACCATGGTGTTGCTGAAAACTAAACATGAGTTGAGAATGGCAGCAACAAAAGGTGGACAGACACATTCCTCTGTTTGGTATGAACTGCAACCTACCTAGAAAGGAAAAGGAATGTTATTTATTTGCTCTGGGGAGAGTAACTATATGCCTTGTAAGGCATTGATATGCTGTTAAACATTTACAGAACTAGAAGTTTACAAACTAGTGTTTGCAGAACTAGAAGCTACTGTAACCATATATGAATGAATGCTTTCTCCATTTTTCTCTCCTAGGTCTATCCTTGCATCTCTACTCCTTGTACATATGATCCTCTGCAAGCCCTATTTTGGGACTGTCCACCCAGAGACTATAAATTATTAGACAAAAATTATCAGGAGCAAATTTTCTTTAAGAGAACAGTAAGTGAAAACATCCTTTTAATACATGAAAAGGGGCATTTTATTCTACATATAAAACATTTTATAAATAGACCTGGAAATATAAAATTATGAAGAAGGCAACAAACAAGTAAAAGGTGTGAATAACCTAGAAAAACTGGTTATCATGATTAGCTTAAAAATATCCAGAACAGTTCATGAGAAAACAAGGAATGGGTTTCAAACATAAGTGAATGGCATTTGGTTTCAAAAATGTAGAGAGACAGAGAGACGGATTTTTTTTTTCCCATCAGGAAGCTTAAGGAAATCTCTCTGGGTCTTCCTATATTGGAGAGAGGCTGAGAGACTTTAAAATTAGGTGAAGAAAAGCCCTATATCCCTTTTAACTCAGGATCTATTTCACTAAAAACTGGAAAGGTTAAGTGGGATGTAGGTTCCATTTGAAGTTTGTGTGTGTGTGTGTGTGTGTGTGTGTGTGTGTGTGTGTGTGTTTATAAAAAGCAAACATATTCCTATGAGAAGAGGTAGGATAAATACAAGGACCAACAAACTACATTTATTTTTTACACAACACATAACAATTTATACATACTCGGCCCAGCAAGGTTATAAGACTTGCCCACATTCACATGACTACCAAGCAGCAGACTGAGCTTTGAATCCAGGCTTCTTGGCTCCTAAATTCATGCTTGTAATTACCTCACTGTGCTGCACATTTTTCCTTAGAGGAGCTTCTGTTGGGATAAATTTACTCTCTGAGTATTACTGGCTTTCCTACAGAGCTCTGAGAAAAACTTTACTTGTGTGGTAGGGACCATTCCACAGGCAAAATCAATATTTTTATGGAAGAATGCCCATAGACACTACCTTAAGCTGCTTTTTAAATTATTAATCACTTTAGCATGACTGGGGGATTAATAATCCCATACTTCCTTTTAGGAGAGATAGGTGGCAAATCTCAAGTATAGTGCCTCGTTATTTAATAAGCATTTCTTGGAGCTAAGAAACAGATGAAAACAGAGACCCGGAGCTCTTCGGTGCCTCTCCAGGGCACACAGAGCCCTTTTCAGCAGGTCCTGGAAAGGGCAATAGGAACTCAGTGTAATGAATGCGGCCGTTGGTGAGCCTTCTCTTCATCCATCCTACCCCCGAGGAAGAAAGGCTAGTGCAATCTATGATTCTTCACAAATAAGACTTCCTGAAGTAGGATAATGACAAGACCAGGTGCAGCAAGAAAGAAATAAAAATAGATTTTTTTTAAAGAAAGCAGACCCCATCAGCAAAATGACTGACTGTGGACTAGACAGTGTTGAATGTAATTGGCTTTAAATATATTCTTTTTAAAAATATATTTTATTGATTTTTTACAGAGAGGAAGAGAGAGGAACAGAGAGTTAGAAACATCGATGAGAGAGAATCGTCGATCAGTTGCCTCTTGCACACCCCCTACTGGGGACCTGCCCGCAACCAAGGTGCATGCCCTTGATGGGAATCAAACCTGGGACCTTTCAGTCCACAGGCCAATGCTCTATCCATTGAGTCAAACTGATTTCGGAGATAGATAGATAGATAGATAGATAGATAGATAGATAGATAGATATAGATATAGATATAGATATAGATATAGATATAGATATAGATATAGATATAGACTTAATGACTTCAGAGAGGAAGGGTAAAGGAGAGAGAGAGAGATAGAAACAATTGATGAGTGGGATTCATTGATTGGCTGCCTCCCGCATGCCCCATACTGGAGATCCAACCCACAACTGGGGCATGTGCCCTGACCAAGAATCAAATTTTGACCTTGTGGTTCATAGGTCAATGCTCAACCACTGAGCCACACCAACTGGGCTGTAATTGGCTTCTTTTTCTTGGTAAAGTTCAAGTCTATGCTCAAAATGATTGCCCTATTCAGATTTTTCAAACTAAATTGGAAAATATGACTGACACACCCAGAAAGACTTGGACCCTAATTTCTCAGGTTTCTTCTGGATAGTCTTTAAGATTCCTAGAAAGTAGTACTGTAGCATTTCCCAACATGCTTTTTGTTTTCTTTCCCATCTTTCAACCCAAGAGAACAATATAAGCTCGAGAAACCGCATGTTTGTGTGCATGTCTGTAGACTTATATAGTCACCCCACTTTTCAGACATTAAAAGTAAATCTACCACTAAAAGCAAACACCAAGCAAAAGCAGGCACATGAAGTTCCACTCAAGTACCATTTCACTTTGAGGTGAAGGTGAAGGTGAAGGTTAGCAGTCCCTTCTGATTGCTGTCGTTGCACTATATTCCTAACTAAATGAACAGCCAGAGAATGGTGCTTACTCAGGATTCCACTTCAGATTCTAGCATGGAGGTATCTACAGGAAGCATGGGTAGCTGTGTTGCCCTAGGCTTATTATTCCTAATTGTATTGTTTGGTTGTGCTGCTTGGTTCAGTAAGCTGATGCATTAACTAGGCGGCAGCATAGAAAAGAAAATTTAAAAACATGTAAGTTTGAACAGTGGCTTCTTGAACATCTCCGGGGATGGAGGTCAGCTGAAATGAGTGGCAACTATAACCCGATGTTTGATGAGATGAGGGAGACAGACCTTCTCCAGGTTTCATTTGGTGTGTTTTTATTACATAGAAAAAAACTGCAATGTGGCCATCCTTTTTAGGTTTCTAATCATGTGTGGGCCTTAGTTTCATTTTGATTATAGATTTATTTCAAAGCAGTATTAAGAAGTTTGGAAATTGTTAAACTACCCAGTGAGAAGTCTCCGATACATGAAATCCCATTCCTTTTAAGATAAAACTGAAACTGCCATACAAGGCTCTTGGCAATATGGCCAACTGCTTAGCTGTCCAGCCTCAACATGAAGTAAATGCCCTTTCTCCCTCAACTCAACCCAACTGCAACTAAATATGCAGTCATTCTTCCAAGTGGAATAAATTATGTAAGCACCTCAATTCCCTTTGCTTTCTATAACCACAATATACTTACAGATGCCATTTGAACTAGTGATAGTAGGCTAATGGATAAAACAAATAACCCCAACATCATGGTCACTGACACATTAAGGTTTATTTCTCAAGTAACAATCCAATGCAGGTCAACAGTGGTTCTCTGCTCCATTCAGTGATTCAGGAACCCAGTTCTTTTCATATAGTAGCTCCAATATCCTCCAGAATGGCCCTTTGCAATTGGTGTCCCATGAGACACTTAAGCCCTAATGTCCTTAGGCATTCACTATATATGATGAATTAACCTTCTTCCACAATAATCTATAATTATGCTAGCTAAGCACCATTCTTGCAAGAATTGAGAAAAAAGTCACTAGATCGTTTTTTCTACAAGGCTTGATTCTCTATGAATCCTCTGAGAAATGCTCTCCAGCTCAATGCTGGCTTCATGATAGAATCACCCGGGAGCTAAAGCCGAGAGCCTCTGATCTGAGACCTCAGAACTTTTAGTTCTGAGATCATCTATATCCAGCCCACCAAAGACATAAGAGAGAGAGAATGGGAAGGATGCATGGAAGATCACACATGAGGTTTTCTTATAGGATGTGCCTGGAAATAGTGTCAATCACTTCTGTCCTCAGTCCATTGGTGTGTACACGATTACATAGCCCCAGGTAATTGCAATGAGGCAGGAAGTGTAGTTTCCTCCCTGCTCCCAGAAGGAAAAGGAAGTGGGGCTTGATACACCCTTAGCAGTATCTGCCACACTCTTTACTTTTACCTTTACCTGGAGTGACATCTCCTTTCCCCTCTCCCACAATTCTCCAGTTGTTCCACTTGATAGCTCTTCTTGTCCTCTGAAACCACAGTTACCTGCTCTAGAAAACCTCCCTCCATGCACCCAAAGCTCCTGAGACACACCTTGTGAACACTGAGAAAGAAGATACCTACCAAGAAGAACTTGTGGTGACTAATTAAGCTCAAATTTAAAAGAGCCTAGCAGTCATTTCTAACAGAGACTTCAGGGAGAACCCTGCACTGAGAACTGTGTTTCTGCCATCTAAGCCAGCCCTTATACAGGAGTTCCTGGAATTTCAATCAATAGGACTGAGGCTTTGCCCATCCAATCATGGCTGTGCAGCTACATCCCCATCAACATCTTCGTTGACCAATCAGAGTGACTCCATTCAAATTGTATTTGAAGTCCTTATTTGCTTGAAGATGGACCAATCAGGGACAAAGGACTGGTACTTTATTCTATATAAATCAGCTCCTCTCTGGCTTGGGAAGCACACTTTCCCTTCCCACTGAAGACTGGAGAAAGCATTTTGCCAGCTGGAGCTGAAACACCAAAGATGCCTGGTGTCTGCTCAAGGCTACAAAGTTTTAATTATAGAAGGTAAATAAATCTTAGATACTTGCTTCCAGCCAGCTCTGGCCTCCACTCAAGGAGGCACTGAAAAAAAAAAAAAGAAAGAAAGAAAAAGAAAAAAAGAAGGGCCTGGGACCTTGGGTCGAGGGGGGTGATCAGGCCAGGATGGGACTGCAGGGGCCATTGGGAATGAGGAGGCTGTTAATGGGGGTCAGTTGGAGGTGATCAGGATGACGAGGGAAGGTGAGCAATTTGGAATGAGCAGACCAGCAGAGAAGCAGTTGGGGGTGAGAAGGCCAGTGGGGAGGGGAGGGGGGAGCAAGCAGGCTAGCGGCAGGGGGCAGTTGGAGGTGAGCAGGCTGGCAGGCAGAGTGGTTAGGGGAAATCAGGCAGGCAGGCAGGCAGGTGAGTGGCTGGAGCCAGCAGTCCCAGATTGTGAGAGGGATGTCCTACTGCTGGTTTGGGCCCGATCCCTGTAAACTGGCAGTAAGACATCCTTCAGGGGGTCCCAGATTGGAGAGGGTGCTAAGGAACACCCTCCCCACTCTCTCCCCACCCCCGCATAAATTTCGTGCATCGTGCCTCTAGTATAAAAATAATTCCTAAAATTCAATTAAAAAAAAAAACTAACTAAAAACTTAAGTTCACACAAAAACCTTCACATGCATTATTTGAGGCAGCTTTATTCATAATAGCAAAAACTTAGAAGCAACAAAAATGGCTTTTAGGAAGTAAATGGATAAATAAATGATAAATGGTGATACATCTAATGGAATGGTATTCAGCAGTAAAAAATGAACTATTAAACCATGAAAAGGCATGGAAGGAAGCTTTAATGTGTATTTCTGAGAAAAAGAAGCCAGTCCAAAAATACTTCATACTATCTGATTCCAGCTACATGACATTCTGAAAAAGGGAATAGTATAGATAGGGATAGTTAAAAGATCAGTAGTCACCAGATATTCCAGAGAGAAGGAATGAATAGTTGGAAAATGGAATTTTTAGAACAGTAACATTATTCTTTATGATACTCAGCTTGATTCTGGGATTCTCAAAACTATCCCCCATGACTCCACCCAAACCCAATTCTGCACTCTCTCCAACCAAGTTCTGATTATGCCATAAACCTAAGTCAAGTTAGACAATAGCATACCTATATCTATCTATCTATCTATCTATCTATCTATCTATCTATCTATAAGCCTAATATGAGAGTCTCCCCTTGGGAGTTGACCAGGAGAACAGGAGTTCGATCACTCACTATGACGTGCGCTGACAACCAGGGGCCAGTGTATTATAAAAGGAATGAAGGCCTCTGCCGGCAGCCTGAAGGTCCCGATTGGTCCTGATCGCCAGCCAGACCTAGGGACCCTACCCATGCACTAATTTTGTGCACCGGGCCTCTAGTTATTTAATATGATCTCAAGGGCTATACCTTAATACATTAACAAATTTCCAATAAGACTTAGATGACTGATTTGCAATGACATTTTCCAAAGAACTGTTTCTGTTAAGTGTGATATTAAATGCCCAAAGAAGCAAAAGAATAACAGTAAGGGAAGCAGAAACTAGGGTAGATATGGGATGCTGCTGCTGGAAACAAATGTAAGTTACCTCCATTTGACAATGTTAGTTTTAGCATCGTGCGGGTGACTACCTCACTAAGGTAACACTGTGGACTACTCTAGGGAGCCAGGATAACCTACAGACTGCTAGGTGATGTTGCCTAACATACCTTCTCCCACTTATTCATCTCAATCTTGTGAAATATTGCTGTGGGATGCATTATCTACTTGAAAAAGCCATTTCATTCTTATTTCAAATCTACTTTTTTCCCCCCTGATTTTTAAATTTAATTGAAAATGGGTACAATCCAATCCAAAATGACCCTTTTGGTTCTTCGTCAGAATAGGGCACATGACAATGCTTCTTAAAAACTTGGAATAAAACAAAAGTTTCTGGTATTATTTTCCTAGGGACAATGAGGGATCTATTTTCAGCATTGCAATATATTTGCCAATGAAAAAACTGGTACTTCATTAGCAATGATAGTGTCCTTAATCAATTTTGGCAATTTATATAGATTCAAATAGATATTTGTGTACTAGACACTAGTGCACACACACACACACACACACACACACACACACACAAATGTGTACTAGTAACAATGTAAACACAATGCTACCAAAACTATTAAGACTATTTAATTAGTTGAGATGTAAATCTCCCTTAAGTAATTCACTACCTAGGTCATTTATAGAGACAGACGTTGCTTTCACCTCTTTTATAGGAGACTAATAGAAGGCCATTATCCTTTTGGAGTGGGGAGATTTATGCACATACCTTCCATTAGCATTAATAGGTGTCCACGTAAATCACCAGGCACCAATGGCTGAAGAGACCTTCCCCCATCTATTGGGTAATTGGCTATTTCGGTTAAAAAATAATTTTGGGGAAAAGAAAAAAAAGTTATGCTCTTAATGTAATTATCTTAGGTTAAGACTACATTAAAATGGCATAATAAAGAATAATGAGGGACCTGACACTTCCTTTGGCTTTTATTTTCCCTACTTCCTAAGTTAATCATAAGCATAACAATAAGCAAGCATAGAGGTAAATTAAAGTGACTGCTTTTGAAAAGACTGGAAAGTGCATTATATGATATGTAAGCACATTGACATAGATCATTAAATTAAGAGAATGGATTCACAATAAAAGCATATTGTTCCCTTCATATGGCAAATGCTCGCTACACTTGTACCTTAGACTAACACAGGATTTGCTTAACATTTTAATTGTATTGTTTTCAGAAGTGCAATGTCTTCCAAATGTTCTATTACTCTGCATATTTTTTTAGTTCTGTATTAATGTTCATGCATATGGGCTTCTCAGGGTCCTTGGCACAATTTTATGTGCCTCGAAATATGTGCAGATGGTTATATTTTAGATTTTCATTCTGCACATGTAAGAACTTTCATGTGCTTAATGTAAAGCAAGGCTTGGCATGTCAAGCTGTCTTGTGTGACAAATAGTTGCATATAAATAAATCCACCGGATATATCCTAAAACAAAACAGAAATGCTTAACTTCTCAGAAATAGGGTATCAGAAAACCAGGAGTCTTTCCCACAGTTGGCAGATGATTTTGTAAGACTCGGGTTCACTACTGGCAAAGTACGTTATATCTTCATGGTTTAGACAGATAAATACCACATAATCTCTGCCCAGATTTAAAATGCGTGCCTGCGTAATATACATTTGCAAATCTGTCTTGGGAATGTTCTGCTTCAGATCAGATGCCTTGTTATTGAGAAATCAAAGTTCTTTAAATAGAGGTTGAAAATGAGGCAGAAGCTAATTTTTGCAGTACAGAGCTAATTGTGTGTTTTATTTTCATTTAACAGATTAAATATAGTTCTACCCTTCGCTTGGAGTCCTCTTGTATTTCTTATAAATGTGACAGTGTCAGAGTACATGCAGGGATTCCACTTAATTAAAAAAAAATAGTCACACACACAAAATAAGAGGAACAATAAAAACAAAACAATTTATAGGGTTCTAGTTACTGGCATTTAACAAAAGGCATTTCGAGGGAATTTTTAGGGAGCTATTTTATAGTTCTCACAGTGGACGCTAGATATTCCTTTATTTTTTATACTATATTTAATTTAAAACCCAAGGTATACAAGAGAGCCCATAAAAAAAGGAAACCAGAAAGAAGAAATGGATGGCTGCCTCTTTGTGACATGTTTTCTCCCTCAGCCTTGCATATTTGCATTAAAGTGATTGTGAATAATGTACGTTTGACCAGTGCTGTCTGCAGAACTAATGCCTATTAAAGGGATGGGAAGTAGCATATGTTGTGCCTTGGGCAGAGAAAGTCCAATCACCCCCACGGTGAGAGGCTCCAACTAAAACGCAGGACAGCCTGGGATTTATCCTAAATGAACCCAGCAGGGAGAAACAGGACACAGTCCCTCAGTCCACATTTAAGCTTCGGAATGAAGATTTTTTAGCTTGCTTCCAAAAATAATCCATTATCTCTATCACTTCGTTCACTTGGAGAATATCGGGGGTTTTTTTGGTCTTTGTCTTATCTACCTATCCTACAAAATTTCAAGGGAAAGCATTCCAGCAAGAAATCAGACACGAGCCATCGGTTGTTACAGAATCAGGATCTATGGTCTTTATTGCCATTGTAGGCTCTCTCCCTCCTCTGCCTGAGCTACTGCCCAGCATTATCTGACAAGGCACAATTTTGTCAGTAATTGCAAAATGTTTTGGGTTTGTGGTTTCACTTTTATGCCCTTGCACTCTACTAAATGCTCTGCTCTTTAAAACACTTTGCAAATCTTCTACGCCCTGTTACATAATCTTCCTGTGACCTCTAACATCAGGCCCAGATTCAAACTAGCTTTCCTTCTATCTGTGTTAACATGATAGCTGAGAAACAATAATTATAAAAATGGATGAGAATAAAATTGGCTGAACTACAGAAATAGAAGTTGCCAAATTAGATTGGTAAGATTGGCATTTGCCTTATTAGCTACAGTTTGAGAGAGAGAGAGAATATGACAGAGAATGTGTGTGTGTGTGTGTGTGTGTGTGTGTGTGTGTGTGTAAGAGAGAGAGAGGGAGGGAGGGAGGGAGGGAGGGAGAGAGAGAGAGAGAGAGAGAGAGAGAGAGAGAGAGAGAGAGAGAGAGAGTGAGTCTAGGAAATATATTTTCAGATCATCCACTTGGTATTTATGTAACCCAAAGGAGGGAAGGAGTATGTTGTAAAAATAAAATACAATTGGAAAACTTGTAAACTGCATCACAGCATGATATGAGTATATAATGCTGAAAATAATATAGAACTGATATGATTTAGCTTATTTTTTATCCTCCTCTCTTAGTATTTAATTTCTATTCAAATTTCTGTGAAGACATTGCCATGTTTCAGAATGGAAGAAAGCTCCAAACTATTGATTTTAGTTTATTGGCCTACTCCTTGGGATGGTGGTGAGGGGTGGCAAGAATTGCCCTGTTTTGATAGCTTTTAAGAACTTCATTCTTTGAATGATTAGCTATTATGGAAGGTTAGACATTCTCACAGAAATTAAGTTTTGGATGTTTCATTTTATTTCTTTGGAATCATAAAGTGTCTATTTAGATCCTTTGCCCATTTTTTTATTGGATTGTTTATCTCATTTTCTATCTAAATCTTACTCTTTGCCATGTATAAGCTAAAGATAGTGGAAGAGTTGTCATTCATTCATTCATTCATTCATTCATTCATACATTATTACCACAAATAGTTAGCATGCACCTGCTATGTACTGACACAGATGAAGTTAGAGACCTCTGTTCTACTAAACTAAGAGCTAGTCCTGGAAATACACATCTTACAATATATTGAGATCATGCTATGATAAGCTGAATAATGCAAGGTTCCATGTAGAAGTGCAAAGTAAAAAATACAAAAAAAAAGTTATAAAACTTAATTATTTTTTTAGATGAGCTCTTCTGCTTCAGTTACCAAATGTGCAAATTGATTTACTGTCCTGATCACATGGCTGCTACTCTTGTTGTTGCTTTACCAGTAACAAGATATTATAGTTTATTCCTTTCCTAGCCACTCAGAGCTCAATGCTGCAAGTATTGGGAGCTGGTAAGCTGTTCTCTAGAGAAAGATCCACAGCACTCTCCCTCCTATGCCTGCTTTCAGAGGCTTTGGTCACCTCACATTGTGCTGGGACAAGTTTGTGTTGTGATGCATTACATTTGTCATCATGTACACCCCAACCCCTTCCTCTTCTTACTTTGCTTTTTTGCAGCACAACATCTAAAGCCCATGGATCTTGCTGTCTTCCAACAGCCTCCTTCTGTAATGCTGCAACCTTGCAAAATTAGAGCTAATAATTCATACTGAAAAGAATAAAAATCATAGAGCAAAAGGCTTGCTTCTATATTCTATAGCGACATTTTTAAAGCCTGGATTAAACAGTTGAAGCAGTGCCCTGGGCGTGCCTCAGTCAAGAGCCCTGGTTCTAGCTTCACTTATGCTATAGATCCGAGGCAAGATGAGTCCTCTTTAGAACACAACCCCCTCATTTCTAAATGGAAGAGGCATGGACTACATGATCCCCCACAGCTGTAAAAAATATATATATATATATATATATATATATATATATATATATATATATATATATATACACACATATATGTCAATGAGGACTCAACACCATTCAAATCCTGGTCACTTCAAATAAGCTATCCCTAGAAATCAGCATCAACCACAGACAAATACCTCTATAATACACAACATCTAATCTGATCATTGGCGTTAAGACAGTGCCTTTCAGGTTAGGTCTTATTTGCTAAAAACTAGTTATAGTTATGTTTTTTAAAAAAAATTATTTAGGTGTGTTACTTAAGCTTCTAACATAGTTACTAACGAACTTCAACTCAAAAAAAAAAAAAAAAAAAGTAAAGCAAATGACCTCAGAGACTTAGAACTGTCTCTTCTAGCTCTCTAATTTGCACTGAGGTAGGAGGCATCAGCTATCTTTGTGGAACAGAGATACACTTTGAATCTTCTCAGGTTGTGAATTCTTCCTTTCACAACTACTGTGTTTGGTCACAGAACTCACTTCTCTGAACTGCTGTTCCACTTCCCTCTTATTTCCAACAGCTGCAGGTCAAGAGCTATGGCCCCTTTGTCTTTTCCCAGCAGTTGTTCACATAATCACTTTACAAGTAGCTATTGGGCACCTAGAATGGGCTCCAGGATGAGTACTGTGGAGAATACCACAACAATAATGCCAAAAACAAAAGACTATATTCTACTTGGAAGAAAAGACTTAGACAGATAAAGCCTCTAGTAACAATCGAGAGGGAACATAATTAAGGACTACTGCACACCAATACTGCCTGGCTCAGGGTTCTACTCTGGACCCCTCAGAGGCCCTCTCACTCAGAGATTTCAAAAGGCACTCTCCTCTGACACTCCCACAGCCCAACATTCCTCATTCTATCACCAATAACAGTCCCTCCACACAGGGAGATGCTGCTTGGCGACACTTTATATTCTACCCAGATTCCTTTAATAACATGATCTCTCTGAGTTGTCCCAGGGTTTCTGATGTCTTCATCTGAACTCTAAGATGCACCCCTAGAATTTAATCCTGCTGCTAAATCTCTCAGTATTTCCACAGATTCCTAAGAGGGTTGTGCTTTGGTTGGTTGTACAATCTCACTTTAGGATAAGAAGATCTTAATAGGAACCACACATCCCCAACACACACACACACACACACACACACACACACACAAATGAACTTTGTCTACTCAATGCAGAGAATGTAAATTTAAAAAAAAAATCTCAGATTTTAGAGCCAAGATGGATCACAAAACAATTATCTGGAATAATCTTTTAAGGATGGCGTCGGTCCTATTTTGTGGAAAAGTTCTGAGACTCAACAAGAATGGGACTTGTTTCCATTTATAGATCTCTAGGACATTTATAAGTAAACATACTTATTTTCTCTTATTTGTGCCATGAACATATTTAATACTCTGGAGAATTTTTCACTATTAATACTTACCATATACTTACAGAGGTTAATATGGTTCAGGCATAATTTTTGTCAGCCTACTTTTTCTTTTACGTTTCCTATAACTACTTCCCTTCTGTTTCTTTCTAAACATAAAACTACCATTTTCTCACATTACTCCTGAAATTAAATGAATTCAATGTAGCCAGTGTTTAATGAATAAGTATGGTGAGCCTAACGAACATGTTCCTTCTATGGATTTTAAATCCCTAGGTTTAAAAGATCCCTGTGAATAAAAGAGTTGACAAGTTGTGAGTGAATGAGAAGATTCAGTGAATCGTTCTGAATGGTGTGGGTTATGTCTCTACTTTCCATCAGGTCTGAGATCCCATAATGATTAGTGCATTAAGAATGCCTTTGAAGCCCTAACTGGTTTGGCTCAGTGGATAGAGTGTAGGCCTACGAATCAAAGTTCCCAAATTTGATTCCGGTCAAGGGTATGTACCTTGGTTGCACACATATACCCAGTAGGAGGCAGCTAATCGATGTTTCTCTCCCATCAATGTTTCTAACTCTCTATCACTCTCTCTTCCTCTCTGCAAAAAAAATCAATAAAATATATATTTTTTAAAAAGAATACTTTTGAAGATTATACTATATGTAGGAATCACTGAAGATATATAAACATAGATGGCCTCAACCTCTCTGATCACTACCCTTTGAAAACTTACATTCAGATATGAAGATAAGATCAAATTACTTTAAACACCAGCAAACAGTGATAATCTGCTATTAAATACTACACTGAGGGCTACAGACTGGCAAATGTTACATAAATACAGAAAGAGTTCATTGGATAAGGTCTTGAGCTTCTGAGATGGCTTCAGGGAATCAAAAGGAAGTTAGTTTAATTCCAGTATGGGTAGAATGAAGATAGGTAGAAGGGAAAGTAAAACACAGGAAAACCACATGATTGAAATCAGGAAGTTTGGGAGACTACATGGTGTATGAATGGTCCCTTTAGGGAGGTTACTTTTCCATGCAGTCCCTGGATCCAACCATGCTCAAACCCTAGAACTTCTTTTCAGAGTGACGTAATTGCTTCAATGCCTCACTTCCCCTAATGGGTCATAACTGGAGCATCTATGGAGTTCTCCACAGACTTAGAATCTATTTAGGGTAAGAATCTTTTAAAAAACAAAAAAGAGAGGGGGGAAGACTAGAATGGGAAGTCAATATAGACTCCTTAGGCTTTAAAAAATTTAAATGTTTTATTTTAGAGCAGTAGAATTATCCTGTATGATACTATAATGGTGGATCATGTGATTAAACATATGCCAAAATCTATAGAATGTACAACACGAGTAGTGAACCTTAATATAAATGGCTTATCATTTGTAACAAATGCACTACATTAGTGCAAGATGTTAATAAGGGATAGTGTGTGTATTTGGAGGGGGAAAGGGTACATGGGAACTTTCTGTACTTCCCTTTCAGTTTTTTTCTAAATTTAAAACTGCTCTTAAAAACGTTTCTTAATAATTTTTTTAAGTTTTCACCATCAATATTCACTAAACATAATTTGGACTCCTTCCATCCCCAACTCTGATATCTAGGAGGGGAGAGGGGGTTCTCCCAGAGATTTTCCTCATTTGTCTTCTAGTCTTCCAAAGTGGTCCTGACAGCCAACAGGAGTTTTTCATATGAAAATTTAGCTTTAAAATATCTGTGCATTATTATACTGCTTGTATTCAAGAGGTAAATAACTGTCCGACCTTCGCTAATGTACCAGTAAGTGATACTGTGAATGAAGCAGTGGGCTCATAAATGTTATCAGCACCAACAGCCTAGCTGGAACACTCTCATCCTAGAAAACCACTTCAGTTCAACACGACAGGTACCTATTCTCTGCTCTTAAAATGGAACGTCATTTTACTTTTCTGTGTTACAAAAGTAATTCATATTCATGGAAAATTTGGGAAATATAGAAAAGCTTTTTTTAACTTATCCATTATTCCATGTTTTAGGATATTTCATTCTAGAATTTCTTCCTATGTATTTTAATATATTAATATCTTAAAAATATTTTACTGTATCTGTAATCATGATTGGCATAGTTGTGGGGATCTTTTAAATTACAAGAATTTAAATCAATGATTTTTAAACTTTTTTCATCTCATGGGTACACATAAACTAATTACTAAAATTCTGCAGTGCACCAAAACATATATCTTATTTTTTGCCCATCTGACCAAAAAAAAAAAAATACTTTTGATTCATTTACTTGTGTTAGCTACTGTCATTTTTATTTGACCATCTAAGGGAAAAGAGGTCAGTGCCCCTGACCAAATAGTTAGGTAGTTCATGTTTATTTTTTATTTTTTATTTTTAATCCCCATGGGACGATATGTTTTACTGACTTTTAGAGAAAAGGGAAGGGAGAGAGATAGATAGAGATTAGAGTTAAATAGAAAGAGAGAGATGAGATAGAGATAGAGATAGATAGAGATAGAGATAGATAGAGATAGAGATAGAGATAGAGATAGAGATAGAGATAGAGATAGATGTGAGAGAGAAGCATCAGTTTCTTCCCATGCATGCCCAGACCATAGACTGAACTTGCAACCTAGGTGTGTGTCCTAAACAGGAATCAAATTTGCAACCTTTTTGGTGTATGGGACAATGCTCCAACCAATTGAGCCACCTGGCCAGAGCATTTTTTTTACATGTTTTAGAAATTCTTGAAGCACACCTATTGAAAATCACATATCTAAATAAATTGCTGAAAATTCCATTTTTGTTTTATCATTTTGATTGCCTCCCTTTGTTTATTTCTATGTACTATCTAGACCTGTTATGTTTCCCAGTCATGGCAGGATGGCCTTACATAGTAGGTATCCTGTGAGCCCAGTAGCACAGACTTCCTGGTCCCCTGAGCCAGGTACTTCAAGGGTGTCCTTTGTGTGGGTTATGTGTGCCCTCCCATTGTAGTTGAATCTTGATTGCTGTTGGCACATCAGTGAGTCAGACTGACCCTCAGGATGACTGGCTAGGAGGACTGGCTATGACAACAGCAAACAAGCTCTTGTGTGGAGGTTAACACCACAGAGCAGGATTTGCTTTATCAGGGCTCTGGTGCTGCCAAGTCCATCCCTTGGGTGTGTCATTTTTGGAGCTAATTGGGTGGTACTCTCATGTGTTTGAAACTGGTCATCACGTGTGTTAGTTCTGAAGCCTCTTGGCAGTAGCTCTAGTGGAGACCCTGATCCTGGATCCACCTGGTAGGAGCTACAAAGTGATCTGTGGTAGCTGCCTGTGCTGGGCTTAGAGGTGCCTGAGAGAGTTATACTGTGAACTGAGGCCAATTGCCACTAGTGTCAACATTGGGGCCACTTAGCACGAGACATAGGGCATGCTGAGGCCATCACTGCTTGTTTGGAATTTGTGCACCTTTGAGAGATTTTAGGAAAGTCCGGAGCATGGGCCAAGGTAGGCAACTTATGAGGAACAGCTACTGAGATTTATTTCCTTCCTGACTGCCTGCTCTACAGATTTTGAACTTAAATCAACCCTCACATTTCTGTAATGATTCCTTTACACACACACACACACACACACACACACACACACACACACACACCCTACTGATTCTACTTCTCTGGTGGTGAGACAGGATAGAAAGAAGTTAGAGAAAATGACAGGGGAATGAGGAAGAAGAAGCAGGCATCACAGGCTGATAAGCCACTAGGTCCTCTCATCAGAGCCCCCACCCTTGGAAATACATAAAATCCCCCAAAACTGACTGACTCAGGAGGTACTCATTCACCTAGTCTGCCCACATCCACTCACATGTGTACTTTCACTTCTTTCACAGCAGCATCCTATGAGACTTGCAATGGGGAGTGAAGGGGTGGAGGGGGTAGGGGCAGCTGGCATATCAACCCTTGATCCTGTTTCCAAGTACTCATGTCTTAGACTCCTTGTCTCTAACTGAATAAAACCTGATTTTTGCCCTTGATGAGGCAGCTCAGTTGGTTAGAACATCATCCCAATATGCCAAGGTTGCAAGTTCAAACCCCAGTCAGGGCATAGACAAGAAGCAACCAATGAATACATAAATAAGTGGAACAAATCTTTCTGTCTCTCTCTCTCTCTCTCTCTCTCTCTCTCTCTCTCTCTCTCTCTCTCTCTCTCACACACACACACACACACACACACACACACATTTTCTTGCTCTCTCACTCTCTCAAATCAATAAAATTAAATTTTAAAAGAAAGCTTGCTTTTGCTTCACTCAAACCCTCACTGGGGCTAATTATTGAATTCTTTCCTGTGTAAGTCAAGAGCCTGGAGGTCCAGGGTCTGCTGTGCAGGGCCAGCCCCCAGCATGGGACCAGTCCAGTGACATTGAATCCTGACCGATACAACTATTAGTGAAGAGAACCATCTTTTCTTTTTGAAACTCCCACCATATATTACACACACATACATACACACACACACACACACACAGATCCACATTTATGTACATAATTAATATGACTGAATACATTTAAGACATTAAAATTGTAACAAAGCATTACATACATGAAAAAATATTCATGATAAATTGGGTAAACAACTGCTGAATAATTAGGAAAAAGTTTATAAGAGTAAGCCAGTATAAATCATGAACCTTGTACAAAGAAAACTTTTGAAATAAATTCATTGAGTAAATTTTGAATTTAAACTGGTTGAGGTAATAGTGGAGAACAAAATGAAAAATATACTTCTTAAACAGTGGCAGTACGAGTAAACGAAGAACCATATGTATATCCACATTTTTATGTGAACAAAGTTCCAAACAATTAAATTGCAACAAAACATGTATTTTATCTAAGTTCTCAATTTTTGGTTCATTCTATGAAGCTGCCAGAGTGATAGGAATAATTGATGTTTAACATTTTAATATTAAAGTTTTCTCACTAATGGTATTAGATATAAATGACTTTGGTTAGTGATTTTCCCCTAACACTGTGCTTTTAGAATGCATGACATGATTATGTATGAATTGGGAATTGGAAAGTCCCTTAATATCCATGAGCATGTATTTATGCAGTCTTTAAAATTTAGAATTATGTAGGTTGCCTAAGCATTATATTCGAACATTCAAGAATAAACGATTACATATATATGGTAATTGTCCCATATGTGAAGGAACTGCAAGGTCCAGGGACAGAAGCTGTGAGTACGGAAGTTCAAAGTTATAATTTTCTGAACATGCCACTATATACAGAGCATGCACATTTTTAAAATATTATAAAGCCTGCAGTTAACTCTGCAATGACTCAAAATTGGCCCACAGCATCACCATAACCAAACAAAATGCTTTTGGTTTGAAAATTGGTTTCTTGTGTCAGCTAAAATTCAGAAACACATTTGCTACTCCAACCTCATTCTCCCCCCAACACACTATTATGTAAAATTCTTTTAATCAAATGAAACTATGTAGATCGAGCTTAACTTTTCACCAAGTTGTAAACCCTGAGTACAAAACATTAGAGTCTTTTTATTATATCAATATTACTAGAGGCCCAGTGCACGAATTCGTGCATGGGAGGGCCCGGCCAACCTGCCCCTATGGGGGCTGAGCAGGGGTGGGTCTGATGGGGGGAGGGTACACGGGAGGTTGGCAGGCCAGCCCCTCCCCCAATGAGGGGGCAGCCTGGGGGAGGGGCCACAGGAGGTTGGGGGTGCTGATCTGGTCCCATCAGGCAGGTTGGCCACTGCAGTACTCATCATAGCAACTAGCTGTTCCAGTCACTTGGCTTTTCTATATATTAGGAGCTAGAGAAGAACTTCCGCCCCCAAAATATTAAATTTAGTTCAAATTCAATTTAGCAAACATATATGAAGTGCCTACTATTTATTAGGTGCTGAGTTGACAAATGTGAAGAAAACACAGCTGTTGCCCTCAAGAAGATCTCTGTGTAATAGGAACAACAGCTACAAAACAATGTGACGAGTATAATAACAGCGATCTACACAGAACATTATAGGACCAGAAAAGAAAGTCTCCCTCAAAGTACAGGAGTATTGAGGGTGACTTCTTAAAGTGGTTATCTCTGAGCTGAGTCTCCAAAGATGAGAAGATAGCCAAACAAAGAAAAGGGAGGGGATGGCATAAGAAGAGCAAAAAGCAGAGTCAGCGGTGGGCTTACACCGCTGTAGGCACTTCGGGGTTGTTGACGCGGAAGAGTGAGACAAAGAGGGGCAAAAGGTAACAAACACCAGCATGCTGGTGTAAGTGCATACTGAACTATCCCACTGAGAGAGAGCAAAGCTTTCTGACTGAATAGAGGAACTTGACATCTGAGAGCACGGAGAAAGGGAAGACCAGTTCCAAAAAGAAGCTTAAGCTATTAAAGACAAGCATTGCTCCTTTGTAATTTTGGTTAAGCAGGTCCTAAGCAATTGTAGAGATGGATAAACAACTTCCCTACTAACATCAAAAAGCACCGTCCACATATGATTAAGCTTGCCTACAACATAAACAATGTAGCCACAGACACACTTAGACAATCTCAGAAATATCAGCAGTGTTATGATTAAGCAAAATATTATTTTGATGGTGGCATTCATTCTCATTACAGAAAAACTATCCAAGATGTATGATATCTCACATACTATTAAGGCATTAAAATGACAACTATATCCGTAGGCATTAGGTTCCCTAATTGTTTTCCATGAAAACAATGATAATGCACGTGACAAGTAATGCTTTCCTTCAAGAGACCTTAACTGTTACATTTGATGTTACTGGGAACTACCCCTGGCAGGAAAATCTACTTGTTAACATCTTAAACCCTAGTAGCAGTCTAATGATGGATAGAACTGAATAGGCGTAATGACACAACACTCGACAAAAGATTCCACTGGAGATCAAATCTATGCCTGGTAACTAAGGATGTATGATAATTTTGCTCTTACCTACCTTCTATCTTCCAGACTGGTGGGTTTTGAATAGGCATGTGACTGTCCTGAGGAAAATATGCAGTTACAGGCAAAGCAGTATAGCCTGGTAGTTAAGTGGAAGGCCTTGGAAGTCACACAGACCTGGATTGAAATCCATTCTCTGCCTCTACTAGCCCTGTGCCCCAAGCCTGATGGCAAATGAAAGAGATCACATTTCATAAGGCTCCTCAAAAGTCCCAGCAGGATCAAACCCCGGTTTCTCCCCGATTGACCAAACAATATTGCATCCTTGAATTCACTTACCCCATTCTCTGTATCACCTCCCTCTCCTGAACTCTAGCTCTGTGAGTTAAAAATATCCAAATACACTTCTTCCATCCAAATTTTGTCTCAGGCTTTGCTCTAAAAAGACAGTAAAGTTAAAGGAGTTGAAGCCTATGGACTTACTATAGAGTGAAGTCAAAAGTTTCCGGTTTCTCACCAAACTAGAAAGGTTCCCAAGGATATTATCAATAGGTCCTTCAAGGGTCTGGAAGGGAAAAAGCAGTTCTGAATTAGATCCTTAGGCCTTTCCAAGACATTTTCTCCTCAGATGTTCCCTAAGTGGCCAGGAAGAGCTGCTCCCAGCTGCACCAGGAGGGGTGCCGTGGAAACATGCAGCCACTCCGAAGCATGAGCTCACCTAGAAGTGTGAAGCAATCAACACACCCCACCCTCAACTCAGGACCAACGGGGTCCGACATGCATTGCCTTCTTTCACCTACATTGTGCAGTCAAGAGTACATTACCAAATCAAATGCCAGGGGCCTTTGTTTAATAGGGGAAACAAGACATATAAGTAAAAAACAAAATGGTACCAATGTATGTTATAGATATTATAGCTTATAAAAGTATATATATCAAAGTATATAAAGGACTAATAAAATCTTCAATTCAATGAGTTAGACAACAGAGTGGAACAATAATATTGAAGTTTAAGTAGAGAAAATGTACGGGAAAAGGATATGGCTTAGCCGGTGGCGGATTCTATATTATCCCTCTCAACCACTAATTGAAGGCCAGTTGAAAAGAGTAGTCCATAGTTACTTATAAGCCATAATCAACAAGAACTGAATTAGTTTACCCTCCTCAAGACAGGGGTCTGTGGTCCTAATGAAGAAAACTGGAAGAGGCAGGCACTAATAAAACCCAAAAATATTGGAGATATTAGGAGCTCTGCCCACCAAAATGGGAATGGACACTTTGGAGCTCAATATAGTTGCATTGCTAATACACAAAGTGGTTCAACCATTGCTGAGGCACAAAACTCCTAGTACACATCCCTTTAATGTGAGTGCAATTGAGAGGGATGGAGCAAGGGAAGTGGGGAGAAAGGGATTTGAGTAGCGGGGATTAGCTAAACTAGTATGAATTTGAATTCTGTAATTTTCCAGGCATTTTGCTAAATGATTTACACTGCCTACTTATTTTGGAATATTCATATAAAGTGAATATTATAAATCCATTTTTGCAGATAAGAAAGCTGAAGCTTGGGTTTTAAGCAACTTTCCCCAAGACCAAATAATTAGTAAGTGATAGAGCCAGACAGGCCTGATTAACTCCCGTATCATTTTTCCCCCCACTACACAAGGCTGCTCATCTCTCTTTTTGTTTAAGTCAGGGAAAATTCTTACCAAACTGTTCATTTATATCCCAGTTTTCATGTTTGGAGAAGTGCTGTTTCTACGAGGAAGCCAGAGTGTGATATGTGGTATCTAACTAGCTTAGTAACAAGAATAATTCTTGCACATTCCAATATTTACATACACAATGAGAACTGTAGACCGTGTTTCTGAATTAAATTGAGTTACATAGATACTGACTGAAATGGGCCTGACTTAATGACTTTGGAATACCAGGTACAAGTAATTTGGAACTAAAGAATTATATATTTCTTAATTTTACAAATTAATGTTCTGAAGAGGAATAAATAGCCAGGGCTAATTTCTTTCCTTAGGAAGAAAGAAAGAAAGAAAGCACAGAAAAGTAAAGTCTGGAAATGACAAGTTCTGGAAATGAAATTTAAGCTCCAGGTTTTCAATGATTTTTTTCTAACTCTAAGACCACTTTCCAGAGAATGATCTGGAAGGCCCTCTGCACTGAACAAATCTCTTTGGAGACAGCTCTGCATTTTCCTGCTCAGCTTCTTCCCTTTCTAAAAAAAGTGTTTCAGTTTGTCTTTGAAATGCTGTGGCATTAAAATGCAACTCTGTCTTCTCTCTTGCCTATTCTCTGAGCAGCAGTCCATAATTACTCCCTCTACCACCACCCACAAACCCCTAGAATGCCTGCATGTATAATGTATCATGCATGTGCTCAACAGAATTTTTCTGTGTAGAGAAAGCCTTGGAAATCTGACAGTCTTTAAGTTTCTATAACAGTATATTTTTTCCTGCATTTAATATTGACCCCAGGAATCTTCTGTGGCTTTAAAGTCTACAGAATTATTATTCAATTTACATTCTTAGGGTTACATGAATGCCAGTTCCTCACAGGCATTGTGACTAGCTCATCCTGGGATACTTGAGTGGCCTTACCCCCATTTCTCTTGCAAACTTAGTCAAGACTTTTAAAGCTCATGATTGTTATGAGTCTTTTGGATGTTATGTTTCATGAAGTGCCTCAAGCATGGTCTGGAGTTCTAAACTGTGTGCACACAGTCACATGCATCATCAACAGAAGCAACTTTGCTTTCAGTGTTACACCACTTGGAAAAGCTCCAGATAGAGGAAAATCTATCACAATAATAATATAGTATGAAGCGATTTGCAAAGAAATGAATTACCAGATGAATACCCAGCATGAATATTGGGTGGATTAGCCCTGCATGCCATTTAAAGAAAGAAAACTACTTGTAATAGGAAAATTATTTTTATATCTCTGATCTCACCTGCTGCATTTCCCTTCCATTCTGCTGATAATTTCATTCACTTTTACGAAGAGCAATTCGAGACTCCATTATTGTTCCAGAAGTTCTGACATTCTCAAAGAAAGTTAAAAACTGCCATAACCGTCCTTCCTGCTCATAAAAGTCCTAGAAGAGGTGAATCATACGAGAAGATCTTCTGACTTAGGGTAATTTTTATTCTTCTACGTAAGTCCTCCAGTAGGAAGAAGGAAGAAAGTATTTCAACCCAATTCCAAATATTTCACTTGGAATCACTCCTTGAGAAGAATGCAGAATCTGCCAATTAGCATCTCTGCAAATTTTCTGAACAAACTCAGTAATATTTTCATTAATAAATTGACTGAACAGAACCCCCAGCTGTCATCTGGGTACACACCCAACAGGAGAATTTTTAAAATAAAATAAAAAAGGTCAGGTGATTATTTCTTAAAGTGCCTTTGTAAGACATGGTTTCCAGGATTGAAAGGGTTCATAAAGTTCAACTGGCCTACCCTAGCTCTTTTATTTGATAAATGAAGAAACTAAGGCTCCAGGAGGTAAGGAGAGCTATACAAGGTCATAGAGCCAGCACTTGTGCCCAAGATCTAGGTTTCTTCTCATACTGATAGAAATAATCTCTAATAAGTTGTTTCATTATTTTTTTTAGAAATTAAAACAGTTTTAAAATATGAATTTTCAAAGACAGGAGAAATTTCAACAATTAAATTATCAGTCTTCAGGAAAAGAATGTACTATTTAATAATTCTTTAGATTCCATTACATTTAAGTTTTGTGCTCTGTACTTCAGTTTTAAAATATGGCCAGACCCCTAACAGGGTTGGCTCAGTGGATAGAGTGTCGGTGTATGGACTCAAGGGACTCTCAGGTTCGATTCCGGTCAAGGGCATGTACCTTGGTTGGGGCACATCCCCAGTAGTGAGTGTGCAGCAGGCAGCTGATCAATTGTTTCTCTCTCATCATTGTTTCTAACTCTCTATTCCTCTCCTTTTTTTTTTGTAAAAAAAAATCAATAAAATATATTTAAAAAAATAAATAAATAAATAGCCAAAACCAGTTTGGCTCAGTAGATAGAGTGTTGGTCTGTGGACTAAAGGGTCCCAGGTTCAATTCCGGTCAAGGGCATGTAAATTGGTTGTGGGCACATCCCCAGTAGAGGGTGCGCAGGAGGCAGCTGGGTGATGTTTCTCTCTCATAGATGTTTCTAGCTCTCTATCCCTCTCCCTTCTTCTCTGTGAAAAACCAATTAAACATATTTTTAAATAAATAAATAAAATATGGCCAGATACATCCTTATTAACCATTTTAATCTTCTGGTACTTCAGATATTGCCCATCATCTACTCCAATTTTAAAATGCTCCTATGTGTACATGTCAGCATAGACACACAGAACACTTTGCCAATAGTTTTTCTCTTTTTTTCAATGCATTTGTACCTCTAGGATACAAGCTCTAAAGTAATTTATGAATATCATACAAAAATAAAATTAAAATATGATAGGATTAATATCATCATACCAAAATCTAGAGAAAGAAAATATGCTGTACAACATTTTAAGTATTTTACCCTGACATATATGTTTACATTAAAAATTATATCTGGGAATTCTAGTAGTTCCCAAATTACCCTTTGATGACAGACTTCAGAGACTGAGTCAATTGGGTTTTAGTAGCAGCAGGTACTGCGATGTTGTGTTAATAGAAACAGTAAAGTGGTCCCTTCTTTTAACAACATCCTCCCCTTTTAACTTAGTGCCAAATAAACACAACTCCTGGAATAAAGATTTAATAGGGGGAGAAAAGGGAAAACTTCCCAACAAATAACAGCAGCAGCTTTTAAAACACACGAAGAATTAAGATACATCTCTGCCACCAGATTAGTAATGAATAAACAGGGCCCACTAATTTTTATGGAGCTGGCAGTAAAACAGACCACACAGGCCTTCTCTTCTGGAATCTGTCAGTGGTACATAAAAACCCTTACATGGCTTTAGCACCTGTAATGACTTAGGATGCTCAGGGATGTCTAGAGGAAAAGGTACTCAGCGATTTCTTACATATACAGTTAAAAAATAATTTCCTCGGTGTTAGCCACTGTGACCCGGAGAACAGCTTCAGGCCCAAACACCCGGTGTATTTTTCTCTACTCACTTATTATCTCCATCCGCTTTTCTCCAATGTGACTCATCAATTACCTCTATATAAATTCATCCTCCATCCCTCATGATTGATATAAACGTTCCCCATCCGCGATCACATAATTTACAGTGCTAACTTCCTTTCATCTACAATTCTGCATAGGTTTTTGACTTGTACTAACATCCCCTATCACTTTAATTTTTCATACTGAATTCGTTTCAAGAAGTGCACCCTGGGATCCCCACACACATGACATCTCATTTTCAGGACAATCTGTAAACACTATGGCAATCTGTAAGCCAATCTGATAGGAGGCTATGTTTAGAGAAACCCTAAGGAACTGCTGCTGCTGAAGGAAGGAAGGATCTTCTTACTGTGTGGCTGTCCCATATTTGCGAGTTCTTGCTAGCAGCTGGGTTCTGAGTGATCTGGTACCAAGCTATTTCAGATATGACAGAAATCACTCTCTGGTGGATGTTTGGACAGTTGGACAGCCTTTGGTTCTCCAGGAACAAGGGAGGATCAGGAAGTTTATGCACAGGCAGAAAACCCCTATATTTCCCATGCCCAACCCCCAAATTCCCACTGTCATTCTACTCTCCAGATGTCTATGTTATGGAGAAAATCTGACAGTAAATAATTTCAGGGGGTCCCATGGATTCTGTACATTGGCCAACATTTTTTCCTATAGCACAATTCTAAGACTGCTGTTTTTAAAAAGAGGCATGCTTTTAAAAATGAAAATTTGGATCTGGGATCAATGTCATGTGAAAACTCACTGAAATCACTGGAAGGCATATATAGGACATATTTTAGAGGGCATGAAACAGTTAAAGAGCAAAAGCAAAAGCCTGTCAAGGCAACCAGTGAACAGCTTTTAACCAAGGCTAATGTCATGGGGGGTTGCTGATAGCAACACACAGGAAGTAACAATAAAGTAAATGACTTCTGAGTAGTGGGGGAGATGTTTTTTTTGTGTGTGTTTTTTTTTAACTAGTGCTCAGCCTGGATTTAGTTCCATTTCCCACCGCTAGAATCCAATAGGATCTTCAAAACCTCTCCATTGTTACTGCAAAGGAGAGATATTTATGTCTAAGCAGCTGTAGAATAACTGAACAGCTACCAAATGGAAGGCTAGTCACATTTCCAGGATTACCATGAATCCATGTAGCAGGAGATGGAAAGAAAATACCTAAAGTACATAGGAGTTTGCACTTCAAATCCTAAACTTCGTTGCAATAGATAGAGTAAGAATTCTCCATAATTCGTATATATGTCCTGACACAAATAAGTGACCAGGCGTGTAAGGTCCTCTGTAAATTGTAAAGCATCAACATGGGACATGGATCAATGGGGCACCAGGTGATAGAAAGAGCAACTGGCTGGACCTGGGTAGAGCACAGATGTTTTCCTATCTGTGCCTGCTGCTTCCCATGGATATGGTGAGAAGAAATAGAGAGAGACCACAGAACTGGAATATCATTATTTCCAAATATTACTTAGCGTCTGGTTTTTTTTTTCTTCTACAGCTGTGTTTAAATTAATGATTTAGCAAATACAAAATTTCATTGTATAATAAGTACTTAATTGTTGGTTTTTTTATCTTTTAAATGTTTTCAACAACTCCATGTCACCATTTTTTAAAGAGAGAAAAGTCTACCAAAGTTCCCAAATTAGGCTTTCAAACACATGTTAAACAAAATAAAGTCTAACCTAAGTCTAGCTCTGTGTGAATATATCTTATAATACTTATTCTTTCATGTTGAGGACATAATATCTCATATATGACACATGTGTAAGCTATGCTGTCTGACCAAACTGGACCTTCAAAAATGACTAGCATTTTGCATCTTATGTAAAGAAATATGACATTATCTAAGCCTATTGCTCTTATTCACCAGTGAGAGCTGCTAAGTTATCAGTTACAGAAATACAGCCCAGCCGGGACCGGTTTGGCTTAGTGGATAGAGCGTCGGCCTGCGGACTGAAAGGTCCCGGGTTTGATTCCAGTCAAGGGCATGTACCTTAGTTGCAGGCACATCCCCGGTGGGGGGTGTGCAAGAGGCGGCTGGTCGATGTTTCTCTCTCATCGACGTTTCTAACTTTCTGTCCCTCTCAATTCCTCTCTGTGTAAAATCAATAAAATATATTTAAAAAAAAAAAAAAAAAAGAAAAGAAAAGAAATACAGCCCAAATGCATAATTTGACTTTCCCCTCTTCAGCAGAAAAAAAATCCTTTGTAAAAAGAAAATGCTTTCTCCACCTTTTAGAAACATTTTTTATGTGGAAATATTATCAAACTTGCACAAGTATTGCATGAATAAAAGAACTTTTGTATTCACCCAGATTCTCTATTTTATTATACTTAACTTCTTCTCTCCCTCTCTCTCCTAAACTACTTGAGAATAAGTTGCACACATCATGCCCTTTATCACAGTATGGTTATCAAATCACAAAACTGAACATAGATGTAAACTGTTTTCTAATATATTGATCATATTTAAATTTCACCAACTTCCCCCAATAAATCCTTAAAATAACACATTTTTCTTTGATCCAGGTTCTAATAAGGATCATAAATTTCATCTGGTCGCATGTCTCTTTAGTCTTATTTAATCTGAAACAGTTCCTTGGCCATGCTTTGCATTTCACAACATTGATATTTTTTGAAGCATTCAGAGAGACAACTTGTTTTGTATAATGTCCCTAAATTTAGGTTTGTATGATGTTTCCTTGTGAACATATTCAGATTGTGTATTTTTCACAAGATATCAAAGTGCATAATGACAACACTAGTGACATCTATCACATGGGGAAGGCAGGCACATGGAACTGGTTAAGAGAGTGGGATTCAGTAGCAACTCCATCCCATTATAGAAAACACAAAAAATATTTTACTTACTCAACCTATACCCAAACAGAAAATAAAATGAAATCATGCTTTATACTTTTACTAAAAGTAATATATACTATGTACTGTTTTACCTGTATATTTGTGTTTTAAAATAATTTATAATAAAGAATTAGAAACCTGCCGAATGTCAAGAAAATTTCTGGCATTAAACATCAAGTAGAAGAGAGATTTAGGAGGAAGAAAGACAGTCTTCTTATGTCTCAGAGTCTTACTTAAATGTCTGGCTGACTCTAAGTTAAACATCATATTTCAGAGTCCTAAGTATCAAGCTTTTAGTAAGATCTAGCCTCTTCACTCACTTGCTCATTCCTTAATTCAATCTTTCCTTTATTTCTTCTGACTTTCTATCTTGCTTTCCTTTCTATCCTTATATCTTTCCTTTTTTGAACAATCATTTAACTTATTTTTTGTATTTCTATGCTTCACAGTCCTGATGGTTAGAGGCCAGAAAACCATGATATGTCTCAAAAATCAGTACCCTTTCTTTCTCCTGTACCACTACCCTTGACCTGGACATAAAACCCCTCCTTAGGTACTAGATGATGGGAAACACACACACACACACACACACACACACACACTTTAAAATTGTCTACTAATTCATTCTTGTATTATTTACCTAAATAGCTCCAAACTGATAACTGTGCATTTTGTATTACTGTTTAGAGGACTCTAGTATGGCAGGATGTCTACAGCCAATGTGAAGTCTAGAAGACTTTCTGAGAATCAGCTGAAAATCTCTTCATCTCTTATCACTGGAAGAACCTATTAACTTTCTCCAACCTTTATTCAAACAACTCCCTGTGACTCACAGTATTTCATAGAACTTGTGGAGGATTAAATGAAACTAAATATGTAACGCACATTATTCCGTAAAAAGCTAAACAAATATAAACTATTTTTTTCATTATACTTTTCAACAAAAGATTTTCCTTTGAGTTTGCTTAAGGCCCAAACTAATATGCATACTTATGGACTGGTTTTGAATATACCAATTAAAATAAGACATAGTGGCCTTAGCTGCTTTTGCTCAGTGGATAGATAGAGCATCGGCCTATGGACTGAAGGTTCCTGGGTTCGATTCCAGTCAAGGGCACATGCCCAGGTTGTGGGCTCAATCCTCAGTAGTGGGTGTGCAGGAGGCAGCTGATCAATGATTCTCTCTCATCATTGATGTTTCTATCTCTCTAACCCTTTCCATTCTTCTCTGAAATCAATTTAAAAAAAATTTTTAAAGAAGACATAGTGTCTCAAATGGAATGGTGAAATTTTTAAATAACGAAATATACATAGATTTTTCTCTATGTATATTTTAGGAGCCCTACCTTTGAAAATGAAGATTTGGTTAAGGAAGATGAAAATGGATAAGAGCATATTATATATTTATATCTATATCTGTCTACATATTTTTATATAAATAGATTACATGTATATATGGAGAGATATATGATATGGATAGATACATGATAGACAGATAGATAGATAGATAGATAGATAGACAGACAGATAGATAGACTAGACAGAGGGAGAGAAAACTTTTCTTGGCTTCACTTATAAATGTTCCAGATAAAAAGAACAACAAGACCAACAACAACACTGTAAGACAGAATATCCCTGGGTCTGGACAGTTCTGACAACACACTGAGGATTTCTTATATAATGAACCCAACTTTAATGCTGCTTCTATAGTATACCTGATGATCCTAAGTGTTAAGTTGCTTGTTTTTTCTTCCCTAAACAAAGAGCCAAATACATAGCCTGTGCTTTGCTTTCCTTAATGCCACTATTGTTCAGGGATTCCCTCAGCAGCAATGGGAATAGCATGTGGATACTGAATACAAAGAGGCAGCAGGTTCCAAATGCAGCCTCCAGAAGATGAGGCTGCTCCCGCACCCTGCCTGGGATGAAACGAAACTGTTTTGTCCAAAATTAGAAAGCCTGACCTGCGGGTCCTCACAGGAGAAAAGGATTTCCTACAAGGTGACATCTGGATTCTTTCCTTGCTTCTGCTACTGCTGCTGTTTTTACCACCATTTTCTATATTCCCATTTCTTGGCTACAACGGTCAACATTTAAGTTTGGAAATATTTTACCCGGCCCTCTTGCATTCAATAGTTTGGGTAAAGGAAAAGCTTATGATTTCTCAAGCGGATGTATTTTAAAAGGGTTTAAAGGCCCCACGATTTCTTCCAGAAATTTTAATAAGCATATAGAAATAGCCAGCTGGCTAATCCTGGAAATATCCCTCCTCCCTGTTCGTTTTATAGAAAGATCCTGTGGTCAGGAAATATAAAGCTTTCAACACATTGACCACAGCTAGGATTATGGGCTCATATGGTAGAGATTTTTTTCCCACTGCCTTTTTCTGGGTGTTGGCAATATCCAGCCACCCTCTCATCATTGTTGAAGTCACCTTCACCCTTCACTCACCGGGGAGAACTTCAAGATTGACTGCACTAATGAGGGAGTCTGGAATTGAGACATTACATGGAAATCCATCAGTGTGATTAAACTTAGCATGCACACTGTGCATGCTTCGTACTTTCAAAGAGCCTGGCTATTAAATGGCTTCATATTTTTATACCTTTTGGCACCCTCATAAAAGGACTTAAGGAAACAGAATTTTTCCCTCCACTGCTACAGATGGACTATGGCAAATCTATGCTAAGAAGCTATAAAATAATTTGAAATGTCTCAGGTTCATTGATAAATCAAGTCAGTAGCTCTGCAGAATATTTTTAAATGTATAAAATCATATATATGAGTAAGGTTATATCTACATGTAAAAGCATATATATGGTGCAAAAAAATTATTAAATTGCAAATAAAGTAAAACCTCATTAATTCAGACTCACTTAAATCAGAATTTCTGATCTAACAAAGGTCTGGCTGAGCAGAAGTTTGCCTTTACCATATCAATGGAGAAAAGACTTGCTGAACAAATTACTAGTGTAAATAAAGATTATAGGGAGAGTACATAAACTGCTTAAGAGGATACACTGTTTTTAGTCTCCTCAAGCATTTAAGAGCACCCATTTACATACAAATAATTGAGAGTATAATTACAAAGCAACCTTAGGTATTAATCAAAGTTAGCATTGTAAGGACTTCTAAACAGAAGCTTTCATTACTGCAGGTCCACTTCTTGTATATATTTGAAATAAGTAAAAGTTGAATCCTTTTAAATAGTGTACTGTTCAAACTTCTCATATATGTATGCACATCTTTGTCCAATCGATATAAATTAGTAAGCTGTTAAAAAGATATCATGTTATTTATTCATTAATATGTTAGACTTGTTGTTTTTGCATTTCAAGTACTGTAACAAAACTTAGCATTTCTGAATTTCTATGATGTGTATAGATACATACTTACCTTACAGCAGTAGCGAACATAGAAAGAGCACAGAACTTAATCTGCTCCGCCACTTTCTCGAAGGTGAGCTTAGGTCCCAACCAGAGCCTAGGTTTCCTCACCTGTAAAATCAAGAGAGGGGCTTTCGCACTCATCTTACATCTCAAAGCAAGGATCAAATTAAATGATGTTCCTAAATAAATGAAAGTATTTCATAAAGTAAAATGCAAATGGTTTATAATTATGTAATCTATATAATACTTGTCTTTGACTTAAAAGGAAATGTTGATGAGGCATACCATAGTAAAATATCCAGATATAAATGTCTAATTTCTGATTACCTGAAAAATATACTGTGTTCTAACTCAGGGTGAAATGATAGTAAAAGAAATTGAAGCAATCTGTAAATACTTACGCATCCCATTTATCATCGAGAGTGCAGCATTAGGGATTAAAATTATAAGGTATTTTAGCAATTTGTAGAAACCTTTTAGATTTTGCAAATCTTAAATTCATTGTGTACCTAAGTGGGTTTTATTTTTTTAAGACATTTTACATTAAATTTGTTTCTTTATTGATTTCAGAGAGGAAGGGAGAGGGAGAGGAAGATAGAAGCATCAGCGATGAGAATCATTGATCAGCTGCCTCCTGCATGCCCCCTACTGGAGATTAAGCCCACAACCCTGCATGTGCCCTTGGGTGGAATTGAACCTGGGACCCTTCAGTCCACAGGCCTATGCTCTATCCACTGAGCCAAACTGGCTAGGGTCCTAAGTGGGTTTTAAATAAAATTATCACAAATGTACAGAATTTAGGAACCACGGGATGGGCCACACTCCAAAGGGCGAATAAAACAGTCTGCCCAATCCAGCCTGGTTCATCTGTCCTAATGCAGCCAGGACCTAGCACAACTGGGACATAAGAGGCACTCAACAATTACATTGTGCTGCCCTATCCAGTAGGGTGTGTGCAGGAGGCTGCCGATCAATGATTCTCTCTCATCATTGATGTTTCTATCTCTCTATCCCTCTCCCTTCCTCTCTGAAATCAATGGAAATATATTTAAAAACAAAAGCAATTACGTTATACTAAATGCTTCTTGGCCAGCTATCAGCTTACCCTAGATAGATTCACAAATTCAGGATCAACATACCTGCCGTCAAGGATAAAAGACTATAAATTTCACAAGGTAAAAAACAAACAAACAAACAAAAAAAACAAAAAAAACACAGGTCTGTCTTATTACTGATGTAGCCCCAGATTCTACAACTTAGTAACTGCTCAGTAAGAATCTATTGAATGAATGAACTACTACAAACCACATTTTACATAAGCTGATGAAGACATGGTCTTTATACTTAATATTTATAATTGAGTGGCCAGAGAGAGACTTATAATAGAAGGGTAAGTGACATATTATGAAGAAAGTGCTCTGAGAACATAGGCATTGGTCTGTTATACCAGTTGTATATTAGAATCGCCTGGGGATCTTCTGGAATAATACCAGTGTCTCTGATTAAATAAACCAGAGGAAGTGGCTTGGACACCAGTATTTTTTAAACTCCCTCTAGGTGATTTTAATTTGAGAATCATGGCAAGAGATTTTAAAAAGAGTAATTATAACAGGAGGTAAAAAGAGTTAGGAAAGAAATTTTTTCCCAGATGAGATGATAATTATAGTAAGCTTGTTTATGCCTATGACCCATCGATCCCAGAAAAATGCTAAGGTTTCTTCCCCTTCCTGATTCCCAATAGTGTGTCCCTTTTTCAGGACTATGAGGACCAGTTCTTCCCACACGCTATTCTTCCATGCCCTTTGAAGTTGTAAGTCCCAAGGATTTAAAGGGACCTCAAAGAATCTTAGGAGTCCTAAATCACACTTCATTGGAGAATAAGATTAAATATCTCAATGTGAAGCAAAGCTGAAAGAAAGGGAAGAACTAGGACCTACTGATTCTCAAGTGGATGAACTGCCTTATGTTGTCTAATTTTCTTCACTTTTGGAGTTTTTCATAAGTAGTCATACTCACGATTGCATGAGGACTGGCATGATCTGAGAAAACATTGTAAAATTTCAATCATGGTCACAGTTATGTTAATTTATACACTTATTTATAATAAGTAAACAACCTGGCGCATCATATTAGGAAAGAAAACAATGCAGTTCTTTATCTTATTATCCTGACCCTCCAATCCAACTAAGTTGGAGAAACAATTTTCACCCTATGCTTATAATTTATGCCAAAAAACTGTGATACCAAAAAGTATTTGTTGTAATGGATCTCATTTTTAAAATGCTATACTTTGGTCCTATGAGATTAGAGGTTTTTAAGGCCTCTTCTTAAAACTACTGAAAGACATGTAGAAAAAAGACTCAACTCTAACATATCTATAATAATAAAAGGGTAATATGCTAATTAGACTGGATGTCTTCTGGATGTCACTCTAGACATCCTTCCTGACAAAGCTGGGTCCGGAGGGAAGCCAGTTAGGGTCCTGAGTGCCTGCAGGCAGCCCGAGGGAAGCAGCCTGGGTCCCAGGTGCCTGCTGGCAGCTAGAAGCCTGGGTCCTGAGTGTCAGAGGGAAGCTGGTGCCAACAGCCAGGGGAAGGAAGGCCTATTTTTGAATGAATTTTCATGCATCAGGTTTCTAGTCTATACTAATAAAAGGGTAATATGCTAATTAGACCAGACATGTTCCAGATGTCCTTCTGGACACAGCCATGGTGGCGAGGGCTGAGACAGAGGCAGTTTGGGGCCATCAGGCTGGCAGAGGAGGGGATTTGGGGGCAATCAGGCCAGCAGGAGATCAGTTAGGGGCATCAGACAGGCAGGCAGGCAGGCAGGCAGGCAGGTAAGAGGTTAGGAGCCAGTGGTCCTAGATCGCGAGAAGTATGTCCCAGACTGGAGAGGGTGCATGCCAGGCTGAGGGACCCTCCTCACCCCCAGGGCCTCTAGTATATATATAAAAGCTAAGTGTCCATCCATCCAACCAGTAGCTATGATGCTCACTGACCACCAAGGGACAGACACTCGATGCAGGAGCTACCATGATGCACACTGGCCATTTAAAAAGAAATGTCATCATACCCCTAGCACCGACAAACCAACACACTCGGCTTCTCCCAAGTGGGACACAGGCCCCACCACAACCCCGAAACGACACCCCACCAAATGGCAGCCAACACTGCAAAAACCCCATGGTGCAAAATGTGGCCCACAGCCCAGACCTGAAACGGTCACTGTGGTTGCTGGGTAATGATGTCACGGAGCAACACCTGGCTTCCTCTCCCTAGCAACCAGCCTCCTTGGAGTTCCTTCAGCCCAGGAACCTGACTTGCTTTATAGCCAGATGCAAACATTTTACAGTTTAACCAAATGTTTGTGAAGCATTTTCCTGTGCTTCATCTCATTTGATCCTCAGAGAAGTCCTGGAGTGGGTAGATAGGATACTTGGTAGAATCTTTTTTTTTTTTTTCATTATCAAGACATAAATAGCAATGTTAAAATATTTCTTCTAATTAATTTCCTTTCAATGTGCACAAATCCGTGTACCGGGACACTAGTATTAAAATAACCAAATTCATAAGCTCTTTTGTAGAGGAAAAGAGCACTCTGGACTAAAGTTCTAATTGCAGGTCTAGCAGGACAAGCCATTCTCTAAGCATCTATAAAGTGAAGTAATCAGTTTGATGATGTGATAAGAACTTTTTCCTTACTAGTATTCTGTCCCATTTTAAACAACATATTGACTATTTCCAAATGCATTCAAGGCAGGCAAGAGAATAATATCCTGAGGTAAAGATAAGCCAAGCCTCCCCCTAATGCTTTCAACCTTTGTTTATAGATTTCAACATTAAAAACCATTTGAGGGTCTGCTGAATCAAGTGATGAAGGCTTAGATCTGGATGTGTTGAGTTAGTATAGCGCTGGAGTGTTGATCTGTGAGTGCCTTGGGTGGGGCCTGGATGAGGCTGGTTGACCTATTTGGAAATGTCTTTTGTGTGAAGTGTATCATTGGGCATGTGGAGGTATTATTGATATGAGAAAATGCTAAGTAACTGATTTACTATCTGAAAAGGGATTTACTATCGGGTTAGGGAGGGAGGAAGAGACTGAACATAAACTGTGCACCTATGGATGAGGACAATGGGGGATGGGGAGGGGGCGGAGGATGGGGTGGGAACCTGGTGGAGGGGGGAAGAAATGAGGAACCTTTGTAATAATATGAACAATAAAGATTGATTTAAAAAAAATAAAAATAAATAAACCTTAAAAACCATTTGAAGTTTGATCTCACCACCACCACCTTTGGATAGGGCCTTTAATGTGTCTCTCTTGGTATCTTCACACCAAGGCAGTTCTATCCTAAGTTCTAAAGAATCCTGAAAGATTTTTTACATATGTAATATATACCTACATATGTAATGTATATAATGGGGATGGGCAGCCCATGTGGACCTTATTGGTCCCTAGAAACCTTTTCCTACACAGCTATCACTCATCTAAATAAAAGAGCCATAGCTCTTATGCTCTAGGTCTCTGGGTAAATAAGGCTGTGTGTGGATAAAACAAAAGGGCTGCTAGGTAGAAGGCAACATACAAAAGGTGGTTATTATTACTGTTACAGGTCTCATCATACTTATTCAAGGACTGTACATCAATGAATAAAAAGTACATGTGAACAGAATGACAGGACAGGTTTGTCCTAAAGACAGTTTTACCTTCAGGCCAACCGTCAATGGATCCAACAAGTGTGTCTAATTCATCTGTGCACTTACAGACCCAACAGAGCCTAAAAGAATTCACGACCACCATTGCCTGTGTAAACTCAGAAAAGGTGCTTCTGAGGGCGCATACACTCCTCTCTCTATCCCTATGATTTTCACAGGCCCTTTTCTCATATTAACAAGATTGTGTATATTACCTACAGGACCCCTAAAGCCTTTACTATCTGCCCTTTGTGGACATGTGCTTAGGGACCCAAAACTTGTCCAAGAACCAGTTGCACAGAAAAGGAAATTAACATATATTTGATCAGCATCATGAATTATATCATTAAACCAACCCAGGGTATAAATGATGGCAGACCCATAGGAGAATTAAAATCACCGAAATCACCCTCCTAGCTGAGAAGGGCCACAAAGGACCTGATTTTAAGGTTAGAAATTACATTTTCAAGTTCCCATCTGGAGGCATGTTTGTTTCTTGCTGTGTAAGTTTGCTCCTCAGTTCTTCAATGGTCCGTTTTGAAAGGGTGAGGCTGACTGAAACACATGCCTCTGTCTTAGGACTTAAAAAAAAAAAAATCACTGAAAACAATATAAGATATAAATGTCTGTGCCCATAGCCAAGATAAAAAATGCAAAGTCTGGGCCACCTTGCCTTTAATTTTCTAACTGCTGTTTTGTAAGGCTGTGTCATGCTTCTCAGTTCAAACACGCTTTGGCTCTTTATTATTCATGGACCTTTTTCTCAGTCAGTGGTGTTGAATAATAAAACAGCCCAGGATCAAATGGGCCAATTCTCCACGCCTGACACCAACTGCTACTGTTCGCTGGGCTCTGCCAAGCGTTGCCTCTGATAATGAGTGGGATTTGGTTAAACAGTAAATTAATGAATAATGAAATATCCAGGTTGATCAGTTAGAGAGCACGCTTGCTTTGCCCTGGGCTAAACGCTTGGGGCAGAAATTACTCTCAAAAGGCACTTGCCTGGCTGCTGGTCTGGATAACTATTTTACAGCCTATTGCTTGACAGAATGCTGGGGTGTGGGGGAATCAGTGGGGGAGAAGCAGAGAAGAAGGACAGGGTTATTAACAGGAGGGGAAAAGAGAGAAAGAATAACCTAGTTATCACCTTGTAGGTTTCTAAACTGCATATGTAAGAACAAAGTCACAAATATGATCTAGTGCAGTCAGAATTCCAAAATTCCTAACACATGTTTAGCGTCAAGGAGAAACGATGAATGAAAGTCTTCCGTGTGGGCCTGTACACAGATGGGATTAGGTGTAGAAAAATTCAACTGCAAACTTATGTGTCTGTATAGACCTTAAAATGATGACATGCAGGAAGGACATCCAGTGTCCAGTTGACAGGAAAAACTCTACCCTCACTTTAAAGTTTCATTCTCTGGCTCTTAGACATACCCCTTCTACAAACTTGAGAACACTAGACAGAGGATAGGTTTTCCAAATCATCATTGCAACTGAGATTCCAAGAGATACATATACAGTTATAGACATAGACATAGACATAGTTTCATTTTTTCAACGTTAACGTCACCCAGGCGTTCTACATTGTTATGCAGTTTCATGCACCCATATGTGGCTCATATACAATCAGATGTATGTCTTCTACAAGAAACAAGCCTTGGATCATAAATTATCCACAGCAGAGTGCCATAAGGGTGACTTGTACTGAGAAACGTGTTATTGCAACTCAACATTTGTTTTGGAGATACATGTCTCTAATTGGCTGTATCTGTAATACCTTCTTTCATAACGTTAACCCTTTCAAAATGGCATCAAAAGTGGAGGGTTTTGCAATGTTACACACTGGAAAGTGGAATGCTTCAATTGATTAACACGCAGTGGGTGTTTATGGTTTGGCAAATTGTTTAGGTTTAGTTTGATTTTAGTTTGTTCTTAGGTGGGAGAGAGAAAAGCCTTTAAAAAAACGGAAAATGTATTCTTCAGACACTTCATTGAAAAAGCCTCACAGCTGGAAGTAAATGCAAAGGCTGGAGTGAAATAGACATTATCTTCTTTTCCTGGTACAGAGGTGGCAAATGACAGGATTGAGGGAAAATGGCCACCATCGAATAAGGAAAGGAGCAATATGGCTTATCTGTAGCCTCAGTGCCCATAACTGCCACCCTAGATTCCCCAGAGCCTGCAAAGTACCAAGGTCTAGTGGCTGTTTCCTCCGTTTCATGGTGCAAAAACAGTACCATAGACAAAGTTTCCACCTCTCCACACTGGCACCCAGGCCCCTCTAGCCCAAGAAAAAATAAAAAGCTCTAATTGTCTTTATTACTTTCAGACGCTGGCCACGGAACACAGATGTTCACTATTGAGAATTAGAGGAAGGGGGAAAGGTCACAGGGACCCAGATCAGCTTGATCCTTCTTTGGATTATTTGGCCCCATTGTCTTGAATGGCCCTTATCTTTGAAGAAGAGGAGAATATTTAGATTGAACATAAAAGTGAATGAATCACTCATGGGGCCCATTTGGTTGGTAAGGCTCCTGACTCCTACACCACCACCCCCTCCTAAAAATAGCAAAAAGGGAAGTGTGCAAAACCACACATAAAAAGAGCCAACTGTGCTTCTGCCTCAAATCGTGAACATTGCCTGTCTTTAGGAATCTCTGGCCAAAATAATTCTATCTTGAAAACAAAAGCCCTAATCCCTAAGAAATGGGGGAAAAAATAATCTTTTCTTGGTCCCTTAACACATGGAACTCTCATAACAAAGTAAATTCTCATGTAAGTGTTTTTGATGTGGTTGTTGTATTAGTGCAGATATTGGGGAGTTCCCCTATTGTGATATTGTATGGTTGTTATTGTTGTGGTGTGTATAAACAACCCCAGCCAAAAAAGGTCTCACCTAGTTTGCTGGTAAAATCATTTGTCTGGGAGGATAACATATCCCAATTTTGTGTATACTAATATACACAAAATTCATCCTGGTCCAAGATTGATACCTTGGTCTCCAGGTTAGTGCTGGCACTTTTCGGGGGAAGAGGGTGATTAACGGAGCATTGAGGTTTGGTTTGGTTTTATGGCTGTTTTCTTTGTACTGACTGGGATTTTCCCAACCATGTGGTACAACCCCGCTCTGCCCCTTTCCAAACCTAGAACAGTTTAGCAGTAAAACCCACCGCTGTGTATAAACTATCTAAAATCCTATTTCCTTGGAAAATGATTGCACTGGCACGCATTTTGCCCACTTGAACAGTTCAGGCCTTCCTGTAATAGGGTGTTTCCCAGCTGCCCACCTCTAATTGCACATCTGGACTCAGAGTTCTCGAGCTTAGGACTCCGTGGCTCACATGATGAGCGCTAGAACTCATTGGGGTGACCTGGTCCTCCACCTCAGTCTACATAGTACACCCAGTCTTGATGTGGGTCCTATTTTCCACCCGGAAAGACTTGCGTGCCCAGTGCCTGTCAAGCTCCCCTTCCCACATCTCTGTATCCCACTGCTCATGTGCAGAGACATTGCACTAACCTCATCTTTTACTCCAGCCACGTGATAAATGTGCAACTCAAAACCTTTGGCTGTAACACAGGGCAGACTCTGACCTCCCCCAAGTACCCTACGCCCATATGCCCTGACCATGCCCTCCTCCCCGTTAAGTGCATCGGCTAATGACATCTGGCAGCCACCCCCTTGAAATGTGTGTTCATATCCCCGTGAGCAGGCACGTCCAGGACTGTTACCTGGTGGTCGAGTCACAGACGACTGCCAGAGCTGCCCTCCCTGCGCCTGGGCAAGTCACGCTTGGCTAAGTCCACTGGCTATTCCATTGCTTAAGCTAAATTGTTTTAAAGAACATTTTTATGCAGAGGCCTCTCCTGGCAGCAGGTGTGCCCCTATTTGGGTTTGGTCTGCCTCTCAGCTGAGTTACAGCTCCAGAAGGCTGCAGCCCTCGGAAGAGAAGAGACAAAGCCGAGTGGGCAGGGACCACTGGGTTTCCAACAAGTAGGCAAAAAGTTCTGGGGGAGATAAGAAATCAACCGAAGGACTTGTATGCATGCATATAAGTACAACCAAGGGACACAAAACTCTGGGGAGGGAGGGTATGTATGGAAGGGGGGGGGGCAATGGTAAGATATGTACACAGATAATAATTTAACTTAAAAAAAAAAGTTGCGGCCTGACCTCGCTCGCCTCTGGCCAGCGTGGAACGTGCTGAACTTGGGCGGCAAACCCGCTCCCGCATGCTGAGTATAAACAGCGCGCCCACGCAGCCCTCCTTTGCAAAGAACGCCTGGACCCGGGAACGCGCACACCAGGAGCCCCGAGGGCAGAGCCCTAGGGCCACGCGGGGGCTGGAATGATGGGGAGCCCCGGGGCGTGCGCGCGGCGCGTGCGTGCGTGCGTGTGAGTGTCCGCGCCTGCGCGCTGCTCGAACCCTGCCTGCAACCCGGAGAACGTGCGTACGCGCGGGCGGCGGCGCTGTGTGCGCGCGCTGGGCCCGGGCGCGGGCGGAGAACGCGTGGGACGTGCGCTCCGCTCGCAGACCCCGGCGGGGTGCGCGGGGCCGTCCCTTTTGGAAACGGGGGGAGCGCGCCCGGCTGTGATCTGGGGAAGGGGCAGCGGGGGACGGGAGCTGAGACGCGGCGCTGACCTCCTCCCCGGGCAGCCTGCGGGTTATTTATGAGGTCAGGTTTAAAAATAGCGGCTGCCAGCGCAGTGAAAAAGGAGCTCACCCCGAGCGAGGAGGGAAGTAGGGTTGCAGAGAACGCTGTTTATGGCGATATAAATCAACGTGGAGCTAGCTTGTGATGGGAACTATGGAGAGAGTGCGTTTGGGGTGGAAACCAGGAAACAGAGTCAAGAAGGAAAAATGAGTTCTCCTCCTCCTCTGCCCTGCCCACTCCCGCAACCCCCCCCCCTCCTTCCCCCTTCCCGGGGCGCCGGCGATGCCAGCGGGGAGGCGGGCGAAGGGTGAGCGCACCCGTCCCCATCAGGGTCTTCTTCCCTAAGTTACAGGAGGCTCCTTAGAGGGAAATACAAGTAAATAAACAACTTGGAAGATTTATGGGAAGGAGTTCCGTTTTATAGGACTGTATTTATAGAGCCAAGCGCGGGCTCACTTATAAATAGATTAATGGGAAGCTAAAATTAATGGACTTGGGAGCTGCGCGGTTTAATTTCTGAGGCTTCGACGTGACAGACAAGCGCCCTCGCAGGCCCGGCGCGGGAGGCAGCTTGTGTTGGGGAGTCCGGAGGGCCCTCAAGAAGGGGCAGATCCCATTGGGCCAGCATTTCTCCGGGGCTCTCAGCTCAGGCTTCCCTGGGTCCCTAGGAAGAGATCCCATGGGGCTGTTATTTGCACATGAAGAAAAAGAATGTGGCCTTAATAATAATAATAATAATAATAATAATAATAATAATAGGAGCTTCCTCTTAGCATTATTTTTAAGGGGGGGGGGGGGGCTCTTAAGCCGCTAATACCGGCAGGCAGGCTTTGGGAGAACTGTAAACAGCTACTGCCCTCCAGGGAGACAGGGGCAGCGACACTTCTCCAAGGTCACCTAGGGTCCCCGCGCTGGGCCTGTAATCAGGGTCCACTGCTGCAGCTCTTTCCGCACCCCCTCCGCTGCCGGCCGGGTCAGACAGTACCCAAGGGGCAGAGGAGCTCAAACAGGCAGCCCAGGGCCATCCTGTGAGCCAAGGCCAATGCTGTCTCCGGCTTTCCTACCCTGTCTTCCCTTCCCAATTTTTCCTTCCAGCTCTTTCCTCTAGATTTTTTTTTTTGCTTGTTTTTTCCCCTCATATTCAGGGCCCTCAGGATCTTGGGTTTCACCCAGAAAAGGTGATTGTCTCAGATCCTCTCCTCCAATGGTGATGGGTAAGGGTGAGGGAGGGATAATAGATGGCAGGTATATATTTCTCCAGGGCTAGAGCTAAACTTCAAGTAGAAAAATTTGCCATAGGGTATGGAAATTACTCCGCACCCTCTTTGTATAATCCCAGTCCTAACCAAACACTCACTCTTCAAAAAGCAAATGAAAAGGAAGCTCAGTATGATACAGTTGAGCCAGAGACATAGATTTATGCCTGTATTCTTTCTAGATGAATGGATTGCGTGCCTTCTTAATCACACTTCCCTTGGTTTTCTTTCCTTCCTTCTATTTCCCTTCCTTTGGAGGGGGATCTTTTCTTTGATTTAATCATTTATAGTTTTAGCCATGATGCACCCCCTTTTAATGAATAAAAAAGACCTGGGAGTGGGAAATCGCTCATAAACCAGATTACATTGTCCCTTCTGTCTTTCCTTATAAGGAAGTCGAACTGGGAATGATTACCTGAAAAACACAAAATTTATATAGGAGGCATTTTAGTAAATAACTGAGCACCAGCTATATGTTAAGTACTCTCATAACCCGAGTTTATCAAGATTCAGCTTTGTCTATTTTCCTCAAATGTATGTACATATTGCTTTTTCTGCTTTTAATGATTAGGCAATGTTGATGTTGGAAAGGACCTTCGGAGGCCCACGTTTTATAGATAAAGACCTTGAGTTACAAAAAGAAACAGTGACTCGTCCAAACTGTGTAACATCTTGGACGACTTTATTTTCCTAGCCTCGGGGAAAACGCCCGAGCCTTGGGATGAAGTACAGATTGAGAGGTTTGGTCACTGCAGCCCATTAGGCTGCAGTCCATTAACCCAAATGAGAAAAGCTCTGGCTCCTCTAAGCCTCTGAGCCTAAGGTAGGCAACCAGCCTCCCAAGACAGCTCCGCCTTTCCTCCTCTGGGTCAAAGGTCTTTTTCCTCGTTTGTTTATGGAGGGCCTTGCACTGCTTATGAGGTCAGGGTTGTGTTCAATCCTGAAATGAGCCAGTTGGCTCCTCCAGATCCCAGATCCCAAGGTTTGGGGTGCAACAGCCCAGACTTGGCCTTATGGGCATCTCTCAAGGGCCTTTTCCTTCAAGGAACACTGGGCCAGAACGCTGTACGAGCAGCAGCGAGGACAGGAGCATCATCTTTGATTTGCATGGGGCCCCTGTAGTTGCTGACACATGCGACTAAATTTACATATTGGGGAGTGAGTTTGACGCCTCATTCTTAAAGGGCAAAATAAGGCAAGAGATACCATTCACATGAGCTTTTATTGCAACCTGGTTGGAAATAGAAGAGTATCAATCCGGAATTTTAAAGCACTTCTACTGAAAACAAAGGTGTCCGTTTTTTTTCTGAGAAGCAAAATTTATTGTATTTATGATGTAACAAAGACATTGCCTGTGTTTCGATGAGGGGGTGGAGGACAAAAAAACCTCTTGGCTATGGTTGGAGTTTTCTGTCTGTTAATATCTGGATTAAACAATTTCCATGTTCAAGAAACTGAGGATGAAAACACAACAAAAAACACAACGATCTTTTTATTTATGTAAATCAGATCAACACTGGACAATAAACCAATTTCTACCCATTACCATAACAGCTTGTCTATAAAGAACAGAAAGATTCAGATAGGATTCTATCTAGGGTCAAGCGGTTTTTGTTTTTTTTTTAACCACCCATTCACAGAGGTATAGATTCACAGATAAATAATCCCAAACTACTTGCTCGCCATATTTACACATTCCCATTAAATTAAGCATAAATAAATATATACAAACTTAACATGGATACCCTCCAGCGCTCTTCTCCTGAAGAGTCAGCAGATGGAAGTTATGTGGCAAAAACTATGTTAGTGAATTAGAGACCAACTCAGCAGAGGAGTCAATTTTGGCCTTTAAAGAATAGTTCTTGTTCTGCTTTTAGAAAGAAAACAAAACTAATTTTGGTATTTTTTTTTTCTTCCTTCTCCCCTCCTCTCCCCCTCGATAATTTAACATACTTCAGCACAGGAGGGAAAACACTGTGTGGGCTCTTGAGGCAACTTCAGATGGTATAAGGTTATTTCCTTTCCATGTAATGTATTACCCTTCCAGGATATCAGACGTGATGACATATTCTCTAAAAACACTCCAAATAGGAACACGTTGCCATGTTAAGTAAGGCTTTGTATCGGAGAGACAGTGTGTAGATAAGTTTGGGGTTTCAGGTTTTCCATTCGACCAACGTTTTCTTAGGATATGAAATAATTGCTTGAGAGAAAGTAGTTTCCGTGGCCAAAGAAAATAAAACAGCCCCCCAGTCTTTGAAAAGCCTTCTGGGTGTGGAGCCAGAGAGGGGGAAAGTTCAAGATACTTGGGGCAGGGCAGGGGTGGGGTACCTTCCGAGTTTAGGGGAGAAGTTCAAGATCACTTTGAAATTGGATGCTCACCCAGAACCAGAACCAATACTTGGGAAGCTCCCCTGAGACTCACAATTCCTATAGGAAGAGGCAGGTGGACAGAGAATGGTCGGGACATCTTTAGAACCTCCAAAGGAACTTGCAAAGTGGAAGGTGTGAGGGACTGAGCGCGCCTGTGTCCTGACCGGTTCTTTCCGTCTTTAATGCTTTTGGTTTGGGACTGAACCTTAGGGAGGGGGCCCGGGGCCTGATAAAATCGTCCAGAGAGAGGAGGGTGGGGGGAGAGAGCTGCAACTCACCTGTTTGGTTTGAAAACAAAACTCAAAAAAAAAAAGCTCGCTTTAAAAAAGGCAAACTCTTGCGTTAATCCTGTTTATTGATTGATGGGCCCAAGGAAACCCAATCTTTTAATAACTCAATTATCAGATAAACATAGTGGGCCTGGCTAAGGGCAGCAAGGGGGCGGGGTCGTACAGGAAAGAAGTGAAAAGGGGCGAGGGGGCCAGGGCTGTAGGAAACCCTACTTGATGGGGCGTGGGAGGGACTTGGGAATGAGAGCCAAGTAAGACCATTCCTATCCCATCACCGGCTTCTGGAGCCTGAGGATGGAGAGAGTTTTCATCCTAGCAAAGGTGGGGGGGGGGGGGGAGGATTTCCGGTTCCTTGGACAAGTCTAGGCCCTTTGCCCTCCAGGAGCAGGCGCCCCGGTGGCCGCTGGGAGCAAAGCGCTTAGGTGGTGCTGAGACCCCCTCCCCGCCTGCAGCCCCCGGGGCGCCTCCCCGTTACCTACTGGAGCAGGGGGCTATCTCGGTCGCCTTAGCCCTTAAGATGAGACCGAGAGCGGGAAGGGCCCAGGCGGCCCGCGGCCCCTCCAGCGGCTGATTCTATGTCCTCAACACGACTGGGACCTGCACAGTAAGAGCAAGGCGCGTCCATCGCGTCTCTCGCACGTCACACGCGTGGGGCGCGTTGCCCTGCAAGGAAAGGAGACGATGGTGTTCAGTGTGCTTTCTCCCGGCCTCCGGCAATCAGAACACACCTACTCCTAGCGGCCAGGCCTCGGACCAAGGCCCAGGCCTCTGAGCTGGGGAGAGATGGGGTGCCTACAGTTCGGCCTTGGCCTTGGTAACACCTTCTACTCTCCTAGGGCTGAGCCCCCCCAAAGGAGCTGGCAGTGTCACATTAACCCTTGCTTGGGCCCTCCTGGTGACCTGAAACCAGCTCCCTAACTCGTCACCTCCCCCATAAAAACATCTGCGCAAAGCTCTCAGCAGCTTCCTACACCCAGCCCTTCATCCTTCCAAAGCCAAGACCCACCTGGCAGCAGAACTGAGCATCCCAGAGGGTCCTAACTGGGAAGCCCTTTATCTCCAAGGAATGTTGCCAAGGTCCTAAAGTCTACTTTGTATAAAGAGGTGCCTGTATGGATACTCAATTTGGAGACCTGCCTCACCCACCCCTCCCTGGGGGATTTCCCACCGCTTTGGGAGGGTGGGGGACCATGGGTTCCAGATCTTATTTCAAGATAATGCACAGACAGAACTCAAGAAAGGAGAGGGGCTGCCAGGACTGAGAGATCTTAAATGCACGAAACTTTATCCACCGGGAAGAGCCCCAGTATATCCAGACGGCGAAATTCAACGCTGAAATACATCTCCTTTCACTTTGCATTATGTTACCATCATACACCAAAAACAAGTGCACGTCTGGGAGGGGGAGCATGCCTCATTCATAAAGCATCTTGTAAGAGAGCAATTGTCGCTAAAACATGGAAGCTTGCCCCACGCTCGTCCCCAGGACATTGCCAAAGCTGTTTCTCTGCCCGCTAACATAGCAGTCGCCAAAGAGCCCAAGGAAAGGCAGGGCAATCTGGTTAAACTATTGGGCTCCGAGAACCCTTAACTCCTCTCCCCTAACATTCATTTTTGCAGTTCAGCCGTTCCACAGAATTCCGCGATGAGGTATCTGTTAGCCACTAGACTCAGAGCTGCTTCAGTCTCTTATTGGCCACTTTCTAAATTATTCCCTTTGAGCTTCTTTAAAGAAGTGCACCTGCAGAATTCTGACACACAGGCTTTGATTAAAGAGGGATCGGATTTTTTTTTTCTCTGTACCTTATAGGTTGTGTAGGAAGCCCCAGTCCTCTTTGAAGAAGCTCATAAACCATGCGGGCAAAGCTTTGGAAAACAGAAGAGAATGAAATGGTACATACCCCTCCGAAGGAATGACATACTAATCAACGTATTCATATTGTGGTGTGGGCTTTTTGTTTGTTTTTACCATTAACAAATGCAAGGTTCTCTGTATACTGATGCCAGCAAGGCTGGGAACTAGTAACATTTCTGAAAAGAACTGATGATGAGTCTGAATCAACCTATTGGTTTGGCTTTTTGCTCAGGGCGGGTACCAAAAGCTGCAGCCACTGCCGCCTGCATCTCCGCTGGCCTCCCACCCGCCCTTCCTCTCCCTCCCTAAGCAGGCAAGCGGCTGGCCCCGAGGAGCCCGCATGCACCGGTGAGTTTGAAATTGGAGGGGGGGAGGAACAGGGGGCCAGAGGGGCCTGAAACACAATGCAAAAAGGCCTAACCACACTCTTGTTCATCCAGGAAGATTCCTGTGCCAGCTGGAGGAAGGGAGGGAGGGAGGGCAGAGTAGAAAAGGGTAGTTGGGAAAGGGGCGAGGTGAGGTTAGGGGGGGAGGAAGGGGACTTCGAGACCGTTTTTTTCCTAAAAAAATATTAAAAATGAAAAAGTTCGTGCGATTCAGTCAACCAGCTGTCAAAAGCACTAACACCGACAGTTTCTCCGACTTTCTTCCAATAAGTTAGCGTGTTCTCGTGTTTAGTCTTACGTTTATTTTTTCCAAAGGGGGTGTGGGGGGGGAAACATGGTTTTTCTTTTATTATCAGTATGACTAAGCTCGAAAGAACCGAAGTGGAAAATCCGGATGGTTGTCTCCCAAGTGTTATCTTGAAATAGACACCGAGAACCGATCCTGTTGCTCCGTGGGACGCCTCGGCTTTTTAAGTTTACTTAGCTTTTCTGGCTTAATTTTGATTGCATATGTACTCTACCTAATATACTTCTTCCAAAGCCAATCCAGTATTTTAAAGCTAACATTATTTTTTTTCCTCCTGTTTTCCTTTCGTATTTAAAACATTTTTTTTCCTTTCTTTCTTTCTTTCTTTCTTTCTTTCTTTCTTTCTTTCTTTCTTTTTTTTTTTTTTTTAACGTTTCATTTCCTGTGTTTCTCCTCCTTGTCGCCAGTTTTACTACCTGGGCCTTCCCCAGACGTGTGCCTGTTAGTGGCGGTGTTGTTCAAGAACATCTTGTCCATGCCTTTGAGCGCCTCGGTGAGATAGTTCTGCAGGGCCGTGAGCGCCGCGCAAATGGCCGGGGCGCCGAAGCCGTGCGTGATGAGGCTGAAGTGCGTGAGGCAGCTCTGGATGCCCGGCTCCAGGATGGGGCTGGGCCGGCTGTTCCCGATCGGCGTCCGGTCCTGCGCCAGCAGATCTGTAAATTCTTTACAAAGTTGCCTGGGAAAGGGGTGGGAGAGGAGCAGGGGGAAAAGAAAAAAAAAAAAAAAAAAGCACCCTTAGCGCCATTGTCATTGACATTAGGAAGGAGTTGCTCACACAAGCCCAGAGGCGCCGGTCACCGCAGAGCCAGCCAGGGAGCGAGGCTAATGTGAGCGATTCCGCTCTGTTTCCTTTCCCAGCGCCCGCCCTTGCAGAGCAGCTGGGACTGGGAAGGAAAGGGGGTGGGGGGGGAAGAGATTATACACCCCTTGCATCCCACAGCCTATCCTCCCTCCCCCCCACTCCACCCCCACCAGTCTCCCCCCTCCTCCCCCTTAGTTCCAGGACTGCATAGCTGTTTTGAGAAATCTGCTAGGTTTAGAGATCGGTTTTGAATATTCAGGAATTTTTAGCTCTCACCTGGCTGTTCTTTTAAAAAACCCTCCCTCCCCTCCTCCTTTCCCCTGCCTCTCCAACCTCTTGGTTATCAGGCTCAAAAAGCCCTGAAAGATTTAAGCCCCTGGGCCACAAGCCTGTCCCTGGCACCGAAGCAGATTGCTGGAGCCTTGCATGGCCCGGGGCAAGCAACTGTTTATGGCAGGAGAGAATGCTGATTCCGTTCAAAGCAAAAATCTGTTTACCTGCAGTGTTCAGGAAGGGAGGTATTTTTCCAGCTCCCCCCCCCCCCCCACACACACACTTTTTTCTTTCAAGTGTGGGTGACTGAAAACCTCTGTACAACACAATTGTCGTCGATATAAAAGGATTCCGACATTGTTTAAATAAAACCTAAAGGTAGATGGTTAAGACATGGGGAGAGAAAGATTTTTGTTTGTTGAAGATTTTTTTAAATTATTATTTCCTCAAGGCACCTACAATTTAGAGGAATTTCCCAGCCTTCAAAACCCTGTGGGCCTAACTCTAGATGAAGCTTATTTGAAAAGATTTTCATATCGGAGGTGGGCAGCAGGATTTTGGCTTGGCTCTGCTGGCAGTCAGAGGCATGGCACCCAAAGGCCACAGCCTTTTACCCACTAGCAGGCTCATTCCATCAGCCTGCCTCCACCATATCTAGGGGGGAGGGGGGGGTCAGGCGAAGGGGGGTGAGAAATGAAAAGGGACAGAATTCCAGCCCCAGGCCCCCTTGGGTTAACCTGACACCTGGTGACACCTGGCCTGGCCAACAGGTAATGCAGGCAGGTATCTGGAGGCTAGTGGGAGTGACCCTGGGGCGTCCTTTCCCAGAGTGCCCCAGGAGGAGTGATGGCTCACCTGGATGGGCATACCTCCTTCCCTGCCCCACAGGAAAGGTTTTTTTGTTTGTTTGTTTGTTTGTTTCAAGGCTGGTGGCTAGAAAACACTGACAGACATCCTCTCTCGCCCCCTTTCTTCTGGTTTCTCCATTCAAAATGCACACATACATCCTCACACCAAAGAAGAAACATGGAACAGTTCTGACCTAAATAGGGCAGTTCTTAAACCAGAGGTACCCCAGAAGCATCGTGGGGTTCAAATGAGCACCCATTGATTCCAAGTCAGGGAACTGGACCTAGCTTTGGGCCAGGTTCACACACAAAAATATCTTGGTACAATAAAGGGAAAAAAAGAAGAAAATATCCTGATAAAGCTCCCAGATGGCTCTGAGACTCACCCCAGGTTAAGAAGTGCTGACCTAAGAGAAGCCACAAGGGGGGAAGTTACAAGCATTCCTTAGGGAACAGAGTGTTTGTGGAATCCTGTCATCGAATTATACATTTGGTTTTATTCCCCTCCCCCCCAAAGTATCTTTACTCCTTTATAAAGCACCACTGGTCCCCTTCCCCTGCCACCAGACATTAGGCAAGGGGTAGGAGGGCAATTTACCCACAAAGATCTATTATATTGCTGCTGTTCTATCAGAGGAAACCCTTCTAAAAACAGGGTGGGTGCCCGGTTCGGATCGTTGGAAGAGGTGGCTAAAGCCTTTCCTTCAGTTTGCACTCATTACCGAAGTGCCAATAAAGAAATTCTGAACTGGGGAGAACAAATGCTTAAAAGGCAAACATTTGAAATCTTCAAAGCCCTAACCAGGGTCTGTAAGCAATTAAAGTTCTGGGACATTAATATTTTTTGACCCTGCGGAAAGGGGCAATCAAATTCCAATCACGTCTCGAAAACATCTGGACAAATTTGAGCAAATGATTTTTCAGCCTTCCATATATTTCTTTAAATTACGCTGTCAACGGAGCGAGCCGCGTCCTCCAGCGCTAAATAAATGAGCGCCGCTGCCGGGCCGCGCCTGCCCTGCGAGGAGGACGCAGCGCCGCCCACCGCGGGCCGGAGCCGGCCATAAAACACCAACAATATGACACGGAAGCCAAAGACGGGAGTAAATCAAATAAATAGAAAACCCACTGTAAAAGTTCAAATGAGCTCTAGACCTAAATTTAGCCCGAGATTTACTATTTTCCCCTCTGGAGTTGTAGTAAATTGAACGTCTGCAGATGATGCCAAACAGCAACGTTGGAAAGAGCATGATTAGAGCTGCGGGTAGAGATGGGCACACGCGGGGGGGACATGCAGACACCAGGAGTGGGCACACGTGGCTGTGTGGGTATGACAGGGAGAGAGAGAGAGGTGAAACCCAGGCAGAGTTGGAGAACTCTGAAAAGCCTGGATTCAGAAGCCTAAAGCCACCGTCTCCTGAAACTTGGAAATAGACCAGACAGCGACTACCCCAAACCCACAGCCCATAATCAACAGGGGAGGGAGGAGGGGAGGAGGGAAGGGGGAGTGCGGGCAGAGCGGGGAGGGCTTCCAAGCCTGCAATACACAGGCTGCCAACCAATCCCACTTCCATGGCTGAGCACTTTGTGGGCCCCCAAAAAATGGAGGTCTGCACTGCCCGCCCCTCCCCTCCTCCCAAGCCAGGTGAAGCCAGGGGTTTGCCACACTCACTTGGTGGCCAGCAGCATATTCTTTCGAGAGTGCAGGTCGCTGGGGTCCGTGTGCTGCCGGTTCAAATACTCAGAAACAGCTTTGGCGGGAAACTCTGTTTCGCAGATGTAGCCAAAGTCCCGAGCTAAATGGACAGCTTCCCCTGGAAAAGCAGCAGCAGAGGTAATCATCAGCACCCGGCCTCTCATCCTGCCAGGGCAGAAGGGCTCCCTGGCCAATTCTGACTATGTATGGAAGAGGCCAGCTGCTGGGAGGCAAAAGCAAAGGTGTGACAGATGCCTGAAGTAAAAATGAGTCTCAGGCTGTTAATTGACTTGATGGAACAAACTTTGCTCCTGCCTCTTTTTCCAGTCTCTTCCTGATTATCCTTCCAGCCAAATCCTAGCTATCGTGTTTTCCCGAAAATAAGACATCCTCCGAAAATAAGACCTAGCGCATGGAAAGATAAGACATCCCCTTGAAAATAAGACCTAGCGCAACTTTGGGAGAAAAAATTAATATAAGACACTGTCTTATTTTCGGGGAAACAGGGTAGATATTCCCTGAATAGCTTCAGGCCTCCCACACCTCATGCTCTGTCTTAAGAAAAAACAGGGCAGGTAGATTCAGAAGCCACTTTACAATAGCCCACAGACACTAGGTTGGATATTCAAGATGGATAGCACTAGTCTTAGTAGGATGATACCACTCTAGATAAATATAAAAGTCTTCCTCTCTTTGGTGTTATCTTTTGTATCTCCCTATACTTGTATTAGAAAAAGTTTCTTAATAATAACCAATATATACAAACACAAATCATGTGTGCAGATATCCACCTATATTAAAGATGTCCCATATGGAACATTAAAGATATATTCCATAAACATTTTATACATGAGCATTTCTATCCGGCAATGAAATATTTATTCTCCGTGTCTGTGTCTGTTTCCAGCTAGTTAGGTTTCAGGTTTCTCCTCTTTAGGGGTCCCTGTTATCATCCTCCTACTTAAGGGCTTTCTGCTGCACAAGGGAGGCAGGGCAGCTATAGAAAACTTGGATGCCTGAGACGTTCCAGCGTCTGTGGAAGCCCCTCTCAAACAAGGTATTATCACCCTTTAAAGCACAGCCTTAGGGGTTCGAGGGAAGATCCCAAACATGAAAAAGAAATAGGCTGAATTATCCCATAGCCACATTATTGTTAAGGGCCATGTCTTACTTTAATCATCATTATGACAGTAATAGCAAAAGACCAGAAATGGTCCTTGCCACAACTCATAAAACTGAAAACTGCCAACCAAATATTGGAATTTCAGTTCCTCCTCTTTTCCATCCAAATCCCCATCTTGGGTCGAGATTACCGTGACTGCTTTTCAAAATGAGGGTTGTGATATTACCAATGCCCTGAAGGGCAAAAAGTAAAACCCCCAGGCTGGGAGTCAACCACTAATAAATGTGGTCTGGCTATTTGGTGACTGTTGTCACTGGAGGGTAAGTTTGGGCCAGGCAACTTTGACCTAAAGCTGGCAAAGTGCAGTGCCTATAAATGTGATGACTTTATGGTTCCTGCTTAAATAGTCTAAGATCCTGTCCTCCAAAAACCAGTTCCCCACATGAATGTCATAATATAACGCCCATGAAAACAGAAGAAAAAAACAGACATGTTAGCCCCTAGACAAAATTCTACAACTTCCCCCATTAGGACCATCTGGATGTATTTCCTGTCCTTTCCTCATCATCCCACAAATTCAACAGCAGATCGTCTTGTTCTAGACTTCAGAAAATCCTTTTTATTATATGCCATAAATATGATCCCCAACCCCAAAATGATGAGCAAATTATAATGTGTTCATTATAATTACGTTCCTTTCATTCATAACTAAGGAATCTATATTGAAGATCACATATGATTCTCTTCCATGTTTCCCCATGCCCCACCCAATTTTCTCCTAGGCCTTACTAAGCTGTATTTCAATCACAATAAGTCCCACGTAATCAATCAGCAGGAGTATAGGGCCCTGGGAGTGACATGAGTTTAAAATAACCATTAAGAATTATGAATGCAATAACAGTTTCATAACTAGACAATGTATTTGCTACTGCTTACTGATTCAGATGAAAAATCTGGGAAGAAGGGGTATAGAATGGGTTGCTATTTACAGTGACTCTTGCCAGAGTTCAGAGGGTATTTCAGATGCTCTGTCCTGAATCTGGCAGCAGAGGTGACCTCTGCACTGGCTTGGAGGCTGAACTTGAGTACTCTTTACAGCACAGGGACCCTTACACACCTCCAGTGGCCTCTCTACCATTGCTGGCTCCCTCTAAGTAAAAAGACCTTTGAACTTCTCTCTCCACCAGTCGCTTGACATCCACTCATAAGGGCACAACAATTGCAACGATTTCCAGTTAATCATGAAATGTGTAAAATGTCAGCCTTCAGCCGACAGTTAAGCTCAGCCACTTCGTGAAATGGCCACATGTCTTGCTTACCTTCCACCAGGGAGGTGAGTAACGTGACATTTGCTGCTTTGCGCCTGCCCGCGGGTAAATTCAAACCGATTTTTTCTAGCCTTTCCCGCAAAGATCTCCCCCCATTTTTCGATTTGGCTCTGAAATTGCAAGAATTAACATTCTGATTAACCTCGGAGTGTTCCTGAAACAAAGTTTAGACTTAGCAATCTAAAGCCCAGTGGAGCTTGAAGAGGTTTTAACTTGAGGTTAGCACATTTCCCCCCTTCCTTTTGGTTATTTGCTGATAGTTTGCTGAGGTTTGCTTGATTTCTGCAATACAGGGCATAAAAAAATCGAGCATTTTCTTTTTTTATCTCATGAGTTAAAAAATGATAGCAGATGGGAATAATTAGGGTGTAGGTTGTGGATCTAGAGAAGGTAGATGTTGCACACACACAAGCTCTTTCCTTGTCACTGAACCAGTTAGGTGAGCAGAAACTGGGCGAGCACAACCATGCAGAAAAGAAGAAAGAACTGGGTGGTTCAGCGATAAGGCACTAGCTGAGGTGGGCTTTGCAAGGAAGGGTCCAGAGTCGCTCTAAGCCCATCCAGGTGTGGCTCAGTGGTTGAGCATCAACCCAGGAACCAAGAGGACAAGGGTTCGATTCCCAGTCAGGGCTCCATCCCCAGTGTGGGGGATGCAGGAGGCAGCCAATCAATGATTCTCTCTCATCAGTGATGTTTCTATCTCTTCCTCTCCCTTTGTCTCTGAAATCAATCACACACACACACACACACACACACACACACAAATATTAAAAAGAGTTGCTATAAAATGGAGTTGGGTTAAAAGGGGAAGGAAGATTGAAACATGAAACTAATGGTGATGCTAATCATAACAACAGTAAAACTAACACTGTAGGGAGTTTCGTTATTTAACAAACACTTTATATTATCTCACTTAATCTCATAGCAAGTTTTATACACACACTTAAGGCCTGGGGGTGATTGAAAGAAACTTCCACACTCTGGGGCTCAAAGGACTCATTTGAAAACTGAACCGTAGAGCACAGCTAGAGGACTCAGAGTGAGAAAAGCCTGCAGGTCACCCCCTTCCTTCCTCCCAGGGCTCTCCCTCTGCCTGCTAAGGTATGCGCAGAAATACAAGAGAACCAGTTACTCTGACCTCTCTTGCTATCCACACAGCCACTTTTAGGAAAGAAAGGGACACCAACCCCTGAAATGGGCTAACCTGGACAGTTCACCTCATAGGATGTCACCTTCATGCCAGCGCCATTACCAAAGGGTTCCGGCATTGGCAGGGACTTCGGGGGAGGCTTTAGACTTTAAGTTAAAAACCACCTCCATTTCCCACAAGAAGCCTATGGATTGTCTTCCTCCAATCTTAGGGAGTATCATAACGGCCTCAAGGAATAACTATTGTTTCTTCTAACGCGGGATCATTGCTATTATTGGTGGTAATATTACAGTTACTGAGGAAAGAAGGTCTCGGGTCTAGAACAAAGTTTTTCTCCACACTGTGGGGCACAGTGCATTAGTGGGTTTAATCAAAATAGAGAGATCGATCAGAGTACCTTGCTCTCTGTGAAAAGTCTGTGTTAGATAAACGTGTGTGCAGCTGTTAGGTCTCCCTCAGGTTAGAATGCCCTGGAAGTGTCCTGGGGCTAGGAGGAAGCGGGATGCGGGCCAGGGCTGGGAAAGTGGAAGGTTCCCCCTGGGGCGAGGCCTGCAGAGCGGACCTGCTGAGCTCGGACCTGCAAAGCGCGGACCTGCAGCGTGAGGGTCCGGGTCCGAAGGAGGCCACTGCGCCCCGGGCCCAGCACATGCGGCTACAGCTCCCCGCTCGCTCGCTCGCTCGCTCCCCAAGCGGGACGCCTGGTTGCTAGGCAACCGCGTCCCGCTTCACAGCGGTTCTGGCGGAGCCCGCTCCCCCTCGCCCCATAAAAACCAGCTTGGGGGTGGGGGTGGGGGCGCGTTTTACCTTCTGAGGACGCCGCCGAGGAGAGATGCGTTGAGGCATTCGGGGGGCGAGAGCCGTCTCTGGACCTCCCCCACGGTGACTTTGTACTTGGAAGTGGAACTGAGCAGAGACAAGCGGCCGGGGACCGAGCAAAACACCTCGCCCGTGTTGACGGACATGCCTCCCAGGAAGCCATCTTTATTCATCATCAGAGAAGTCACAGATTTGGGAGGAACCGGAACTAGAGAGAGAGGGGAAAAAAATATATGCCATAAAGGTGACCGGGTTTCGATCCTGCTGACCGACTGGTAGAATGTGTCCGTGCGTGCGCGCGGGGCCGGCCACAGGCCGCGCGCTCGGTGGAAAAGCTGGAGGAGGAAGTGTTGGCGGCGCTGCGGTGCGTTCAGAGCACTGTGTCCCGGCAAATGGAAAGGCCGTCAACCCTCTGGAAATTTACCCGTGTGTGGAGACATAGGCGTGTCTCTGGCCAGGGCCCCCTGCGTTGCATACCTAAATAAAGACGCAACCCAGCCTTTGGATGGTGCTAGGGGACTGGGCAAATCCTATTCCATCACATGCTGGCCTTGTGACCATAAGACATGTCACTGAACCTCTCTGACTCTTGCCTGGTTTCTTCATCTGTCTCCGGAAGGTGATTGTCACCATGCATGACATAAAATAATAATGCCCATGGTCTTCATGGGAGCCCCTCCCCCCTCCTCTCCCGCTGGACCCAAACCCTGGCCATCCCTGGAGAGGATCAGGAGCTGTAGTCCAGACCCGCCACATTAAGCTGGGGAGCTGGGCCCCCAAGCGTTGCTCGTTTCTCCAAAAGGAATCCCATTCTTTCCCACATCGTACCAGCAGACTCATTTAGAAATTTAGAAATGAACCCAAACGCAATCCCGCAGTGACATGGATTTTGTTTACAAATTAACACAAAGCACTGGCTGTGATTGTTTGGAGCAGTTATGATTTACAACAGGTGCCCTGATCAATCAACCAATCACTCTAATTCATGTGAGCTGCGGTCTTGCCTTGCCCCAGTTGTTTCATTTCGGCAAGTAATTGATAACAAACCGCACTCAAGGTATGTTTTATGCAGAAGTTAATAAGAGCTGACAGCTGGTTGCCACTGCCACCCAGGCGCACTCGGTGTCTCCAGCCTGTATTTCTGTTTAATTGTCTCAGTGTCATCTGCACCCGGGGCAGAGGCGGGGCTCAGTTAGAACCAGAAGGCTGGGAATGAGGCAGAGTGAACGGTCAGCCACCTAGTTCCCTGGCACTCTTGCTCCCTCGGACTTCTGCACTGCCAAAACCCATTTGCTTTCTGCAAACTCTAGAAGCCACCGTGCAGGCGACTATTTCTCCAGACTTGCCCTACACCTTAGTTTCTTCCATTGGGGAAGGAGGCTCCAAATACTCAAGCAGTATTTGTTGATCACCAGTCCAGGGAATTTCTTGAAAAGGGAGGCTTCCATTCCGCCTCTTTAATGAAGACTCCGTCTCTCCCTATAATCCTAGTCGTAGAAAGATATGCTCTTTCTGCCATCTGGAGCCTAGAACTCTGTATGTCAAACAAGCTGTATCATTTCCCTTGTACAGAATAGACTCACCAACACGAGATTGTTGTAACAGCTTGGTCTCTGTGCCACAGATTCCAGCACTCAGACCTTCATGATTGTTTAGAGCCTCCTAAAAGCCAGTGAGGTCCCAAATCTGTTATTTACTATGCATTGTGTTCAGCCCTTTATAAAGACTTTGTGGAAGGGGCTTTCCTAGGGCAGTGGGTGTAGGGACTGAAGCATTTCCCTTCTGCGACTGCTTAGCATGTATTTTTGGATCTCTGGCTCTGTTCATAGAGTCCAGGACCTTCTCCCAGGGCAGATCAATGATGTCAGCTAGCAGAGTGGATCTTGGGCACTGACCTGGTGGAGGTGGTAAGTTACTGAGGGGCTTGCTTCTTTCTCACTCCCCTCATCATAGTCTCATCAGTGATGTTGCTTCCCACTTAAGAGTGAACCAGTAAAAAGTTGAAGTGTGAGTATTAATTAAGTTTGAGTTAAATTCATTTAATAGACAGTGATTGGGATGGGAACATCTATCATTTGATTCTCTTATACAGCATCCACATCTGTTTTAATCAATCTTATTCCACACAGCAGTTCTGATTTCCATATGTCAGATTCATATTCAAGCATTACAAACAAATAATGTATGATCATGAAAACTGACATTAGATAACCTTGGGAAACTTTCCCCCAAAATGTAGATTGCCCCTTGTATTTTGACATGGTATGAACTGTAGACACAAACTGTATAAAAATCTCACACTTGATACTCAGCAACATTTTCATATTTAAATACTACTTAGAATATTTTAACAGAAGAAAACCCACTAATCTAAAAATAGTAAGTTCAGTTCCTAGTTCCTGGATAACTGAATATCTCCTGAGGACTGGAATTGTACCTGCTTCTCACAGTCCCAGATGTCAGATCTCTTAAAGAGCCAGGCCTTTAGAGACACTTTATAACTTGCCCTCTAATTTCACTATTGCTAATTGCCTGATTTACCTGACAAGAGCTATTTCCTTTGGGGAATGTGTATTGCTCCCTCCCCTGTACCTTCCTTTCCACATATACATTATCACCTAAATATCACCAATCTGGTCAGCTTCTGTCAGCACACTACTGTCTAGGGAGAAGGGGGAGGAGTTTTTTGTTTATCCATAAGCAGCTATTAAACAGACATGCATCAGATATTTCCGTTTTTAAGTGTGTCTATCATATGCCTATCCTGTATTTTCTCAACCTCAGGTTATAAAGCTCTTTTCCAACCGGAACTTAGCATTGGTGACCTAGACTAGAGCCTACACATTTCTGGTCCAACTTTCCTTTAAATCCGTAGCAGTATTATCATCTACCTTCCCCTCCACCTCACATCTGCTCAGCTCAGCTGATTACCCCCATATTTTACTCTTGGTATTTTTTCCTTCTGCTTTCCTCCAGTTTATCAATAAACCCAGAGAGCAACAGGGCCCGGTTGATTTGTTAGTAATTATGAGTACACTGTTCCTGCTCACGGAACCCAGAGATGACTAAGATAGGTTTCAAGCGACAGCAGGAAATGGTAAGGAAATGGAGCATAGCAAAACTCAGCACGAAGCTCTCAGTTCTTTACATGTTTACAGTTTTCTGTGCATACATTAAAACTGTTTTTGTGGTGTGTGTGTTTTCTCTCTTCAGTTCTCAGTTGGATAGCATGGCCAACTTCTGGATGCAACACCCTCAAAATTTTCTCAACCTCCTCCCTTTTCCTTTGCATTATTTTGGGGGGAAGGAAAAGGTTTAAAAACAGAATAATATCTCATTACTGTGACTGGAGTTTTATTTAAGAAAGAGGAAGAAAAATGATTAGAGGGAATATTATTTATTAGTGGAATATATAGAGCCAAAGTGTTAATAGGCTAGCTCTTAATCTGTATTCTTTAAACTTAAGTGTGAAATTGTAGCTTTGAGATCTTTGCGTTTGACTGGAAACAGACCCCCTTAATCTGACCTGCTGGTGCGGGAGGAGGGAAAAAATAGACTCAAGGGCTAAATCCTTCTGAAAGGTACATGGATTTAAATATGCAAACTATACCAGGAAGCCTCCAAGAGGTTGAGCACTGTTTGAAAAAATTACTTCTCACCAGCAGAGCATTCCTTTCCTTACACTTGCATTGTTTCTCATCCACCAGAGGGCTAAATTTTATTCCAAATGCATATGTAACAACTGTACAAAATGAGTACTGAAATCCTGGAAAGAAAAATAAAAGGATTCCCACCAAGAGAGATGGAACATAAGAAAAGCGACAGACATTCAGTGCTGGCATCCTTTAGGGACAAACCTAAAGAGGCTGGAAACTGAGTTGGGTCCCATCGCTTACTTAACACATGGGACCTTGAGAAAGTAATTTACCTACTCTCTGAGTTCCCACACTGGAGGTGGTGTGGAAGAAGGGTGTCTAATCTTCCCAGCTTTGAAATTCTATGCACTCTGATTACTCCCTGGGTGGCTGGAGTGCATCTCAGAGTGGGGCCCTGCTTGAATCAGTAGGGCCCCACATCAGCTCTGGGAAGGCACACCTCTTCGCTGGAGAGGAAACTCATACCTTCTCAGACTCTCAGTACTTTCACCTTTTAAGTCAGAAGGAAGAATCCCAGCAGAACCTACTGTAATTGAAATTGGCAAATTCTTTATTCTCCCCCACCCGAAAGAAAACCCACACCAATCAAAGTGTTTGTGTGGGGAAGGGGCCAGAACTAAGGGTGGAAAGGGAGAGAATGGAGGTTACACTGGAACTAACCAAACAGGATATCCCTAAGACCGATGAAAATGCCCTACAGTCACATTTGGACCTTGGACTCCAGCCACACTAGCCTTTCCAAGAAATCCCAGCATTTTTTTCCCCCTGATGCTTAAGGTGTGAAACCAATTGCATATTGGCCTCTGATTGCACCACAAACTTTTTTTTTTTAATCTAGGTGAGACTTTAAAAAAAAAATTAGTCTGTAGGATGTTGGCGGTGATCATGGTATAAGCTGGGGCACCCCTACTCCCAACCAGCCCATATTCCCAATCCTGATGGAACTGAGAGTTAAGAACGATTTTTTAATGTCTCGTTGGATTTTTAGACTGTTAATGTACCGAATCCTTCTCATTATTACTTTATTGATTGCTCATTGACCAGCCCCCTTCAAATCGTATTAACCACCCTCTGCCGGTTTAGATTAGGAGAGTTTAGAAAGCACCTTTCATTATTCCCACCTCCCACCCCCCACGCCTGCCATGGAGTTGAGACTCAGACTTGGCAGCTTAATGGGAGCTCTAATGGGGCAGCTAAGAGGAGAGGGGCCACGGTCCCTGCCGATTGCATTAATAGCTCAAAGGGGGCCAATACAGAAAATTAGCCTTAAACGAGCTCTGGAGATCCTCAAATGAAAGAGCCATTTATCACGCTGGCTACCTTCACTCCACTCGTTTGCTCTCTCTACTGGGAACAACTCATTTCCTCTTAACTAAATTACTTCAGAAATGTCAGCTAAGCCCAGATAGCAAACATAACGAGAGAGCTAGCCTGTAATCTATGGGGCGATATCAACAGGGCTGAAAAATTGGAGTGGTCAAATTTTAGAAGTGGGGTGTCATTTCATAATGAGAGAGAGAGAGAGAGAGAGAGAGAGAGAGAGAGAGAGAGAGAGAGAGATGAGAGGGGGAAGGAGGAAAGGAAGGAGGAGGAGAGAGAAATTTTTTATACCTAAATTTCCTGGCTTCATAAACACAGGCAGAGACCCCAAACCTGGGCCAGTTAAGGCAATTTTATTAACAAGGTAGAATTTTTAAAAATCTCTTTAAAAGCCCATTAGAAAATAAATTAAGCAACGAAGTCCCCTGCCAGTTGTTGAAATTTAGACTATTTTGTTCATAAAACTTTCTTACCTCCTCTTTTGGAGACATCCCTCAAAAGGTGGGGGGAGGGACAAAGATGGAGACCAAGAGCAGAAGGAGCTAATGAACTCATCACCTTATTTTAGTGGTACACAGTAATTTACAAAAGCCACTCAAACACTTACTCCTATTCCACCCATAACTCTCTAAAACTAAAATTATGATCTTGGGATCTTTTCTTCATGTAATAATAAAGCAAATACATAAAATATTAAATAATGGAGTTAACCTAACACTTCATATTCATTCCACACCCCCTAAATCAATAAAGTGACAAGGGTGCCACTTAGATGTTTTAAGCTGCACATTATTTAAAAAACAAAACAAAACAAAACAAAACATAAAGAAAAACCTTTTAGGGCCATAACAAGTACTGTGTTTCTAAAACAAAACCAGTAACTTTAGTCAATATCCTCCTTTTCTTATTCCTGAAGATATACCTTCACACATAAATATTCACATTCTGATGGCAAACACATACAAGCCCTGAAAGGAAAGCCTCACACATCTGAGAATAAGTTCACCTCCCTTTGGTTAGGCAAGCTCTATTCCAATTATGTTTATTGGCCTGGCTATTAATAACATTTCTGATTGGTCATCGGTTGGCATGCCCCACTGCCAGCCCAAATGCTGCTTCTAGGATCTGGAGCTCTGAGCTAAGGAGTTCTGGCTTTCCATGAAAATGAACGGGAACTAAAACAAAAAGGAAACAAAAGCAGCCAATGAAGAATTACCCTCCCTCCCCTCATTCCCCCATTAACCAGCAATTAACCAAAAGAGAAGACCCAAGAGGAAATGGTGAAAGTGAGCTGTCAGCACAGTTGCAAATCTAAGCAACCAGACACTTGAGCAAACCCAAAAGCTGACATTAAAAACTGAAGAAATGATACTATCTAAAGAAGAGAAGGGGAGATATTTAAAGCAACACTTAAGTACTTCTGCCCCAAACCTTATTATTCACCGGTCATTCCAAAGCCAAATGGCATCACTTTAAGTACAGCTTCCACCTCCCAGCTCCCACCTCTCAGAGCTACTTTCTCTGCCTTTTGTAAAAGAAGAAAATGTAGAATGCCTCACCCTCCTCAGAATCCTCACTTCACAACCCTCCTACTATATCATCTTGACTCTGGATTATTTTCCAAAACATCTTCCATTGTTTTTGTGCAGGTCATGTGGCTCCCATGAATCATACATGACCGAGGCTGGGGCTTGTTGACACCAAACAAGGACAGGTCTTCTCCAGCATCGATAAGAAAGGGTTACTGTAGTTAAAAAATTGTATCTCCAAACACCGGTTCTTGTGATCATTAAAGATCGTTCTGTTTACACATTCAAGCTCCTAAATGTGTGGCAGGTGAGTGACACTCGGGCCCTGGGACAGCCACACTAATCGCCAAGCATTCTCTCAGTGACAGAGAAGAAGGGGGGAGAATTAAGCAGCTGCAATATGCCCGAAATGAGTTATTGTAATTACATTTAATTAGTTTAATTAGTTAATTATTTTGCTTACAGCTGTACAAGAGACTGCAAACATTTGTTAATATCGCATGCCCTTTAACAGTATGGGGTGATTCCACAGTCACACTAAATCATGAACGCATATGTAGGAAGACTTAGAAATGTGCATAGGCTGGCTCAGCTTCTCAGGATGCGCATGTTTAGCGACACATTTGGCACAATTAAACAAAAGAAGGAACAACTCGTAAAACACAGAGTACCGGGAACAAAAATGCCACCGAAAAATCAAACACAAAAACAAGGAGGGAGGGAACTGTCTCAATGACCGAGGGTTGAGTCCAGCAAATTCCAGTTATCAATGAAAGAATTCTGGTTCATTTTTGAAAGCAGGGTTTTCCACCTAGTTCCATACATGATGGTAGCTCAATTATTGGAGATAGTATCTAGACTTGCTATCAAATGTACCAGGAGAAAAAATGGCCATAGTCTCTGTCCCTCTCTCTCTCTCATCCGGGTTTCTGCCTGCGGTTTTGTTTTTCCCTCCTCCCTCCCCATTTCCTTCTTCCCGACATGCCCTTTCACCTAGACAGCCTCTGTTCCATAATTGTGAACAAACATTTGTGTCTTATAAAATAATGAATTGCCCCAAAGTGAAAACTCATCACGAAGACATCAATGCACAGGAGAAGTTTGTTTACTTTTGGGGGGAAATAAGCCATACCTTTTTTTATGACAGACTGGTCCAATAGATTCATGCCGCTGTTATTGGCATCTTCAACTGACTGTGGATATAAAAACATCACTATTCAAATTGACTGGATATTAAAGAATCGCACACATAAATCATGTCATTCCAAACTGGAGTGTCTGTTATTTCCATTTATATTAATTCACAAAGGGAGGTTTTATTATTATCATTATTATCTCTGACTCGGCATAGAGATGAAATTCACCCAAATTATACATTCTCCCAATGAAAGAAGAGGGAAAAAAAAACTGTGAGCGTCACCTGGGATGTGGTATTGGTTCAGTGATTATATTCAACACAAATATTACACAGACATATAAACTTTTATATTATTTGCTCTTATGAATTGTGAGGATTTGGCAACAGCTGAAAGATTTCCACCCATATTAGTAAGAGCAATTTCGGTTTTCTGTTCTATCCCTGCGCATCTTAACTCCAGAATCATCTCACAAATACATAACAGTTTACATTATGGGATTTTAATTAAAGTCTGAGCCATTTGGAATGGAATGCAAACAGCAACACATAGGAACATGTTTGCGAGCCACCAGGACCGCACACCCACTGCGGTCCAAGCACAGCCGCGGTGAACTTCCTGCCGTACAACAGTCCCCAGGAGGATCCTGCACCGTTTGCTCCCCTCGCAACCCAGCTTCCCAGCAAGAGGCACACCTGTTAGGAAGGCAGCCACCACAGATACACAGACACACACAGGGGCCCGGATGCTCCCAGTCAGCACCTGGGGATTGGCAAGAGCCTTCATCTTCCGTGCCATGGTTTCATCCCTCAGAAGGCAAGTTTCCACCCTGGGTGTTGGCAGCACTTCTGAAGGGAAAGAGCTGTTGGAATGGGTTTCTTGCTGTCTGGCTGTGCATCCCTGGGCCTCCAAAAGCAGTGGGTTCCCTTGCCTGCCCACGCAATTAAAATAAGCGCTAGGTCCCTCTGAGATGGACACCTGCTTTCCTCTGATCCACAGAAACCCACGTTTGGATCCATTCGTCAGTCACCCAAAGCAAAGGGACCCAGGGAGCGAGGTGGTGTTTTGACTGCACCTCCCACCCCCCCTCGTGCTGCATCCCCAGACAAGGTGTATGTTCCTCACGGGGGTGGGGGGGAGGGTGAGACTGCCTCCCCCAAACCAGGGGCGTGTCAGAGGCCAGAGATGAGATGATCTAAGCACGGAAGGGGCAGATTATACTTTGTTTCTTTGGGTGTTTAATAGTCCGCCACTCCTCCGCTCTCAGAAAGGTGGGGGAAAATTGTTATTCTCAGTTAAGAACCGTTTTTCCAAGTTGCAACATGCACATCTGAAGAAATAGCAAAAATCCTTTTTCTTAAAAAAACGACTTCATGGAACTTGTTGGAGACTCCTCAGGAGACCCCACCACGCACACGCGCGCATGCATGCACACAGGATCCACGACTTCCTGTGCCCACGTGTCTACAGCGGAGACGCGTCCACGAGGGACACGAGCGTTCCTCTGTCCGTGGGCGCGATCTCCTGAGCCCCCACACCTCACTCCCGTCGGTGCGTCAATATGTATATACGCCTCATCAGCGACGCGGGGTAGTTGTGGTAGTTAATGAGAAGGCTCTTGTCTGATTTTCTATCTAATTACGGCCGCCTGCTGGGTTTTTGTACAGGATATTCACGCAGCATGCTGGCGCTTAATCGTCACGGGGAGGATCGTAAAGATTTAATTAGGACTGCATGCGGAAGCGCAGAAAAACAACTCAGACTCGTAATTACTAGACTTCTTTAGTTAAAAGTGATACCAGGGGTTGCTTTAAGACACGGGTGTGCGTGTTGGAGAGTGTGTGTGTGTGTGTGTGTGTGCGCGCCTGTGTGTGGGGGCTGCGCGTGCCCGCACGTTGGGAGGTTTGCCTGCACATCCTCCTATGTTTACACTCATGGGTGGCAGAGGTGATGAGAGGTGAGAGAGCAACTGATTGGAAGGAGAAAAGAGGTTTTCCTGGGAACTAAACAAACTAAACAAACTCCAAACGAGGTGTCATCTCAGCCCCTCTTTCTTTCTGATGCTGTTGGTTCTAAATTGTTTTTTTTAAACACTGCCCCCACCACCACCACCAGCACACACACACACACACACACACACACAGTGGGTGAAATGTAGCATACCCAGAACCCAAGCAGCGATTTGCTAGTTTAATAGCCCCTGTGAGTAAATTGAAATAGAAATTGACAGGGTTTTATAGTTTCATTTAAAAAAATATTAGAAGCATTTGGTTAATTAGCTCTCCTCCTTCTCTCATGGCTGGGGCGGTGGCCGTGAGTGTGAGTGTGAGTGTGTGTGTGTGTGTGTGTGTGTGTGTGTGTGTGTGTGACATAACAGCCCCAATGCCCTTGGCCAGATGAGAAGCCCTGGTTGTGAAGTCCACTGGCAGGCAGCCCTCTCAGGGTCTGTCTGGTGGGCGGGTGGGGTGGGGTATAGGGGATCCAGAACACCCACTAAGCCCTTGAGGCTGAACCAGTGATTACAGCCCAGGCCTGAAGAACCCTGCGCAGCAAGCCCATTCTGGCTGCAGGGAAGTTTGAAACCCGGACAGGTTCCTTCCTGTAACTTTGGATCCCCCAAGCTCCAGATCCTGAAGCTAGAAATGGAAGCTCTGGATTTGGGGGTCTGGTCCTGGGTACATCTCCTCTCCCCCATCTTTGTCATCTACCCCGAGTCAAGACAAGCACACCTCACAACGACGAGATGGGCCCTCTGGGAAAGGTGCCGGTGTATCCTTCGCCACCCTTAGCACCGGGGTCATCCACACAGAGTCCCAAGAGCCTGCCCACTTCCCCAGACTCCTGGCTGGGATGCTTCTGGGGAAGGAGCTGGGCAGAGGTGGGGTAGGGGGGAACCTTTGAGGCTGGGCCGGCACCTTCTCCTCTCTGAGCTACCTACCTCCCCTCTGTGGTCTGTGTTCCCATCCACAGCAGCTGGGCCCACCGGCCACTCTGGGACAGGGGTGTTCCCCCAAATGCACAGACCGGGCCCCGTTTTTTCTCTCGTCCTTCGCATTTGGCCAGACACTCAAAACGCCTCACAATGATCTCTTCCTTTAAAATGTGAAACCAAATAAATCCCGTCCCTCTTTGGGGGGAATTCCTCCGTTGGGTCATCTGAGTCACTGGGCCAGCAGGGTTGGGGGGCGGTAGGAGGTGACAGCCAGTGTCAGCACTGCCAACAGCATGGTGATGAGCTGATCCACTTTCATTATCTAGCACTCTGAACCTTACTCCAAAAGGTTAATTTAAAAACTCCCTCCCAGACACATATCACCCCAATGCATTAAAAAAAAACACACACCCCACAACTATTAAATATTTCTCATCTCATATGATATTCTGAAATGAGCATGATCTCCAGACAGGGACAGTCAAGCTCTATTAAATCAACAAAACTATCATTCTTATTACGGTGGGTAAACTCAGCCACAAATCAGGTGAGACCGTCCATTTTTGGAAAACAATACATAACTGGATTTCCTTTAAAACAGTAAACCATCACAGACTACCCACAGACCGCATCGGATGCTGCCACCGCATTTTAACTGTCCAGCATACTTTTTTTTCTTCATCAAAATAGAGGAAAGACTTGTGCACCCTTGTCCCTTCCCCATTTCGTTTTTCACTGCCTCAGAGGTATGCCTACCATAACGCAGAAAGTACACAACTATGCCAATGAGACCAGAGTGTCAATGAAATACCTCTCAACCATATTTATCTTTTCTGGAGACTATTTAAACTCAAGAGCCAAAGGAGACCTGCTTAGAATCACCCAGACAGGTTTTTTAAAAAAACATTTCTTTGATGCTTTCTTTGTTTAGTTTAATCAAGTATTCTCAACCAAATCAGGCTCCATTGTGTAGGTCGCAGATGGGATAGTGTGCGGGTAGGGGGAGTGTTTTGAGCCTTTTGTTTTAAGAAATAAACACGTGATGCCTTTCCATTGAGATGGTAACATTGGGGAGGATAAAGTATTCACGGAGGGGAAGGTTTGAAGAGGGAGCGGAGAATATTGCTCCTCAGTCATTTAATGAACAGAAAGGTGAGCAGAATCTCTCACATAGTAGCCGTCCTCACGGACTCTCAGACAGAAATGTGGCTTTCTGGGTCTCTCCCCACAAAGATCCCATTTCTTGGGTGATGATTCTGGAATTCAAACATCTTAGCAAAAGGGACCTGCAGGTTATGTATGGGACATTGGAAGGAATACCTGGCTTGGATCAATGCAGCCCATGTTTTTCTTCCAACGTGCACTGTCCCGCTTAATAGTCTTTGCAAATCCAGCAGAACCTCTGAGCTTACCCAGGACGCTGTGTCCCCACGCAGGAGCCCCAGCCCCTCTGCAGCTGGGTCTTCACCTGCCAAGCCACGGGGCCAGGCCCACTACAGGACGTGCGGTGGGGCGGGTCCCAGGCTGCTCCCCCAACACCCAAGAGAACAGGAAGGGGCAAGACAAGAACATCTAAGCCTTGGTGCTGAGGATGCTCAACGATCCAGCTACACACACCTACTTCCCTCCTTCACGATTTCATTCCTAGCGGTTCCACTCGCATACTCAGACCTCCACTAGAGAGCCACACACGTCCCTACAGACACAAACAAATCCCATACGCTGTGTCCAGCGGGTCCCCTGTCCTAAAGATGCAAACTACACCCCCCCCCCAGGAGACAGCCGCCCCACCCCCGCCGCTCCCCTCTCCCGGAGGAGCCTTCGCGATTTATTTCCAGGCCCTCTCGTTCGTTCGCTCGGTGGGTGGTTTACCTGGACGTCTTCCATCCCGGGGTGGCCGAGGCCGTGCAGCGAGAGGCTGTCGCCCATGCCCGCGTCCAGGCCGTGGTGCGCCGAGTGCAGCAGCACGTCGGGCCGGCGGACGGAGTGGTAGTCCCTCCGGGGGTCGAGGCCCGAGAGCTGGGGCAGGGCGGCCCGGGGCTGGGGCAGGAGGGAGCCGGCTTCCGAGCCCACGTCCTGGCGCTGCCGCTGGCCCCAGGGGTGCTGCTGGGGCTGGTGCAGGGGGTTCAGGGAGTAGGGGTCGTTGACGTGGGAGTAGGGGTCCTGGCTCTGGTGGTAGGGGAGCGGCTGGTAGGGGGGCGGGAAGTAGGGCGGCTGGAAGTCGGACGACGGGGTGTGGGACAGCGGCGGGGCGCTCGAGTACGGTCCTTGGGACACCGAGCCCAGCTGGGAGAGCCGGGAGCTGTGGCTCGGGACGCCATCGTGCCGGTCCTGGGAGCCGAGAGAGAGAGAGAGAGAGAGAGAGAGAGAGAGAGAGAGAGAGAGAGAGAGAGAGAGGAAAGACAAGGGGAAGAAGGAGAAGAAAAAAAAAATACAAGCGACACATGGAGAACCGGCTTCGGTGCGTTCTCCCCAGGACCAGGGGAAGCAGGAGTCTGAAACTGACACTGCCAAGTGGGCTCAGAGGGCAAGTGATTTTTCAGCAATCCCAAATGCAAGGCTTTATTTTTGGGGGGAGGAGGGGGAGGGAATGGGGAGAATCACCCACACAACCGACCCGACATAGGAGCCCTCGGTGGGGAGTGCAAAGCCAGCAAAAAAAGGGCGAGGGGGAAATCGCTGTGCATGGAGGAGGGAGTTTCTACATGCCTTCCTTAAAAACACCCTGCTTACACACGGCCTGTGCTCTGCTGGGTGTTGGGGGCAGTGGTTTCTAACTCTGCCAGGGCTCCAGAGCATAGCAGATAAGACTGTCAGCTGCGCTGCCCCTCCAGTTCAAAACCAACTTCTGCCTTCCCTGGCAACCCAGGGGGCTGCCCGGGAGCTCCCCGCCCGGCCTGGCAATTCCAGGAGCTGCAGGGATCTGTGTGGTTTGGGTTCCCAGTCCCCCTACCACCACACCCCCCAACTACCCCCCCCCCCCACAAGAGGAATGAATTTAAATAGTGTCTGATTGAAATGGATCTCATTAGGAATCCTACCCTAAGCCCCTGTGAAGTGGAGCTGTGGTTTGAAGGAGTTATTTCAAAGGTTGCTTTTCTCTATCTAATGCTGTTATAGACTCCAGGGTGTGAAAATGAAGGACTTGAGGTTGGAAGGAGGGGAAATAAAAAAAGCCCAGACAACTCCCTGTTGGTCCTATCTGGAGTGGTTCACTAAGTAAGAAAAAAAGAAAGAAAGAAAGAAAGAAAGAAAGAAAAAGAGGAGGTCTGTGTGTGAGAGAAGGGGGTTTAAGTTTCTCCCTCTCCTCTGTGGAAATGCCGTGGGAAAGTCCCCGTGTTTCTTTTTGGAGAAACGGTCACCTAAATTTCCAAACTGCAAATGGCAAGTGAAAAGTTTTCTCTTTGGTCTCCCCCCCCCCTCCCTCCCCAGCTGACTCCAAGAGCTCAGACGGAGAAACACACAATGCAGAGAAGCAGCTGCAGCCTCGTCCAATTATGGTGCTAAATTACCAAGCCAAAGGCGCTCCGAGGAAGACAGAGACAGAGAGAGTGAGACACGCACACAGAGACCGAGAGAGAGATGGGGAGAGAGAGAGAGAGAGAGACAGCGAGAGGGAGCATGCAGGCAGTTCTGGTACAACGTGAATCCAAACTCACCATGGATGAATAGGTGTGGACTAACATCTGGAAAAAAAAGCCTGGTTACTGCTCAAAATCAAACAATGATTAAAAAAAATAATCAAGGAGTCCAGCGAAGAAACGAGCTGGACACAGAAGCTGAGCTTGAAGTGTTTCCAGGGCAAGCCATCCAAAAAAAAAAAAAAAAAAATCACCCCCCCCCCCCCAAACAAGATTGGCGCTGCCTGTCACCCACAGAGCTGTGCATGGGTCTCTTGCTATCTTTGGGGCCTTTTTTTTCTTTCCTTCTGCCTTTTTTTTTTTTTCTTTTTTCTTTTTTTTTCCGGGCTCCAGAAGCAGTCCTCTTCCACCCGCAGCTGGGCTCAGACTGCTCCGGCGCCCCTTCCTCCCTCCGCTTGCCTACACCGCCTCATAATAATTGATATTCATGACTATTAATATTACACGAGTACTTTAAAGGGAGAATGGAGGACAAATGGAGCGTGAAGCAGCAGCCAGCGCAGAGCTCCCCTACTATTGTAAATGACGTTCATTCAGTGGAGAATTACTAGATGTAATCAGACGAGGGGGCTGGCAGAGGCGGCCCGGTCGGAGGGGGGAAAAGTTTAGCAGGAAAGAGGCAGAACTTCAGTGAGCGGGGCTGGGGACAGCCGCCCGCTCAGCAGCCTCTGCGTCCCCGGATGGGGCGGCGGGGGAGGGCATCGCAGGGGGCTTGTGTGGCATGGAGGCGTCCTTGTTCCTGGAGAGGGACTTGAGAACGGATCGCCCAAGGTGCTTTGTGTGCGGATTACAAAATAATAATAATAATATTAATAATAATAAGAAGAAGGCGTTGGCTAGCGTTTGGAGGGGGAGAGAAGAGGAAGCTAGCCTCGGGCCCCGCTGTTTGCAGGGATGTGTGCGGACGTCCGCCGAGCATGGGCGATGATGCTTATGTGTATTTGGAGGACAGAGGCGTCAGGGGGGCTGGGGCAGCCGTCCCCCTCTTTAAGGCTCACACGTGAAGCCTGTGATTTTTACCTCCATTTAGAACACACACCATCAATCTTCGGGTGCACTAAACCTCTCCTTTCCAGGCAAAGCCAGGGGCAACAGAAAACCTTTTCGGATATTTCAGGAACCCGTTCGACTGGCTTGACTGCCATTTCTGTTAAAGTTCAACCTTCCTCCCGACTTAAGCGGGCTCCTTGCACCGGGCTGTGGGTTCTCCTGTATATGTTTTCAGCACCGAATTGAGCAGCTGGGAATACCTGCAATATTCTCCCTCCCTTTCTCTCTCTCTCTCTCTCTCTCTCTCTCTCTCTCTCTCTCTCTCTCTCTCTCTCTCTCTCCCCCTCCCCGTTTATTCTCTTCCCCTCTTCCACGCCACCCTTCCTTTTCCTCTTTCTTTCTTCTCTCCCCCCCTCCTTTATCATTCAGCCTGTTTACTTTTCCCAATCAAATGCCCTGCTTACGTTTTCGTGCCCCCTGAAGCCCTCCTAGATACCCATCCATCCCAGGGCTCCGTCCACAGGGCCCCACGGCCGCCCGTGCCATGCCCATGCCCACTGGGGCCGCTCACCGGTTCTTTTGGATGCGGGTTCTACCGCCTTCCACTTTGCCCCCATCCCGCGCTAAAGAACAGGAGGCCGAACCGAAACAAGCGCCCCGAAGCGGAGGCCGGGCTCCCCGTTACAGTCCGCACAGAACCACAACGAGGAGAGGGAAGCCCCAAGCATCCTGCATCGTTTGCAGGAAGAGATCTCTCTCTCTCTCTCTCTCTCTCTCTCTCTCTCTCTCTCTCTCTCTCTCTCTCTCTCTCTCTCTCTCTCTCTCTCTCTCTTTCTCTCTCTCTCTCTCTCTCCCCCACCCCCCCCAAAAAAATTAGGATTGGGGCTGGGCAGAGCTGGGGGCAATGGGCGAGCTCTGCCTGCGGGCGGGCAGGCGAGCCTATCTGGCCCGCGGGGCCGGCGGCGGCCGTCGGAGCTCGGCCGCTCGGAGCGCCGGTGGCCGGCACCGCAGGCGGCTGGGCCGGCGTTCCCGAGTCCCCGGAGCTACCGGATTGAGCTCCCCCAACAGGAGGTGGTGGTGGTGGCCGTGGTGGTGGCGGTGGTGGTGGCGGTGGTGGCGGTGCGGAGGGGGCGGGGGCTGGTGTCCTACCACGACCGCTTCTCCCGGCCCCGCGCCCCGCGCTCGCCGCCCGGCCGGTCCCCTCCTCCTCCCTCCGCTCGCCCGCCGCGGCCCGCCGCGCCGACCTCCGTTCCCAGCCCGCTGTGCCCGGCGCCTCTCCCCGGGCTTTTCTCTCCCTCCTCCCCGACGTCTGCGGGAGAAGTCTTCGTCCCCCCCAACCCCCTTCCTCTAGCACTAATTCGGGGTCTCCGAGGCCACCCCGTTCGGGAACCCGGCTCAGCGGGCTGCCGCCGGCCTTCCCTTCCGCTCCGGCCGCGGGCCCGCGCCCCGCCCGCCCGCCGGCCCGGGAGCCGCCCCGCGTTCTCGGCCCCGAGACCCAGAGCGCGTCCCGTGCGCGGCCCCTCCGGTCCTTCGGTGCCCAGAGGACCGCGCACCGGGCAGCGGCAGCAAATTCCCTAAAAATGCCCAACCATGGGGTGGCTGGGGCGCTCTGATCCCCGGAAAAACAAAACCCAAGAAAAGAGGAAAAAAATAACCGATGACTCCTTGGCTTGTGCTCCACCGGCACCCATCTATCTCCCTCTTTCTATTTCCCATCCTCTATTTGGACCCGTTTGTGGTCGATTACAGAAAATTTATTGAAAAATTAAAAAAAAAAATAAAGCCTGAGTCCAAGGAGACTCGAAAACCTAACCCTCGCCCTCACTCCCAACCAGCAGCCTGTCTTCTCTGCCCACCTTCCCCATCCCAGGCTAAGGGGGGTGATGGGGAGGCGAGGAAGAGAGAAAGCAAAAGAAAAGAAAAAAAAAAGAGAGAGAGAGAAATCTTCTACGCTAGTCAGATTTCCACTTCTTTCTCAGAATTAGTGAAGTCTCTTCCCCAAGCCAGCCTTTCTAAAAGTTCGAGAAAGCTCAGAAAACCGGCCGGAAATCTGCTAGGAAAAACAGCTTAAAAAAAAAAAAAAAAAAAAAGGCAAACACAACAAACCACACAAATATATGAGTTGGGGTGTCCAGAAGCTCACATTCTCTATCTGCAAAACCCTCAGATGCATCCGGGGTGCCCGCTCACCTCATAGATATCTTCGTACTTGACATTCTCCACGAGCTTCCAGAGCATGATGGCAGCCTGGTCTCTAGGAGGTGAGTGCATTCATGTGAGGAGCAGATGTCTGGCTTCTCAGGGCTCCGCTGTCTGTAATGATCCATCTATAATTGGAAATGGGGGCTACACACCAAACCCGACGCTCCTCTCCCATCGCAACTTATATCTGTTGTCTCAGACAATAGGCTGGACGGAGCCAGCCTCAGCAGAGGGAGAAAACATGATTACACACACACACTCAGGAGTTAGATGCAACCCGCAGACATATATATATTATAAAAAAAGATCACAAACACGGATTGACACCCAGATACCCCACATTTCGTTATGTAAGCACCCCTTGGGTCACGCCTAGGTCTACAGGCGCTGCCCCATGCATGGAAAGGAGGAAAAGAGGGTTGGTGCGTGTGATTAATAGAAATATACACATTTTAAAAAGCCTCTCTCTGTGGAAAATGATGAATCATGGTGGCCACGAACGAAAAGACTTTAAAATTCCTAATGAGAAACCAGGGGGCCAACCGCCTTCCTCCACCCTATTTTTCTATCTAGATTTTAAAAGGGAGTGAGATTTTTAAACACAAAAGCTCCCATTCGGATGTGTTCCGCAGGAGGGTATATTTTTTAAGGCTGGATTTTGGGATTTTAAGGGTGATCTCTCTGTGTGAATGGCTATATAACTTTTTTTTTTTTTTTTAAATAAAAACTGTGCCTCTGTCACCATAGAACAAAAAGGCAGCTCACCAGAGTGACCATAGCTAACGTTTTTTGGTCATTTTGATGGACACAGTGGGTAACTTAGATACTATCTGAGCACCTGAGCCTGCACTGTTTGCTATTTTACCGCTTGTTTGTATGTATTTTCAACAGATCCTGTGTGCCATCTTTTTCTTGGCCGCAGTCTCCATTTTATGAAGTTTATTATTATTATTATTATTATTATTATTATTATTATTATTTCAGATGTGGGGAGCAACACAGGCACATGCACCCATTTACACCCCATGAGTGGATCTGGAGCCTCCTTTGCCGAAAGGAGACATAGTAACATTTTAGATTCACGGCGGTTTGTCTATAACTAACTTTTAAGTGGTTTTCCACACGGGAGGATCAAAATATAGTCGCCTAAGCTTTTGGAAGGATTGATGAGAGTGTTCTTTTTAAAGGCAATCTGAAAAACACTTTGGGGTTTGTGGGTTTTTGTTTGTTTTGATGTATTTTTTTTCCCCCCAGTAAGGTGGTTTGGTAGTGTTTATTTTTTTCTTAATAAGGACAACGTAAACAACAACGATAACAACGAAGTTCCCCAAACCCTGGAGCTCGGGAGCCTTCTAAGGCACAGGGTTTCTGGGTCTCATCCCAAGGTGACTATTCACCGCATCCCCCTCTTTCCCACCCCCTCTATTTTCCCCCTTTTCCCTTTCAGGGTGCAGGAGGATCCTCACAGCCAGGAGGGAAGTCCAGTGGAGGATCTCCGCCCGAGGCAGAAAATAAATGGCAGGAGGGAATGAGGAGGGACCAGGGCAATTTGGGGTGGAAGTTATTAAACCTGATAAGAATGAATCTGCAAAGGGCAATTGTCTGTAAATCTCGGGACTGCCGCCCGCCTCGCGCTGGAGCGGGGACAGCCACGGAGGAGAGGGTTCCGGACACGGGCTCCGGCTCCGGCTCCGTAAGAGCCAAGGGAATGCTTCAGAGAGTGCAGAATGAACAATTGGGCAGATTTTAAACTGAAATTGTTAAAATGCTAGGTGAAATGAAAGAGACACAAAGAAGGTGCTTCAAAAGGAACTTTAGAAAGAAACCCTATCTTAATTTCCAGTTTTCATTTTTATGCTTTTCCTTCCTTCCTTCCTTCCTTCCTTCCTTCCTTCCTTCCTTCCTTCCTTCCTTCCTTCCTTCCTTCCTTCCTTCCCTCCTTCCTTCCTCCCTCTGTTTTAATTCTAACACCTTAAGTTATACAAAATCTATTCAGATTGTCCACTAGAAACATAAGCAAATATTTATTTTCTTGGCCCCCAGGGCTGGTTTGGACATTCTTCCTAATGTGCAGTGAGACTGGAGACAGGTTTCACCCTCCCTTTCCACCCTTTCCAGTCCTACAACCAGTCCCAGATCAATATTTTGCAAGATAAAGATTATAGATTTGAAAATTCAGATTCTCTAGACACAGTTTTATTAATGGGAATAATTGTCTTCTCACTTTCAAATCAATACCTCCATTATCTTTTTTTTTTAAATCTAAAGATCATTCTTATCCAAAATGAAAAGCATTTGGGAAGATCTTAATTTTTTTTCAAATGCTTTCAATAGACTCTCCATTTCTTTTTTGGTATATCATTGATTTGCCTAAAATAAATAGGCTCTAAGGGTTAAACCAAAAAAACAAACCTGAGAGAGATACTTCATATATAAAACTATTTTTAAAATACATTGGCATAACTGCTTTATAGCCTTATTTGTGTATCATTTCAAATTTTGCACATGCTAACATGTGGGTGTTTTTAAAATTAGAAACGTCTTGAAATATTTCGTTAAAATGCATATAAATTCTTTAAGAAAACGAAAAGTAACCAACCTAGTTTTATTAAGAATGAAGCATAAATTTAAAAATATATACACGCATATAAAGAGATAGCCAAAGAAATACAGAACAATAATTAAAACCGAGTCAATTTTTCAACGTGGACATTATTCAAAAAATCTTAGAAATTGCAAGGGAAATCTTTCATAGGGAGCTGCCTCTGTCATTGAGCGGGCAACAGCGCCCTCTGTCGGGATTTTGTACAAGCACGCCACGCCAGGTTGCTATAATAGATTTTTTTCTACAGCAATTTCTTTCGGTTCTCGAAAACCTGTTATTGCTAAGAGCGTTTAAATTGAATTCTTATTACATCTACTACTTTTAGAAACTATTGCTTCAGCATCTAAAAAACTTAAACGCCTTCAAAAGTATACAAATAGAAGCTCCATCTCTACCGAGAAAAATTTCCTAATTTGAGCCAACTTTTCTTGCCCTTAACTTTCTGTTGTATTTCTGTTATATTTCGCTTTAACCTCCAATCAAGAAACGTAAGAAAAGATTCCCGCAAGAACTCAATTAATGCAAACGCATAGGCTAAACAAACTCTGAGTTCGAAGTGAAATTAAGAGGCTAATATGCATTTTCATCATTTTGTTTTTTCTTGTCTTCTTGTTTTGTTCCCGTATTTTGTTTTATTTTTATTTTTATTTTTTTAGGGCACGCACAGGCTCGCCTAGGTCCAAGCGTGCTGGAGAATCCTAGACAGTTATATTCGTATTTTCAATTTCACTTATATTTATGTCCGTTTATAACAGCAGGAGGAAGAGTTAATAATACCTTCATTTTCTCAGCCTCCGATAGAGGGAATATTTTACGATGAATGTCAGAGACACCGACGGAAAGCGAATGCACTAGCATAGAGCCCTCTGCTGGCGGTTCCTGGTTCTAGGTTTTAAATAACAACAAAAAGTTACCAAAAAGTATCTTACATTCAATCAAGGTCAACTATTAGCACTGCCATGTCTTATTTCTTATTTCTTCTAAAAAAAAATTATATAATTCTGGAAAAAGAATAACTGGAAGGGAAGGGCCAATTTAGATGGAGTTCGTTGAGGAAGCCACATTGACGCTGATACCTGACTATTGAGATTGAGCTGTAACTGTCAATGCAAAGAGATTTCGAAGGCCCTGACCGGTTTGGCTCAGTGGAAAAAGTGTTGGCCTGCTGACTCAAGGGTCCCAGGTTCGATTCCGATCAAGGGCATGTACATTGGTTGAGGGCACATCCTCAGTGGGGGGTGTGCAGGAGGCAGCTGATCAATGTTTCTAACTCTCTGTCCCTTCCTCTCTGTAAAATATCAATAATAATAATTATATATATATATAAAAGATTTGGAAAATCCCTGGCCAGTGTAGGTCAGTTGGTTGGAATGTCATCCCATTCACCAAATGGTTGCCAGTTTGATTCCAGGTCAGGACCTAAATTGTGGGGACTTGAAAAAAACCTCAAGCCCAGCCAGTGTGCCTCAGTGGTTGAGCATTCCACCTATGAACCACAAGAGGCCATGGGTTCAATTCCTGATCCAGACACATGCCCAGGTTGGGTTGCAGGCTCAATCCCCAGCAGGGGGCTTGCAGGAGGTAGGAGACTGATGTTACTCTTTCATCAATGTTTCTATCTCTCTATCCTTCTTACTTCTTCTCTCTCTAAAATCAATAAAAACATATATTATTTAAAATATATTTTATTGGCTGAAACTGGTTTGGCTCAGTGGATAGAGCATCAGCCTGCGGACTGAAAGATTCCAGGTTCGATTCCTGTCAAGGGCATGTACCTTGGTTGCGGGCACATCCCCAGTGGGGGGTGTGCAGGAAGTGGCTAATCAATGATTCTCTCTCACTGATGTTTCTAACTCTCTATCACTCTCTCTTCCTCTCTGTAAAAAATCAATAAAATTTATTTTATTTTTTTAATATATTTTATTGATTTTTTACAGAGAGGAAGAGAGAAGGACAGAGAGTTAGAAACATCGATGAGAGAGAATCATCGATCAGCTGCCTCTTGCACACCCCGTACTGGGGATGTGCCCGCAACCAAGGTACATGCCCTTGATCAGAATCGAACCTGGGACCTTTCAGTCCGCAGGCCGTTGCTCTATCCACTCAGCCAAACTGGTTTCCGCTATATATATATATATATATATATATATATATATATATATATATATTTTAAAGATTCAAACAATAAATAAAAATTTTAAAAATATAAAACATAAAAATATAATTATGAATTATCTAAATTTTTCAGACTTCCTTCCCCTGTTCCTATGAGGTAAGGCTTCAAAAGCTGTCTCCTTTTGAGACTGCCTGACGGACTGCCATTTCCTTTACACATCACATGCTTCACCAGGATTTCCCTTTTTTATTTTCCCCAAATATAAAAATAATAGAATGGCCAAAATATAAAAATAAAAATAAAAAAATAAAAAAAAACCAAAAATAAAAAAAATCAACAAGACTTAGAAATAGGGTTATTGTGTCAAGATAGGACCCTGATCCTTCTCATTCTCAGGAGGGATGGGGCAAGCCACTTAATAGCATGAACTTCAGTGTACTGAGCTATGAGCTGGGCATGATTGTGAGAATTCAATAAAACAGTGCTTGTGAAGGACTATTTGATACTGTCACTTTGCACAACCATTTGATTTCTCAGCCTTGACACAAGACACTGGAGCTGGATGTCAGCAAAGTGAAGACTTCCATCAGTCAGGGAACTTGCTAAATTATCCTGGTTAGAAAGTGGAGGTGGGAATCCTATTTGAGGTCTTCCCACTGTGCACTCAGCAATTCCCTTACAGCATCAGGATGCTGTCTGCCTTCCTTCACTCTGAAATTAAGAGGACAGTCTTTGACCCTGCTGGTGTGGCTCATTTGGTTGAGGGTTGTCCCATACACTGAGATCACCAGTTCGATTCCTGATTAAGGCACATACCTGGGTTGTGGGCTCCATCCAGTAGGAGGTATGCAGGAGGTAGGCCAGATATTTCTATATCAATAAAAGTATATTTTAGAAAAAAGAAGGCAGCATTTAGGGACTACTAAGTTTTTCCAAAGTTATTCCCCCCTCCTCCACCTCCCTGGATTTATAAACAGGCAAAGGAAGAGAGAAAAGGGAGCACTGACTTCTTCAACATACCCAGACACTACCCCCACCTCTTACCCATCAGAAACATGATTGTCCCCTGAGTTGATTAATAAGACATGACAGCTGCACTTTTTATGGTGACGACCTGACTCTATTTTTCTCCCATCTTTCTAAGGTCAAGGTTTTTCCATCATATTTTGGGGACATCTTGATTATGTATTTTTATCATCCATTTGGAAACATTACTGTTGAATGTGTGAAACTGAGCAACTGTTTGCCTTATCAGAGTTTACAAAATTAAACCAGGGTGGGCACCTCTAGATTGATTCTTCGTGATCATACAGATGGAGGCCACCACTGCAAAGGAAATCACATTTCTTTCTTTAGCCATAGGATTCAATCAATGACATTATAAAAGCTGAAATCACCCGTGAGAATGAAGATCATTGTGACTATGGATACTCCTACTTTCTCTTGGATTTTTGGGGGGAGCAGGAGTAATTTTATCACATATTTGGGGTGTTCTGATGTCCTTAGGTTTTTCTGTTTAATCGTGGGGTATACAATTGCCAAGTGAACATTTTTCAAATCTGTTTCCTGGAGATAAAAAGGTTAAGGAATGGAAGATTGGAGGGGGGTGGCCGTGGGGGGTGTTGGTTAAGTGATGCAAACAGCCACAGGACAGTTGTTTCCAATACCAGTGGCTATTCAGCATACAAAACGTGAGAGGTGCGCTTCTCTCCTGGCGTGACTAATGCAGAAGGCCAGGTGTTTCCGTCCTTGTGGACATTTCCACGTTATTGCTTTAAGAAGAAGCAATCTCAAAGGGTGAGGACACTAAACAATCTGGTCTCAAAATGCAACCAATAGACCAATGCACATCTGTGAGGAAAAATTTGCAAATAAAGACGTGGAAAAGATGTAGAGCAGAAATGTAACCTTTAAAGCATGAATAAACACATACAAGGCATAGCACCAGAGCTGAAGCATCTCTTAAGTACAAGGGGCATTCAGGAGAAATTAGCATTATATGGGACCTACTTCCTAAAACTCACATCTATGAATTTTGTAAAAATAGAGAATGATACTCACTTTATGACCCTTTTAATTTCTCTCACCAGCTGTGTCATGTTGGGCAAGTCCTTTTGCCCTTCTAGGACTCACTTTTCATCTATAAAATGAGGTTGATTTATTAGCTGATATCCAAGACGTTTCCTTATAAATGGACTTGATGAGATTTATGAAAGCATCAAATAAAAAATAATGAAAAGTTTAAAACTGAGGTGTTGCTTTTTTAATTAATTTGTTTTTGATTGATGAAAGAGGGAGAGAGAGAGAGAGAGAGAGAAAGAGAGAGAGACATCATCTATCAGCTGCATCAGCTGCCTCTTCCCCGTGAACCCGCAGTCTGGGTGTGGGCCCTGACCAGGAAATGAACCTGCTACCTTTCGGTATAAGGGATGAGGGTCCCACTAACCGAGCCACCCGGGCCAGGGCAAAGTGTTCCTTTCCTTTCTGAACATGTTCTCACAAAATCTCAGCTCTCTGGGACCCTCGGGGTGTGTGTGTGTGTGTGTGGGGAGGGCAGTTTAAGAGAATTGACTCTGATCTTTTGGTAAATGCTAATCACACACAAAAAGTTTTTAGGAATATCATCTTAGAAGAAAGCAAACAAAGAAAAGAAAAGAAGACAACTTGAGAGAAGAGGATATCATTTTAACAGTTAGTACCTCATAGGCAGTTTAAAGAAGTCAAGCATCTAAGTCTAGAAGAATGACATCCTGTTGCAGTAAAAGGGTTTGCAGTTTTGATCTTGTCATTATGGCCAGTAACTTTATTGATAAAGTATGTGAAAGGAAGAAATGTCTACTAGCAGAGGCTGGAAAACACTTCATTTTCAGAAAGCGGGGAAAGATGGGAACTGGAAACAACAGATGAGGAAGCATGCTGTTGTTCTCTCTCTCCTTCCCCCCCACCCGCACCCACCCATCCAATGACAGTGTAGGTTGTCAAAGGACTTAGTCCTGCACTCTGGGAGGGAAGGAGGAGATGCCTGGACACCAGTCTGGACTCAGGAAGAACAGACCACCCGTGTTCTCCTTTCTTTTTGTTATGGATTTACTAGGCAGGGGACACAAAGTCCCTGCAGATCATGAAGACACTTCAAAAATGTCTCTCCGGCTCCTTGTTGAGTGATAACATTTGGGGGCAGTCTGCCTTGTGACTAAGGACAAGAGCTTTGGAGTGGACAGATGGGTGTGAATTCCAGATCTGCCACTTACTTTCCTGGACATTTGGGAAATTACTGAACCTCCCTGAACCTCAATTTCCTTATATGAAGCATCCTATATAATAAAAAGGTAATATGCAAATTGACCATCATGCTCTTGCACAAGATGGCCACCCCCATGTGGTCACTATGGCCACCACAAGATGGCTGGCAGGGGAACAGTTAGGCATCAATCAGGCTGGCATGGGAGTAGTTACGGGGTGAGGGCAATTGGGAGGCACCAGGCCTGCAAGAGAGGGCAGTTGGACATCCCCCAAGGGGTCCCAGGTTGGAGTGGGTGTAGGCAGTACTGAGGAACACACCCCTCCCAGTGCACAAATTTTATGCACCAGGCCTCTAGTTTGAAACATATTTCCATATATGAGACATATTTATTATATGAAATATGTACACAGCAATAGTCATTACATGGGGGTGTTCATAATGAGGAGAAAATACATATGATAATAACCCATTGCCTCCAGCATAAGGAAATACTCAGTATATTGAATCTACTGTTACCACCACAGATTTGCAGCTATTTGAATAATTTCTCCTTCCCCCCAATAAATTGATTGTTAATAAAAACAAATTTGAGTCAATTGCTTTCATAGTTTACCATGGAACCTTGTTCTTAGTCTTATTTTTCTTTCTAATATTAAAAAAAAATGGTGACTACAAAGAAGAATTAAAAGATGTGTTCATTATTTTTCAGGTGCTAGACATTGGTGGGGAATAGTCACTACAGTGGATTACAGAATGAAGATTCAAAAATATTTTGACAGGCTAATACTCTGGAATAAATCCCCAAATCTAATTTAACAACAATAAAAGCAACAAAAACATAACTGTAGAAGGGAGGATTCCAGACTGGCAGAGAAAGACCTAAAAATACCTACAGTTTTCCACTGCTCAGGGTTCTTATTGTTTCTGGAACACAATAGTCACATCAGCATCATACACAGCAACTTGTTGAGATTGATAAATGCAGATTGTGACTGAAATCCTAGGTTGCATTAGTAAGGATTGTATGTTCAGGTCCAGTTAAGTTGCAATCCCACAGTCAGATTGGATTTCTGGCATTGTGTTCAATTGGGTGGCCTACTTAAACTGTCCCTGATAACCCAAAAGGTCTCTAAAAGACAGTGACAGGATTAAAGCAAGTCCTAGAAGCCACGTCAAGGGAGAAAGGGTTGAGAAAACTGGGATAGTTATCCTAGAACAGAGATAACTTGGGGATGTGAACTCTGTCTTCTACTATCTGGGATTAATCTTGGGGAAGACAGACTAGAGGGAAAAAATTAGCATGTCTTATTCACTGCTATATTGCCTGCATAGAGCAAAGCGGTGAGCCCAAATTCAATCAAATCATTTTAGCTAAAAACATTCTCTTTCCCTCGAAAGCAGGGGTGGGGACTTCTGGCCCAAGGGCCATGTAAAGCCCAAGAAATTATTTGGTCTAGTCCTGCAAAGGCATTAGGGTTGAGTTAATTCAATGTTTGACCAAATATATCAATAGCAAGCTCATGTTTAAGTTGATAATTTTGTACAAGCCACAAATGATGTTATATGTAAATATCCAAATGGTGCTTGGCAGAATAAAGGTCCCCCGCCCCTGCTTTAAAGATAGAGGATAAAGATCATCAGAGAGAAGTGATTAGGAGGCTGATTTAACTCAGTGTGAGAAAATAATTTTCTAAAAATGTGAAGGACTGGACAGGGCAGCTTTGATTGAGGTCTTGCAGGATGCTGGCAGAGCCTGGGAGGCCTCTGTCTGGAGTGGGGTAATGCTTGGGCAGGAGGTCCTTTGCAGCACCATTTTGAGGTTAGCAGGTTTGTAATAGTAAAGGACTGGCATTGAGATGTGAGACCCCATTATTTCTGCATCTGTGTTAGGTATTATCTGTTTGGGGAATTGTGCAATTACTGAGTCCGTATCTTCATGTACTGCATATACTATCTGATTTCTATTAGTAGAAATAACATCACACAGTAATTATACTCAATAACCTTATTGGTCTGCCAGTTTCTGATTGTTTTGCTTCTGTCATTATCACTTTTCCCCATATTTAATAGGATTTCTGTGAGTGGCTTTATAGAATGAATAAAAAGAACATTTATTTATTTAGGGTATGGGTGAAGGGCCTTTTAGGCTTTCATTTGCAATCATTTTTGAGGGGCATTTGTTTGATTTCTAAAATAAATAAATCCTTTGCAGAAGATATATCCAATGATCACACCCCAAGCCAGATTTCCTTGGAGCAAGTTTCAAAAATCTTTAAACTATTAGCTAGAGATTTGTCACTCTACAGTAAATAATAACTTTTATTTCTGGGTTCTTTTGTATAAACAAATATTTTTGTTCCATATACAACTGTAATACTGTGTCAGTGCAACTCACAGAAAGGTATGTTAAATAAATAATTTTAAAACAACAACAAAAAAATTTTTTTGGCAATTGAATAAGTGCACAATGAACAAAAAAGCAATTTCTAAATCTTTTCCTTTTTAAAAAATATATTTTATTGATTTTTTTTAAAGAGAGGAAGGAAGAGAGATAGTTAGAAATATTGATGAGAGAGAAACATTGATCAGCTGCCTCCTGCACACACCCCCACCAGGGATGTGCTTGCAACCAAGGTACGTGCCTTTGACTGGAATTGAACCTGAGCCAAACCGATTTTGGCTCTTTTCTTTTAAAAAAATATATTTTATTGATTTCAGAGAGGAATGGAAAGAGTGAGAGAGGTAGAAATACCAATGGTAAGAGAGAATCATTGATCTGCTGTGTCTTGTATGCCCCCTACTGGGGAATGAGCCTGCAACCTGGGCATGGGCCCTTGACCCGAATCAAACCCAAGACCCACCCTTCAGTCCTCAGACGCTCTTTTACTGAGCCAAACCAGCCAGGACAACAGTCAGCTTTTAATCATCTTTGTTTTGCCAGTTTTCTTCAGAATTTTGGTTAATATATGAAATGTGGAGTTTCCAGCATAAGACTATATGAAAGCTTCTAAGGAATTGAAACGAGAAGTTGACTTAGGACATATTTATAGTTTCTGAAGCCATATGATACTTTTGTGGGGCTCATTCTTTCAATAAATATTTAGTAAGAGCCCATTTTTTTTCAATGTATTATGCAAATATAAAGATAAGTCAGAGAAGAGGATTTCTTAGTAAGATTCTACTGTCTTAGAAATGGAAATGGAATATAGGATGAGAAGAGTTTGTGATCTTGAGTATGAAACTATATTAAGTGGAATTTTAGTTTCTAAGTTAAAGTGTTAAGTAACATCACAAGTATGTTCTAGGGTTTAGATATCCTACTATTAACAAATTTTACTTTTTAGGTTAGGAATTTTGTTTTATTTTAAATAAAAAACATGATTAATGATTGGTATATGAAATGCACAGGTATGTGTGAGGGTCTATATGTTTCCTATCAGGCTGTAAGATCCAAGACTTTAAAAAATTATATTTATTAGGGTGACATTCGTTAATAACATTATATAAGTTTCAAGTGTACAATTCTATAATACATTGACTGTATATTACAGTTGTGTGTTTCTCACCCCAAGTCTAATCTCCTTTTGTCACCATATATTCACTTGATAATCCTGATACTGTTGTCTGTGTAAGACTTTGTTTTGTTGTTAATTTCTTGCTCTTTGTTTTATATCCTACACATGAGTGAAGTCATATTGTTCTTGTCCTTTCTGGTTTGATTTTATTTAGCATGATATTCTCAAAATCTACCCATGTTGTAGTAAATGACAGTATTTCATTCTTATGGTTTAGTAGTGTTCCATTGTATATATGTACCACATCTTTTTTTAAAAATGGTTTTTATAGATGAGAGAGAGAGAGAGAAATATTGATTGTCTGCCTCTTGCATACTCCCCAGAGGGGATTGAGCCCACAGACTGGGCAAGTGCCCTGACCAGAAATCAAACCTGTGATCTCTTGGTGCATGGGACTATGCCTAACAGCTGAGCCACACTGGCCAGGGCCACATCTTCTTTATCCAATCATTCTCAAAGAATTTTTTCATGTCTTGGCCACCATAAATAATGCTACAAAGAACTTAAGGGTACATAGATATTTAGGAATAAGCTTTTTCACATATTTGGGGTAGATACCCAGAAAAGGGATTGCTGGGTCATATTGTAATGCTATTTTGAATTTTTTGAGGAACCTCCATACTGCTTTCCATAGTGGTTATACTAGTTTACATTCCCACCAGCAGTGAATGAGGGTTGTTTTTTTTCTCTACATCCTCTTCAACATTTGTGATTTCTTCAGACTTTTCATTTCTTCCATATTCTGCCAGTGTTGACTTTGTGCAATAAAGTCTCACTCTAAGCATTCCCAGGACTGGATTTACGCCATTAGCAATGAAAGCCTATCTTCAGGGCTACATCTCTTATCAGTTTAGGGGCTCTTGCCCCTTGGCCCAAGGGAAACAAAGATCGTTCCATTGTGAACTGATGACTTGGCCTGGACCCCAATGTACTTTCTGGCCTTAGCTGGTCCTTTACCTCCCTAGGTCTCAGAATCCAGGATCAGGATTGTATGACCGAGTGTGCCCATGTGTTGAATGGACAACACATGGGTAAAACTGGAGTTAGCAACAAGTAGACAATTACTTATAGTTGCTAAAAAGGATCTGTTCCAGAGCTTATGAGGCAGAAACTTTCCTGATTCTCACAAATCTATAGTGCAAGTCTGACCATGATTTATTCTTAACCTGGTATCTAGTTAATAGAGTGGAGCAATTAATCTTTTTTATTAATGTTATTTTTGTAAATACTTTTCATTTCATTTCTAGTTATGGGGACAATACTAAAAAATGAGGCACACAATTTTAGACCATGTGATGATGCTGGCTGCAATGTGACCTTTTGAGTGACTTCAAAGAAACAAATGATGTTGGCTACACAGAGAGACCAGAAGTCTAATAAATCAGGATGTTTTAATTTTTTTCTCTAAACATTATTTGGTGAATTCAACTATTGTTTCCAGCTAACAATTTTTTGTCTTCAATAAAAGAAGGGAGCCATTATTTTAAAATGAATATTATACAAGGTGGGGCAACAGTAGGTTTACAGTTGAGTACACAAAACACAGAGTGTATTCTTATATTACTTGTTATTAATTATTGTACTATTTCCATATGAACAACTGTAAACCTACTTTTACCTTACCCTGTATTAATATATTGTAGTACCACTGACTTATATTTGAGAATGAATGCAGGTATTCCTATAGTAAAAGTAATATTATAGACACTTTGATTGAATTAGCAAATTTTTTATTTAACATAGCAGAAAGACTCAATAGACAACCATCATTCACTTTGCCCTTTATGTTACATTTATTTTCTTTAGACTGATTAGATTCTATGTGTTTTGACAACTAACAATGACAATGCTTTCATTTCTATTGTTACGCCCAGACTTCATGATCCCCAAGGACCACCAGGGAACTGAGTCCGATGCAATAAACAAAAGAGCCTCTTCCATGCTAGCATGGGCTCTGTCCCACTCACACCGTCAGCATGGTGGAAGAGAGAGCGAATTTCTCCAAGCCCCGGGGTTTTACTCCAGTGGTGATATCACTGCTTTGGCTGACCCTGATTAGTTGGGTGAGGGCTAGGGTCCAGTTACACAAAATGGAGGATAACTCTGCCCTGCCCCACAGTGGAGTCTGGAGTTTATCCTCACCCTGCCCTGCCCTCTCACTATTATGAGCCTTCTTAAAATCTCTTCACTGTGAATAGTATAGCTTCCTATTTTTTAGTAACTTAGTATTATTAAATAATACTTTCACCTGTTGAGACGTACCATTCCCATGCCCTATGCTAAGCACATTAAATTTATTAGCTCACTTAATTTTAAAAAATATTTTTATTGGTTTCAAAGAAGAAGGGAGAGGGAGATAGAAACATCAATGATGAGAGAGAATCATTGATCAGCTGCCTCCAAATGCATCTCTTTCCCCCCTGCAAGATTTGAGAGAAAAAGACTGTATAATGTTTTAGAATGATACATTTTGTATTTTTAATATAAATAGAAAAGTTCACTATTTAATACATAGTTCAATTCAATAAATTCAGACAACTCTATGAAAACAGAACTGGGTTGAACAGTCAGTTCTACTTGTTCTGCGTGAGGACTTTAGAAGACCAGTGTTAGAACTGGGAGCTATTATGCCAGGCCATCCTTTCACAGAGGAGGAAGGTAAGGCTCAGGAAGGTGAAATGATTTGCCTGGGTCAGTACAAAACCCCAGCTCTTCTACCTTCTAATTTTCAGGGTTTTTTCCCCCCTCCACAAAGTTTGCTCCTGCAATTCACTGCTACTTCTCACTGTGGAAACAACTCAAGCATGTTTCTCTGTAATTCCTCAGGTCTATTGGTTATAAGCACGTATCCTAACATACACATTTATACCCTCTTAAAAGTTTTGTGATGGGTGATAAAATATTTGCTCTTTCTTCTGAGAATAGAAATGAAAGAATAATGAAGCACTGCATTTGATAGAACTAGATTATAGGTTTTGCTATGATGATAGTTAGTAAACTTTTATAGCATACAATTACTAAGGAAAACACTATTAATTCATCATTTCTCTTCCTTTAATGCAATTTTCAAATTTGTCTAACTTTCTTATCAGCATAACTTAACCATGGAAGAATGGAGCACAACAATGAAAACCAAGAACATAAATAAACCATGCCCTAATATAAAAACATTTGTTAGATGCCTGTTTCTTGTCTTTAGCACCTTAGGTGATGATAGTGATGCTAACACTTAACAGGTGCCAGGAAAAGTTCTAAGTGTATTTGTTATGTGTGTTATCTCATGTACTAGCCCAATGTACCATCTGGAGATGAGAAGAAGTTGAAATAAGATTCCTTTGGCTATGTATTTGATCAGGGAAGCAATGTATATAAGGCTAAAACCCACTTATATATGGAAACTAGAGGCCCGTTGCATGAAATTTGTGCACTCAGGGGAGGTCCCTCAGCCCAACCTGTGCCCTCTCAGAGTCTGGGAATCGTTGAGTATGTCCAGCAGTTGGAGAGCCCTAGCGCTGCTGTGGAGGCAGGAGAAGCTCCCACCACCGCCACTGTGCTTGCCAGCTCAGGGCTTCTGGCTGAGTGGCGTTCCCCCTATGGGAGTGCACTGACCACCAGGGGGCAGCTCCTGCATTGAGCATCTGCCCCCTGGTGGTAAATGCATATCATAGCAACTGGTAGTTCTGCAGTTTGGTGGATTTGCATATTTGCCTTTTATTAAATAGGATAGGATCCTGACCCAGTCTATCAGGGAAATGGATAGAAGGGAAAGGCAATACTAGTTGGAACATGAATTGAATCAGAGAGCATTTCTAATAGGAGAAGGTGGGTATACAGCTAAAACTTAAGGAAAACAGAGAAGGAAAAACAGAGAGAGAGAGAGAGAGAGAGAGAGAGAGAGAGAGAGAGAGAGAGAGAGAGACAGAGAGACAGAGAGAGAGAGAGAGAGACACGCAGGAGAAATGGGTGCCAGGCATTGTGAAAATATGAAGAAACCTCCTCCCAACTGCAACTGGAAAATCATGTTAATGATATTGGAAGGTGCATTTGACTGATAATAGATAGTTGCTCATGGTTATATTTGAAGGTGGAGTTCTAAAGCCAATGAAATGACTCAAGAGGAATTGAATGCAACTTGACCCTCCTGAACTTGGTACATGAAGATTTTGTGTGCAAGCCAGAGAGAAGCCAGCCAGAGCTAGGTGGGGCTCTGAGCAGAGGATCTCTCCTGGGAATGAATGAAATTTTCCTTGGTGCTAAGGAGTCAGTCCACATCTCCAAATGCATCGAGTAGTTTGTTTCTTCATTCAGCCAACAATCTCACTCAGGGGAGGAAAAAAGAAAAGAAGATCAATTTCCTGGTAACAGAGATGTGCAAAGGATGGTGGATAAATTCATTCACTGATGTAGTCAAATATTTTTGTTTAGATGTGTAATTCATTTAAATATCATATAGAGTGGATTAACTAAAAAAAGCAGCAATAACACCACCTTTGTTTTACTAACAGTTCTTGATTACTATAAAACAATATTTTAGAGAAATTGTAACAAAATACTAAAGCCTAGGTACAAAATTTCATTATGGGGTACATTAAAAATATGTTAAGAACATATGCTAATTCACCATAATAATTTTGGTGGGGGCTACCCCTAGTTGAACAATACAGAGAGGCCTGGTTATTACCCTGATATATAGGGAAATAGGGTCAAAAGATAAGGTTAAGAGGCCATCCTGAGTCTGTGCAGTGAGTGAGAGACATCTCTTGAGTCATTAGGGAGTAGATTATCCTGTTTTGAAAGCAAGTCCTGCCCTATTTTCATTGATTATTTGTTTGCTTTTACCTCTTTGATTTTTCCCCCCAGTGGTTTTTGTTTGCCCTGTTCCTTGGATCATTACTCATGTAATCTATAAAAGGAGGTTATTAGAAACTGTTGATACTCCTTGTCCACAGGAGTTGACATTAGGAATAAATTACATTAAAAATCATATTTTAAAAGTTTTGCATAAAGGGGATCTGTAATTAAAATCAGACATTCCGGATTAATCCCTGATACAAACTGAAACAAATAAAATGAATGAGATATGTAATGGAAGATAAATAACAAATGCTGATAAAGAAAACATGTTTTTTTTTCATTACCATGCAGCTTGGGTTTCATAAGGAATGAATCATCTTCTGGCTCTCAAATGATTAATGTTGGCATTGGTTGCTATTAGACAATGGGGAAAAATATAACTTTCATTCTCCATGCAAATAATTGCAATATTATATTTTAGACATTCATGGGACAAGGGACAGAAAATTTATCTTAACAAGTACTTTAAAATATTTTTTATGATATTTTGATCTTAGTGAAGAAACCTAAACCAAATTTAGGAATTGGTTCAAAAAATAATACAATGAGCAATATTCTTCTCTTTCACATTCTGCAACATAGGATGGGAACTAAATTTTCCTTTTAACTTTCCAGATTCTGAGTCTACATATTTATACATAAAGGAATAATGAAATATTATGTATCTAACATAATTTGTTTGATACAAAGGATGAAAGAAGGTATGGAAATCCAGATGTGATCATGAGTTTAAAAAAATGTACTTGGTATTCTAGAGCACACATCATCTTTTGCAAACTATTTAGATCTTGAACAAATAAGGTGGTTGACCTCAGTACTTGTGATTATAAACACACATGGTTCATCATGTAATTAAAACAAATAGATGTAAGTCTGATTTTGAATGTTTTTTCATATTACAAGAAGTAAAAGAATTAAATTAGACTTGGCAGGAATAGTATAGAAATGATATGTTCTCATTGTACCATGTCGGAAGGCAAATGATGGCAATCGGTGTCATGGTTGGTGATACTGATCGATGGCTTGGCTCAAATAATGTCTGCCAGGTATCTCCTCTCTAAAGCCACTCTTTTCCCATCATGAGGAGAAACACTTGAGAAATGCAATTTCGGTAATAGATACAAAATAATTGCTCGTATCATAAAAGAAAGACTGAGAAACTGTTCTGTGTTAAAGGAGATTAAAGAGATATGCCAACTGAATGCAATGCATGACCTGGTATTTTCTTTTGCTATAAAAGATGTCATTGGTATGATTTCCAAAACCTTTATAAAATGATGGATTATAAGTAGTATTCTCTCAATACTAAGTTCTTGATTTTGAAAATCATGTGTGGCTATATAAGAGAATGTCTTGGCATTTAGGAAACACACATTCAAGCATTTCAGATGTATATGAGGCAAGAGGTAGAATGTTAATATTTGGAGAATCTGAGTGAGTGTGAATTAACACATTTCAGCAATCTCTAAGGCAGAATACTAGGCTCAGTTTTGGCAGCTGGTCCTTCGTTTGATTTCCTGTCAAATCCTGAGCAACATAGACAATCTTGGTCTTTACCTACCTCAACTATCACTCTCAATATTTTTCACTTTGTTCTGTTTTCATTTGTAAAGACTTTATTTTATTTTTTAAATATCTTTTATTGATTTTTTACAGAGTTGAAGAGAGAGGGATAGAGAGTTAGAAACATTGATGAGAGAGAATCATCGACCAGCTGCCTCTTGCACACCCCCTACTGAGGATGTGCCTGCAACCAAGGTACATACCCTTGACCGGAATTGAACCAGGGACCTTTCAGTCCGCAGGCCAACGCTCTATCCACTGAGCCAAACCAGTTTCGTCTGTAAAGACTTTATATTCAGACTTTGAAACTCAGTTACTTTGTGGCCTTAGTGGGCTCAGTTTTATAGGCCTTGCTAAAAGGCTGTCTTTCCCAGCCTCTGATGGTCAAAGAGTCATATGGCCAGGGAGCCCTCAGGGCAGTGTAGTGGGAGACTTCAGGAAGGGTGCTCAAAGAGAGCATATGCAACTGGGAAAGGCACCTTTAGACTTTCCCAAGTCTCTTCCCTCTTCCTCTTGCCTGCATTGTGGGTATCATGGCAGTCACCATGAACCACGATTTGAATCTTAAAGAGGGAAGCCAGGGTTTTGATGGTGGAGCTAAAGAATGGAAAGAGCAGCTAAAGAATGGAAAGAGCCTGAGCCATTGACAACTGGAATCACTACAGCAATGCCAGGCTGCCTCCCTCTGGATTTCTTTTATATAAGAGAGAAGCAGCTGATTGATGATTCGCTTTCATTCTCTTTCATCATTGATGATTCATTCTCTCTCTCTCTCTCTCCCTCTCTCTCTCTCTCTCTCTTTCTCCCTTCCTCTTTCTGAAATCAATAAAAAAAAACCTTTAAAAAGATATCCTATAAACAATAATATAATAGGAAGAACAGCTGTAAAGCTAGGAAAAGTGAAATGTTTAAATTGGAAAATAAGGATTAGAACCCAAATCTTTTATTTCCTAGATCTTTTTCTTTTCTTCCACTACATAACACAAGTTAGAATGTAAGCCATGAGGATAGAATCATCAGGCTTTAAAAATTTTTTTGCTGGTATATCCCCAGTGTCTTGGAACATAGTAAATCTTCAATAAACATTTATTGATTAACTGAATGGGGAATTTTGAAACTAGACAATAATTTGGTTCTTTTTCAAAAAGGAGCATAGAAATATAACTGAGAAGTTAAGTCTATTTCACTGTAGGAAGAAAAAAAATATAAGGCATATTTATGACAAATAAAAATATGCATAAAATAGATACATGCAAGGCACCTATTTCTTTCATGTTCTTATTTAGCTAATAAAATGAGCCTTCAATAAATAGGTTATTAAAATTGCTATTTTTTGTGTTTGTGAAATAAAGCCAATATTTTAAAAATACTTAAAGAGATCATTTGTAAAAAAGAAAATTGATAATGTATTTTGAGAAGTGAAGAATTCTCTATAGATTGGGACTTTATTGCTATATAAATTTGTGTATACACATGACAGATTTGCTTGAAGTATGGCAAACTGATAATGGGGGAGTGAGGACCAGATTTTTTTTTTTTTTTTTTTTTTTTATTACCTATCAACCTTCTACAAATATTACACCTGCACTAATCATTCCCCATCACTGACAGATGGTGGGATGGTTAGGTGGAAATGTTCACAGGAGTAAAAATGTACGTGTTTTTAAAAATAAAGATATCACATGCAGCTGAAATGTTCTAATTAGTACGATGGAATCTTACCTGACGTTACATGGAAATCCCCTCAAAATTTTCAACTTAGAATCATAAAAGCCTCTTTTACCAAAGGGTTTTTATGAGCAAACCATATAATTTTGCGGCTCGCAAGTAAGGTGTAGTAATGACACCTTTCCATTTGTTATTTACTTGTACAGGTTAGAGCAGCAGGCACATGAGGAAAGATCTGAAGAATAACATTGCAATCTTTTGGAGAAACCACATCAATGGTCCAGGCAAACCAGGGAGTGTAAACACTCTATACAGGAGGAGACATTATGGAACGGTTAATGGAGTAATCGGGGCTGAAGACATGCGGCAAGAAAACAAGACATCTCTCCTGAAACCCGGAGACTGTGGGAGGACAGCTGTGTTGCCTAACGATGCTCCAGGAGTCAGAAACAGCAACTCTACAGTATCTCTCCTGTGGTCTCTGGGTTGTACATTACTTCTAAATAATGACTCATGAGAATAAATTGATTTTCACCTATTCTGTGCATCTTGGACTTGTAGGTACTTATGGTAACTAATTAGTTCCAATAGAATGGGCTGGTCCAGATCTCGGTAAATTATGGGATTGCACCCATCATTTAAGTAAATCATGTTTAAGCTGTGAGCACTGGAGGTAGAAGAATGTCACCTTTATAGCCACCCTGATTGTATACACATGTCAGGTAGGTGGGGGAAGTCTAACCAATCTGGTCATGGATAGGTAAGGAGAAAAGAAAGTGGGGGAAGCCATAGTGATTGTCAAAGAAGGGTGTTTTCCTTTCCCTTCCCAGTGTTCCATGTGCGCTGCTTTTTCTCCCAGCTGGCCACACCTCATGGGTCTCCACCACCTTCTCAGCATTTCCAGGTCCGGGCCCCCATTGTTCTTTTAGCGTGGACTCTCTGGCAGTGCCTGAGCTACTTGAGGAAGACATCTGTGCTTTTCTGTGCTTCTGCTCCTCTGATTCATTTTCTCAACCCACTGGCCAGAGAGGAGTCCTTGAAGCTCACTGACCCTACAAAGTCCTGAGGTGACCTTATTCTGGGTGCTTAATTCACCCGGAACTGCCTAGTGATTTCCATGGAGATTTGGCCAGTTTTAGAAAGAAATTATGATTTTGAATCTAAATGTGTTGCCATAAATTAAGAAATGTGATTAAAAGCAACAATTCTAGCACACACTTATACACATCCATAAATGCTGCTCTGAAATTCATAGACATATAACCTACATAGATACTATTTTTACCAAGAAGGGGAAAGGCAAATAGGAGAGAGAGAGACACTATGGTGGGAAGAGGTGAAGAGGTAGGAGCAGAGAAAAAGCCAGGGAAGCCAGATTTCTCAGTCCTGGGAATGCATGCTTCAGAGGTGTACTGTACTGCCCCCTATGTTTGACTTTAGTTATCGGCTCTAAGGTGGTAATTATCAGACTTTTATTTTAGGTACTTTAGAGGGGAGTGCACAGTTAGCACATATTCTCAGGTTCCGCTCTTTTTTTTTTTTTTTAAATATATTTTATTGATTTTGTACAGAGAGGAAGGGAGAGAGATACAGAGTTAGAAACATCGATGAGAGAGAGTCATCGATCAGCTGCCTCTTGCACACCCCCCACTGGGGATATGCCCACAACCAAGATACATGCCCTTGACCAGAATCGAACCCGGGACCCTTCAGTCCCCAAGCCGACGCTCTATCCATTGAGCCAAACTGGTCCCGGCTCAGGTTCCACTCTTAAAATGTTGACTCAGCAAATTAGGAGTAAGGCCTAAGAATTTTTCTTTAAAAAAGGCTTCAGAAAATTTAGGTTCAGGTGGTCATATAAAACTTCTTAGAGAGCCCTAACTGGTTTGGCTCAGTGGATAGAGCGTCCGCCTAGGGACTGAAAGGTCCTAGGTTTGATTCTGGCCAAGGGCATGTACATTGGTTGTGGGCATATCCCCAGTAGGGGGTGTGCAGGTGGCAGCTGATCAATGTTTCTCTCTCATCGATGTTTCTACCAGTAACTCTCTATCCCTTTTCCTTCTTCTCTGTAAAAAAATCAATAAAATATATTTTTAAAAAACTTTTGAGAGAGGGAGAGAGAGAGAGAGAGAGAGAGAGAGAGAGAGAGAGAGAGAGAGAGAGAGAGAGAGAGGGAATGTGTATGTGAAATGAAACTTCCTTTGAATAAATGTGATCATTCTAGAAATTCAGGGTTGAGTTATTTTGATAAAGGAGAAAGAAAGAATTTTTGAATCAAGGAAGGAAAGAGGAAACATTTATCTATGAGATTCATGAGGTATAAAACCTAATAGGGGAGATGTACTGTCATCATTATTCTGTTGTGCTTTTTCAACTGACACGTGTGATTTGATTAGCTTTAAGACCTGACCCAAAAAAGGCGGTCTAGACATCCTCACAAAACTTTCAGAGGTGGGGCTATTCAGACAGCAGTCTATATTGGGAGACAACACAGCGTGACAGAAATGACATACCAACCTGACAATGAGGAGTTCGAGGGTCCAGTTTCCGTGCTTCTTGGGACAAACCTTTTTTATTCTCTAGGCTTCCTTATTCTTTCCTCTAAAATGAAGGCTCTGGGAAAGATGGTCTGCTGTTCTTTTCCAGTGCTGCATTCTGCAGGAAGACCCGGGAATAGCCTTATTGAGTGAATCATTGCTATTAAAAACTGGATAAATGTCAGGTAGTCTATAAGCACCAAGTGGTCAAGGGACTAAATACTAGCAACAATATTATTCAGTTCCTCCTGGAAACCAGGATTGGTGCTACATACTTTATATGTATTTTTCTCAGCCTTTCCCCAAATCAAACAAGCTGGGCTTCTTTACTATCATTTTACAAATGAAGAAAATAAGATTTAGAGAAAAGAGGTGGCATAATATTAGGGCTTAAGAGCAAAGATTCTAGACCCTTGAGCCATGGGCTTGAATCCTGACTGCACCACTTTCTAGCCCCTCGAGTTCCACGTGTGAAAGTTACTGAACACTCCTTGTGCCTTAGTTTCCTTATTGGTAAAGTGAGGATTATGTGTGATACCTCCCTCGTGGGCTCCTCTACATAGTATATATTATGCAAGTGTTTGCTCCAACAGTCATTACTTGTTTTTTTGTGTGTGTTTTTTTTTTAGAACAGAAATTCAAACCCAAGTTTGTTTGAATCTGAAACCCATGCTAGTTCCTTGCTCAACAATTGGTATAACATTGCTGAGCCAGTGTTCAAGCCCAAACACAACCCCAGTGAGTCAAGATGCCTCATTCAGACATGAAAGAGAATGTCAACAGTACCTGGAAAGGGAGGTTACAACATGTTCTCAAACTAGGAGCCATTAAATTCTAAGCCATTATATTTCACATACATCGTCTGCAAACTTTGAATTAAACCTAAGGTTCAAATAAAATTATGAAATTAAATATAACATGTATTTTTAAGAAAATTCACACACTCACACACACACACACACACACACACACACACACACACAGACACCTGTTTGTCACCCTCAGTAAGCTTGTAATGTTGGAATGAACTTTTACTTTAAAAGTGGATGAACTAAGGTACAAAGCAATGTAATTAGTTACTGAATGTTGTTATTTAATGCTCCTATGGACTTCATATAGCAATAGAGCTGATAGTGAGTACAGAAACATAATAAAGAATTATATACTGCTGCCCCGCCAGTGTGCCTCAGTGGTTGAGCTTCGACCTGTGAACCAGGAGGTCATGGTTCATTTCCCGATTGCCCGGGTTTCAAGCTGGATCCTCAGTGTGAGGTGTGTGGCAGATGATCAATGATTCTCTTTCATCATTGATGTTCCTATCTCTCTCTCCTTCTTTTAAATAAATAAAAAAATATTTTAAAAAAGACTTATACTGTTGTGATAAAGTCTTCTTTACCTATCCATTTATTCTTTATTTGACATCAATTTCAGATCTTTTCCCTCTATTGAGCAGCTTCAGTTTGTCAATTATCTGCACATTGTTTAAAATCAACTCCTTCCACATTCCCTATTTGTCAAATGCTTAAGAATTTTAAAGGAGTATACTAGTTTTATTTTTCAATTTTGTTGAAGTTTAACTTAGTTCTCTGAATAATCTAATATAAATTGCAGTCTTGTCTCTGAATAATATTCTATTATCTATCATCTATTTCTATATATCATCTATATATATCAACCATTGTCCTAACAATTTTCACATATCTATCACTTATAATAGATGGTACATTGACAGGTGATATGTAACTATTTGAATGAATTGTGGAGAGAGCAGCCATTTCCTCCTCTTGCTCTAGCAATCTAGTTGATGGGTGATAACTCTCTCCATCGTCCAGCAGAGGGCAGTAGAATACACTCTCTAGTTTACCAAGGCCTTCAGAGTCACTGTTGATATTTTGAAAGGAAGTACTGTATTCAGAAGAAAACCTAATATGAGAGTATTTGGTGGGGGGGGGGAAAAAGTGGGGGTTACATTGATCCCTGTTATGAATCAGAATAAAAATTATTTCTCATTGTAACTTTGTTCTTCTTTAGCAAAGTGGCAATTGGTGAGTGACTCAAAAGCATTCATCCCTATGTAATCTTATATTTTTTAAGTATCTTTGTTAATTATTTTTTAAATCTATCCATATTCTATTTCCTCATGAAATTGGTTAAAGGGCCAATAAATCTGCCCCTATGGTTACTTGTTTATTTAGAAAGGTAAGTCTGTGCCTATGGCTACTAAAAATATTTAGTAGTAAGGTATCTATGCTCTATAACTATTAGTTTATTTATTAGCCATTCAAGAAATATTTTAATGTAACTTTAAAACACTTTTAGGGCAGAGATCCTTTTCCAGAGCCCCACCTCCAAAGACAGGTTTTTTTTGTGTGTGTGTTTTTTTCCCCAAAACTTGTTTGTTCCTGGCACATCTATCAACATGGTAGGATATGCAGAAAGTTCTTCCAATCCTCACCCTTTGATCTTACTAGCTGTTTGATTATTTTTTTCATCCCCTGTCACTCCCATGAACGCATCTTTGTTAGCCACAAACATCCACACTGCCCTGTCCCTCCTTCCATTGTGGTTATCACTGTCTGTGCCAATTTTCAATTAAGAAGATAGAAAGTAAAGGGAGTGCAAAAATCTGAATATTCCCCCTTATCACAACTCCTCCAGGTGTCCTGGTGTTGGGAATTCTCAGCTGCTTAGTAGGTATGATAAAGTGGAAACTGGAATTTGGGGAAATAACAGGTAGGGGAGTAAAAATGGGTCACAATAAAGCAACAGGAAGAGTTTGCTGAGCAAATTCACATACAAGGTTTTTTGTGGTTTTTTTTTTTTTAACATTGTTTTTTTAAGAGAGCTAGGAAGGGCGAGGGGGAGAGAGAGTAACATCAATGAGAGATCAGAGCATCTATTGGCTGCCTCCTGCATGCCCCCTACTGGGGATTGAGCCTGAAACCCAGGCATATGCCCTTGACCAGGATGGAACCTGCGACCCTTCAGTCTGCAGGTCGACGCTCTATCCACTGAGCCACGCCAGCTAGGGCTTAGCAATCTTTATCAACAACTTTTTCTGCTGTTCCAGACATTGTACGAATAAAATAGATGAGGTCTCTTCTCTTGTGGACTTTATAGTCTGCTAGAGCTCATAAATGAAAGGAGAAATGTAATAAAGAATTATAATGTCCCTCCATTTAGCCTTTGTTTAATTATTTGAGTAGTACTTATTGATGACTTACTCTGTGTCCCATACCCTACTTCCATGAAGACAGAAATAAATCACTAAACAAATGAATAAAATAATTTCTGAGAGTGATAAATACCAGGGAAGAAGTAAGCAGAGTAATACAATATGGAGTGAATGGGAGAAGAGTGTGTTCTGATTGAATCTAACCTGGGTTTAGATGACAGTTTTGGTCATTGTGAGTGACACCACTGAATGCTTACCAAAAGGTGTGATATGTAAACTAAGACCAAATGGATTCATAGGTGTGAGAAGTAAAGGAGAAGGTGGTAGGTGAAGAGCATTCCAGTTTGTGCCAGATCTAGATAGTATGACTTGCCCTCTCAGGTTGTTGAAATAGTTCAGAATCTTCCCAGGAGCTCTGAGTGAATGTGGTGGGGCTGGAGAGAGGTTAATGGGGCATAAATAAGTAAATAAATGAATAAATGTTAAATAAATAAAATTAAAGGGGCTTTATGTCTTGTTAAGATATTTGGACTTTGTCACAAAAATAGTGGGAAACTAATATTCATTTAAATGGAATTGTTTGCAGGGGTCTTCAAACTACGGCCCACGGGCCACATGCGGCCCACAGAGGAGTCTGATCCGGCCCGCCAGGTTTTTTGGGCAGTGAGCGCAGCCGAGGTGTTACAGTAGGAATTAGTAGTTCATATAGTCCGGCCCTCCAGCTCTCTGAGGGACCGTGATCTGGCCCCCACTTTAAAAAGTTTGAAGACCCCTGGTTTAAAGTTTTAAGAAATATTTTCTGAATATGCTTTGGTACAGTGCAACATTTTTCTACTATGTGAACTCTTACATTTGGGATGACAGAATTTTATTTATTTATTTATTTATTTATTTATTTATTTATTTATTTATTTTGGTAAGGACTCTGTATTAAACATGTATTGTCCAAAAAATGCTTTTAATTTCATTCACTTATTTATTAACTAGAGGTCCAGTGCACAAATTTGTGCAAGGGTGGGGTTCTTAGGGATGGTCTTCAGAGATCAGGCCCCAGCTCATGCTCCTGGCCTTGCAACCCCATAGCCCCTCCTGGCACCCCACCTTGGCCTGGCGCTCTCCCCTCACCTGCTCTACCATCCCACCTGTGGGGCGATCGATTGGGGGCAGGCCCTGCTCCTAGATCCCTCAGTGACTAGGAGCCCAGCGGTAGCCCCACACCACACTGACACTGGTCACCATCTACGGGGTGATTGGCAGGGTGATCAGGCCCCCGCTTTCATCCTCCTTGACTTGGTGCCACCTACTCACCTGCTTCACCATCCCGCCACGGTCCACTCTTGTTGGGGCCCATAGGGGCCGGCAGCACCTCCACTGCTGCCACTGCCAGCACCACATTGCCGATGCTTGCCATGCTCTGTGCCGCCCCCTGGTGGTCAGTGCATGTAATAGCAAGTAGTCAAACTCCCAGTTGAATGACTGTCAAAGGGGACAATTTGCATATTAGGCTTTTATTATATAGGATATTTAAGTGAACACTTTATGTCAGGCACTGTTTTGAGTGATGGGGATATGTCTGTGAAAAACTGATTAAATTTCCCTACTATTGCAGGTTCATTTAAAGGCACAAATTAGAAGAGAATTCCTTAGGGGGTGTCAAGAACTATGAAGGGTCTGAGATTTTACCTAACTTGCAAGCTAACAAGTTATCCTGCTGAAGCTGTTAGAAGACATGAGACTTCTAGGTCGGGACAAAGGAGTTTATTTCTCATGGTAAAAGCAATAGCCAGAATTTAAACATCTGCCCAGTTCCCACAGGACAATGTGAAAAAAGCCAGATGATACCTGTACATACAGCAGGCTGTGTTAGAAGAGAAGGAACCTGAGCTTGTGAAACACAAATCTTTAATAAAGGCCAGTAAACAAAAGCGTGACTGTTCCCTGCTCCAGAGGGAGAGATCATCTCTATCTTTCATGGTGGTTTACCACATAAACATCCTTGAGGAGATCATTCAGACCAAGTAGTCAGTGCAAAAGAAATGTTGACACAATAGAGACCCGTGGGAAATTATCTCCTGACAGGTTGATCTTTGTTTTACTCAAAGCATGGGCTATAAAAATCATGACATGGCCAAAATGAGATGGAAACTTCTTTTATGAGAAAAAAATATATCTGGATATATGCTTAGTGGGTATGTAAGGTGAACTTTTGTAAGTAGTTGGCCTCAGTGCATTTAATCTGTAAGTTTGGTTCTGTCTACACATATGTAGTCACAGAGGCTGGGTGGGAGGCTTGAGGATATTATGTGCTACCTTTTATGACTGCTTGAAGTTTGTTACACCTTTTAGGACACTTCACGGCTGCTATTTTTGTTTATGTTGAACTTATATAAACACTAGAGGCCCCGTGAACAAATTCATGCATCAGTGGATGACGATTCAGGCCACATGTTCTCCCCCCCCACCCCGCCCAGTTTGGTGCTAAATAAATCCTTGCCCACCCAACTCTGGGACATAGATGCAACTCAAGAAGACCCTAAATGGACTGAGATAAAACATCTGCCACATCTTATATAATAAAACCCTAATATGCAAATTGACTGGCAGAACCACTATCTCTATGATGTGCACTGACCAGCAGGGGACAGATACTTAATGCAGGTGCTACCCTTTGGTGGTCAGTGCGCTCCCACAGGGGGTGCGCTGCTGAGCCAGAAACTGGGCTCATGGTTGGTGAGCGCAGCAGCAGTGATGGAGCCTCTCCTGCCCCTGAGGCAGCGCTAATGACCTCTCAGGAGATGTCTGACTACCATCTTAGGCCCGCTCCCCAAAGACATCCCCTGAGGGGTCCCAGACAAGAGGGTGCAGGCCAGGCTGAGGGACCCTGCCCCCCTCTCAGTGCATAACATTTTGTGCACTGGGCCTCTACTTTAAAATAAGGTTCAAATATGGAAATAATATCAGGTTATAAAAAGTACAGTTGCCCTTAACATAAAGTCAAACGCTTCTAGAATATTTTTTTTAAAAAATATATTTTTATTGATTTTTTACAGAGAAGAAGAGAGAGGGATAGAGAGTTAGAAACATCAATGAGAGAGAATCATCGATGAGCTGCCTCTTGCACACCCCGTACTGGGGATGTGCCCACAACCAAGGTATATGCCCTTGACCGGAATCCAATCTGTCACCCTTGAGTCTACAGGCTGATACGGGTATTTATTGTGAGTAGGCATATGCTAAGTACTTTACATGATTTTATCTTTTTTTTTTTTTTTTAAATATATTTTATTGATATTTTACAGAGAGGAAGGGAGAGGGATAGAGAGTTAGAAACATCGATGAGAGAGAATCATCGATCAGCTGCCTCTTGCACACCCCCCTACTGGGGATGTGCCCGCAGCCAAGGTACATGCCCTTGACCGGAATCGAACCCAGGACCTTTTGGTCCACAGGCCGACGCTCTATCCACTGAGCCAAACCGGTTTCGGCATGATTTTATCTTTTTTAATTCCCTATTTAATTTATTCTACTTTCCACAAGTTTTAGAGAAGTTATAAAACTTTTCCAGGGCACACAACTAGGAAAGCAGTTGAGCCCAAATTCCAACTGAAGCAGCCGGACTCCAGCATCCTCTCGGATCCTGACTCTTTCCAAAACTGTCTCCAAAATGACTTGCTCCGTGCTAGGTGATCTGGTAAGAAATTTACATGAACTCATTCAGGTAAACATTACAACAAACCTGGAAGATAGTGCTTTTAGCATAACCGTCCTCGTTTTACAGATATAAAAAACAAAATATGGAGAGAAATTTGCCTAAGGTTATACCCAACTTGAAAGTACATATTTGCACAACTAAGGGACCACATTGGAAAGTGACCAAGTCAAGACCACCACCCAAGCAACTTGATCCCAGTCTTTGCTTTAAACCAGCCTTGTACATGGCCCCAGTGCTGCTCTCCTGTCTGAGGCTGTACAAGGCTGGTTTAACACTCTATATCTAGTATGATGCTAAGGCCAGATGAACGAATCCATGTACATTTATCCTGTGAATTTTAAAGAAACAAGGCCAATGAAAACAAAGGATTAAATAAAATTTAAAGTTCTAGTGTTGAACTTATTCAGTATCTTCTATTATATGTTTGGCCTTGTGACTGGCATATACAAAATTCTAAATAAATATAGGATGTCCCGAAATATATATGTATATACTTTGAGTTACATTATATAAAGTCAATGTTTATTAACATATAATTCATTTTTAAAATTTAAAAGAATCTATAGAAATGAATGTTGTTGGTTTTTTTTTGTCAATGCCTGTTTTCAAACTGATTACTGATCTGGTCCAGACACTGCTGATAACGAGAGGCAATGGAATTGCAAAAATCAAGAATCATTTTGTTCAGTATTTGTAAGTACATTGTTATAATTCATCAACTGTTGCAGGTTTTCTAACATAAACTTTATGTTTTAATTTTTAAAAATATATCTTGATTTTTTACAGAGAGGAAGGGAGAGGGATAGAGAGCTAGAAACATCAATGATAGAGAAACATTGATCAGCTGTCCCCTGCACACTCCCCTTTGGGAATGTGCCCGCAACCAAGGTACATGCCCTTGACCAGAATCGAACCAGGTACTCCTCAGTCCGCAGGCTGACGCTCTATCCACTGAGCCAAACCGGTTTCGGCTAAACTTTATTTTTTATGTATCCCCATTAAAAAAAAAAAAAAGTCTGGTGGATAAATTTTCTTTGTTCAATTCTTACTCTGGCTTCACCCATTATTTTAAATAACTTAAACCTAAAAAGGAGTGAAAATTAAGTGAGTTATCAGCTGTTAAAATGTATATACATTTGGGGTGGGAAACACACCGTATTTTTTGAAAAGTGAATGAAAGAATGAGTGGAGTGATTTAATTAGCCTTCATTCAGATAAAGTCTGTGAGATGATTTTATTTTTAAAATGTCTGGGTTCAAGAAAGTCTCTTTTGATTCAATACTATTTGTTGCAGATGGTAAAAAAAATTTTAGCTTGACCAATTTGCAAAGAAATCTGGAATTTCCAAAATTACTGATACATGTTCTAGCAGCTATATATTCACACGGCAATTAAATACATGCTTTCTTGTAGGGTAAGTGAAGCCAGGCAATAGGGGAAAACTTGAATGTTTTCTCTGCACATAGTATTGCTTTTTGCTCCATGATCTAAGGAAGTCATAGGCAATCTTCTCCAAAACCCTTTCAATGAAACCATTATAACAGCCTCTGTCTCAAAGTCATTATAATAGCTTTATAACCTCTGGGATAAAAGGCTATAATTTCCAGTGGAATTCTGTCATTCATTATGAAAACAAAAACTTATCTACTATAAAATGGAAGTTAACTAATTAGAGAAAGCATTTATGAAGCCAGAAAGGAAATACAACTTTCCACATCCCCTCAACCGCCCTCAGAAAAAAAAAGAAAAAGAAAAGAAAAAAACATCTCAACTGAGTAAATAGGCTTCAAGTTGATAATTAGGATAATTTGGGACAATAAGCATTTATACCCATTTCAGTGCTGTTTGAGGATATAATAATTCGTACAAAGAACATGTTGCTATAGATGAGACAATAAATTGTCAGTTTTATTTTCCATTACTCCTTTATTTAAAATCTTGTTTTAACAATGTACTTACAAGATTTATGCATTGGAGACTGTGTGATAATGACTTTCTGTGTGAATGCATGAGATATTTTGTGCCTATCACTTTTCACTTGGTATTGTGCATCTAAAAACACTTCTTGGGCTTCTAGTAATTTATGACTGTCTCCACTTCTTTCAGAGAATATTACTCTATAGACTCTTGGTTGGCCCTTGAATTCCATATTCATTTGCTTGTTCCTGCCAGGTAGAGATATGCCAGGTAGGCACTAGGCTAGCTGTTGGGAATGCAATGATAGGCAAGATACATGGATTCCCTCTTTAAAACCTAATAATTTTTAATCCTAGCAATTTCAATCTTACAATAATATTAGCAGCGAACATCATTTGAGCCCCAAGTATGTCTCAGGCCATGTTATTATTGTTTTACATGGAAAATTTAATTTGATCCTTATAATATCTTATTGATGTAAATGTCATAATTATCCTCATTTTACTGTTGTGGAAACTGGGGGTCATCTGTATTAAGCAAATGATTATTCAAAAGTCTTTAACAAGTGACACAACTGGAATAAATGATGGTAGAGGAGCATAAAGGAGAAAAAAGCACCCCAGTTTAGAGAATTAGAGAAGGCCTCTATTGTAGGTAGAATTCTGAAGATGAACTCCCAAAATTTCTGAACTTAATCTGTGGGATTCTGAATATAATGTGGTATCACATTTATAATGATGTTACCTTATGTAACGAATAAAATTTGCAGATGTAATTACTGCTACTAATCTATTGACTTTGAGTTAGTTAATCAAAAGGGAGATCATCTTGATGGACCCAATCTAATCATATGAACCCTTTAAAAGCAGAGCTTTTTCTCCACTTGGTAGCAGAGGAAAAGTCAGAGAGATGCTTGCTGGCTTTACCACTGTTGCTGACTTTGAACATGAAGGGGGCCATGTGATAATGACCCGAGAACTCTGAATGACCCTTGGCTAACTGCCAGCAAGGAAATGGGGACCTTTTCAATCACAAGGAAATTAACCTTCCCAAGGCCTAAAGGAGCTTGGAAGAGGATTCTTCCCTAGGGTCTCACTAAGCACTCAGCCTGGTTCTTATATTGAGCTCAGACTCATGAGAGTCTAAGCAGAGACTCAGTTGAGCCTGGCTGGACTTGTGGCCTATAAAAATATGCACTAATAATTGGATGTTTATTTAAGCCATGAAATTTGTGGTAATATGTGATGCAGCAATAGAAAATTCATACAGTTGCTCATCAGTGACTTTTAAGATGAGTGGGAGCTGGCTTGATGAAGGAGGTTAGATAGACCATGACGTTCTTAGCTAAAAGAACTATACAGTATAGGCAAAGTCTTGGATCATAGAGAGTTTCAGGAATTCAAAGAAGATTATTAGAGTGTGTAGGTAGTGGAAGTGGGGACAGAATGTGATGGTGGAAGCAGGGATTCAAGATAATGCTGGGGGATGCTGGAGGAAAGAACCAAGGCCAGGTCACAAGGATATTGAAAATCTTCTAGAAGAATTTGACTTTATGTTAAGGGCAACTGTATTTTTTTTATAACCTAACATTATTTCTATATTTGAACCTTATTTTAAACTAGAGGCCCAGTGCACAAAATTTTATGCACTGAGAGGAGGGCGGTGTCCCTCAGCCTGGCCTGCACCCTCTTGTAGTCTGTGACCACTCAGGGAATGTCCCCTTATGGGATGTTCTTATGGAGCAGGCCTAAGCTGGCAGTCGGACATCTCCTGAGGGGTCCTTAGCGCTGCCACGGAGGCAGGAAAGGCTCCTGCACGACACGGCTGCTGGGCTCACTAGTCATGAACCCAGCTTCTGACTTAGCAGCACTCTCCCCCACTCCCCCTGTGGGAGCTCCCTGACCACCAGAGGTGGTCAGTGTGCATCATAGAGACCAGTCATTCCACCATTGAGTCAATTTGCATATTAGGGTTTTATTATATAGGATGTGGCAGATATTTTATCTCAGTCCATTTAGGGTCTTCTTAAGTTGCATCTATGTGCCAGAGTTGGGTGGGGAAGGATTTATTTAGCCCCAGACTGGCGGAGGGACGTGTGTGTGTGATGGGGAAAACATGTGGCCTGAATCTTCATCCACTGATGCTGGCATTTGCAGAGCTGGGGCTGGAAATCTGCAAACTACCTTTCTCATAACCCTTCTTCCCTGGCTTCTAGCTGGGTTCTGACAGTGGAAGACACTGGTGGGAATTCCAAGGAAGAAGGAAAGGCAAAGGATGCTCCACACGTTTCCAGTACTTGTGAGTATTCCTCAAGCAAAAGAGGAAGGTTATGCTTCCAGCCTCTAGTTCCTTTCACGTTTCTAGCATTAGCCATGCTCTACCCTCTCAGAGGCACCACTAGCACCAGCCTAAAAAGTTGGAGCAACAACAATGGAAGAAGGATGCTGTCCTCCCAGCTTCCAGATGCAGTAACCTCACCTTCTTACTTTTGTTTTTCTATTTCTAGGGATGGTCACTATTTTTTCAAATTACAAGTATTTGGGTGATTCAGTGTCTCATCTTTCAGTCTCTCACATCTGTTTAATCAGTGCTTTTTATTAAATCCTTTCTCTTGGAAATCCCTAGAGAGGCTTCTGTTCTTCTGACTGGAGTCTGATACACCCAAATTCCCATCTGGTGTTTGATTGGCATGTCTCGGGTTTCTCCTGTATGTACTTGTGCCCAACCTGCCAACCTGCCAGCACTCTGCCTATTTGTCAGCTACCTGGGCTGCTCCTGGGTGGGCCTGAAATAAGCTTTTGCTGCTGCATTCCTCTGGGTTGCAGGAATTGCTGCTTCTTTGTGTTTTATATATCTACATTTTATTTAAGTGAGGAAGGAAAGAGAGAGGAGAGAGAGAGAGAGAGAGAGAGAGAGAGAGAGAGAGAGAGAGAGAGAGAGAAATATCAATGATGAGAGAATCATTGACCACCTGCATTCTGCATGCCCCTTACTGGGCTTCAAGCCCACAACTAGGGCCTGTGCCCTTTGACCAGACTCGAACCCGGGACCTTTCAATCTGCAGGCTGATGCTTTATCAAGTGAGCCAAACCAGCTATGGTGCTGCTTCTTTGTTTTGTGCTTGAACTCACCTCACCCTGGCCTCTCCATGCCATGTGGATTCTTGGGAGAAACCCCATGAAGCTGTCTGACAACCATCTGATGGATACATACCATATAGACATGCTTCTGCTCCGTCACTATGCTGGCTGTTGTTCTTTTATCTGAGATGGAAACATGGTTTCCTCTCTCTCCAAACTCACTCCCAAGACATGGCCCCTTCTCAGAGAGGTGACATAATAGCTAAGCTTTCTTTAATTAATCTTTTATTTTCTCCTTCTTTTCCTGATCTGGGAACTATGGTGTGTGTGTGTGTGTGTGTGTGTGTGTGTGTGTGTGTGTGTATGTGTGTGTGTGTGTGAAAGAAAAAGGTCCTGACAGAGAAACTTTTAAACCTTAACTCCTCCTTAAGGCCTGGGATTTTGAAACTGAAAACTTGTGCAAAAGTTCAACTCTTGTCTGCATTCCACTGGGCCCCATTCCTGCCCCGAGGCAGGCAGGGTGAAATGTTAGCTGCCCCAAACATGAGGGAGGAAGGTAGGAATGACCAGAAATACAAGGTACATCTGTTAGTTTTCAAAATAGCATCCTGCTCTGAATGTTTTCATTCACCCGGAACTATAAAATCAATTTTTTTTTGCTGATGTTCACCTTCCCATTCCCTGCTCACAACCCACTTCCGTGACTTTCTATCCTCCCCTCTACCCTTCATGCCCTCCCCCCAATTCCCTGGACCTGGTCTGGTTTGTGCTGGGGCAGCTTGTGCTCATTTTTATTGCAGCACTTACCGGATGCTAATGTCTGGGACCTTCCTGGGAGACCGGGAGAAACTTGCAAGAGAAATGTTCTATTCCACTCTGTATCTTCAGTCTCTAGGACAGAGCCTGCCATTCAGAAGGTGTTCAATAAACTGAGGAGAAATTGCTATCTAGATAAAAAAGTGTACTTTGCCCAAGTATTAAAGATAATAACTAACACATGGCACTAGTTCTGCTCTTAGCAGTTTAGATACATTAACTCTTTGGTTCTTAAAGTAATTTTGTGAGCAGGTACCTATTATTATACTCTCGTTTTACAGAAGGAGAAACGGAAGCACAGAGAGGTGCAACAGCTTGCCCAGAGTCACAGAGGAGGAAGTGAAAAAGCCATGATTTGTACCCAGGTAATTTGGTTTCAGAGTCTATGTTCTTAGTCACTAGACCATGGCACCCATCCTATGTTGACTTGGCTTTTGTAAGGAGATGGCATGTCATTTGTGTAGAGCATTCTGATCCATGTTAAAAATTGTACTGGTCTAAAATGCCTCCAAAGAAGCAGAGAAGGAAAAAAAAAAATACAGGGAAATGAAATTGTATTGTTTTACTCATTATTAACAAGAATAATTTATTGACACATTTACCTTAAAAGCACCAGGTAACAAAAGGTCAAATTCTTATCACTGTCACATTAGGGTCAGGTTGCTTATAAGTGCTAAAGGGTCATGTTATGTCCTGGACATTGAATAGAACATACCCTCAAAAAAAAAAAAAAAAAAAGTGGGGGTGGGGGAAGGAATAAAAGAACTTAAAGTCAGAAAAGAATTATTTCTATTTTCATACCATCTCAAAAAAAAAGTGAGCAGGAGAATAGATAAGGAATCTTTCCAATGCCTTGGTCTTTCTAGAGAAAAATACAGTGGCACAGAGTTTTCATTGATTTTTCTAGAACCACCAACCTTAAGTCAAATGGTAATGCTGATAAAATAGCCTTAGAGGCGGCCCTGACATTGATTATTGAAACAGCTTTAACACAAACGTTTCTTTTCATAGCAATTTGACCTAATTTTTCACAAATTTAAATATGAAAATTATACATTAATTTTGTGTAATTATGAGAAGTTTGCACAGTTTTATGGGCAAGTAATAGTTAATCTGAAAAGCTTTCTCATTGTTTTATTACCTATTATAACACTAAAAATAAGGTAGATTTCTATGAACTACTTACCATTACTATTAACTATGATACTAATAATGACTATAACTTTTGCTGAAATACTGATATGTATCTAATTTTCTTCATTGTTCTATAGTAATTATATCTACTTGCCACTAATATGAGATAATGGAAATATTTCCTTATTCAAATAAAAGGAGAATTATCTATAAATTGCCATGGAAGAAGCAAGCCAGATTGAAGCACTGAGTATTAAAAAGAATCAAAACTAAAATGTCCTTTGGCCCATTTTGGACAAAGAACACACACACATTCATTTATTCATTTATTATATTTAAAAAGTGTTAAGTACCTATTATATACAAGGCAAAAGTTGGTATGTTAACAATGTCTATTAGGATATGATAATAAATAATGACTCTAAATATGACCAGTCCACTAATTCATTTATGTCCCAATGGCTGGTTAATTTAAACGATGGGTGCTGTCCATTTAAGGCTCTGAAGACACCCAAAATCCTGGTAAATAATATGCACTGTAATTATTTATAGTTATGCTTTTGTTTCCAAGGTTAATAAAAAACACCCCATTGAGATGCTAAGAACCTCAACTAGTAACAACTATGGGTGGAGAAATAAGCTGGTACTATAAGCCAGATCTAACTTTTCATCTGATTATTGGTGAACATTTTACATGGTATATAACTACATTAAGTACCTAGCAGATAAGCATATCAAAATGTCATATTAAATACATATGTATTGTTAATAATAAAAGGACTAAAAGAAAATTAATGTGGAAATTTTATTAAGGAAATATTAGTGGTCCACATTACCTGTATATAGCCTCCTACTACTTACGAAACTGAAATATTCATCACTTTTTGTGTATATATTACAATATGGATAATTTCATGTAAAATGGAATAATTTATTTTGTGATGAAATTTGGAACCGCAGCAGAATCTTAGCTTTATTCTATTTTATTTAAAAAATTTTAAAGCCTTGAATAATGGTAAGATTTTAAAAATGGATCTAGATAAACATGAAGCCACAATTCATTTCTTTATTTCAAGCTTTTCTACCTAACTATAAAACCCCTTTATTATAGAATTCCTTAGTAGTTATTCCTGTTAATTGAATTTAGTCTGAATATTTTAGATTTTTATTGGTTATGGCTCCCCTTTTCTGTACATGACTGAAGATAAAGGTCAAATAATTTTAAGAATTATTATTAGGTAAAAATATGTTTTGATCTCTACATAAAAAATCTTGAGCAATTAATTTCCTTCCAATTAAAAATAATACTACTATTTCCCATGGGGTTATATTATGGCAGACACTTAGTGAAAGTAATTGAAATATGTTAACAAAAGGATATTATCTTCCTGCTACACTTGGTGTCAGGTGTGTCCACACATTTTTAAACTATTTTTTCATAGATGATGAACTATATATTTATTTGCTTAGAAGTTGGAAAATGTTAACAGTAGAAAGATTAGAATAATGTGGTACCAGTCAGATTTCTTGACACTTTCTGGTTTAAATGGTTCTAACTTTCATTCAGTTTGTTTCTGGTCTTTGCAGCGCGGAACCTCTTGTCTTCAGTGTCTTAACTAAAGGACAATAAACTGTGGAAACAAGCTATAAGAAAAGGAAGCATCTTAAAAGCAAAAGTCACCTCCGATCATTCTGTTTTTGTTTTTATTGAACACAGACCTGAATGCTTCTGTGCTTCCAAAGGGTTAGGACACAGCTATCGAGCAGGTAGAAGAAGCACAAAGGTAGAAAAAGCAGGGCCCTCATTCTAATCACACAATCACTGGCCACCAGTACTTCAATGGACCTCCAGGGGTCCCCTGTGGTCCTCTGCTGTCTCTGAGGGGCAGGGCTTTCTGGTGAGATCGCTGCTTATATTCCAGAGCTTTCCTATACATTACAATTCTACTGCTTTCCATTGGGAGCCCAAGAATGGCAAAGCTACTGTATCCATCCTGCCCTGACCCGTTAAGTGCAGTCTGTTTCCTTGAACTGTTAGGTTGGGTGTGTGAGGAGAATGGATAGAGGAGTTCACATTTCTTATTTCTTCAATATTATGTTGACTCTCTTCTTAGCTATTGGGCAAAAATAAAGACCTAGGGTGAGAAGGGAATAGTCATACTGGGGCGGGGGGGGTGGGGGGGTGGGGGGGGAGGAACAGAGTTTTCTGGAATTTTTAAATACCACCAAGGCACTGGTAGTTAAATGGGCTGGGGGTGACCAAAATTTTAGAATTTCTGTCAATTCACAGGACAAAGATTCGTGACTGCCCTTTTCAGTTCCCAAAGTATTTATTGATGGATTAATTGCCAGGTTGGTCTACTTATTGAAAAGAGGCACTCTCGTTACAGGGAGTTATGTCAAGACTGGAGCTGTGAGCACTGGTGGTAGAGTCCAGTTTGGTCACACTTTCTGACCCCTCCCTACAGAGCAGGGTCAGAAAGTGCATCAGTCAGGTGTGAAACGCATGTGCTGCCTCTCCACAGTCCAGGAGCGCTTAACACTGTGATGTCTATCATTCAGAACAAGAAATTACGTGCACAAAAGGAGTTTATCATAACATGAAACTTTAAAAGTGACAATTTCATCACACGGTTATACTGCTGTTTTCCTTTTTTTCACTTTTTTTTTGTGGTTTTGTCCTTTTTTGTTTCTTTTTTTTTTTCATTTCCATTTTTGTGTGTGTGTGTGTGTGTTTTTTATGGAGGTTCAGGGAACAGTCCAGATTTGATTCACTGAAGTGTAATCACCCTCCATGATATATGATATGTTAGAAAAAATATCAGCAGCAAGACTCTGGAAGTAGACTGGTTGATGTAGCTAGTCTGTCTTTTCTGTTTTGCCCTCTTTCACGGCGGCCTCTGAGGTTTTCCGCAGCGGGGTTTTCTCCGAGTTGCCATGTCCTTGGCCAGAATCCGCTGCTCCGCCGTTTTTGTGGGAAGTGTGTTTTTCCAAGTAGTTCAGCATTTCACTGAGGACTGTTTGGAAAGTGCTTAGGGCTGCACATATTGCTGGAGTCCCAAAGCCATGAGTGATCAAACTGGAAACGAGAAGTGAGAGGAGAAAGAGATGAGCAAGATACAGTATGAAATCGGACAATAAATCCCCCATTTGATCCAGAACATTCAACTCAACAGGCATGTTTTATATTCATAAGTGGTACTAAGCATTGTGGAGGATAGAGCACAAGTCAGTGTATTCCTTTTGACCATAAAAAATTTGGAATGCATTTGGAAGGAGGTTTGTCAATAATAGAGTTGATATGCATGAATGATTAGCAAGTCTGAGTATTTAACACATGACCTGACTCGATCTCATCAAGAAAGTCGGAAAATACAACTTTCTATGTATGGAAATCATCTCATTTTAAAGAATGATATCTATGCTTGATTGGGCATTGGTCGTATAAGAAGAAATCAAAATTGGTGGAGTATGCTTGATGGCTGTTTCTCTGACTTCATTCTTTTCTTCTTCATAGTAATAGAGTTTCACCTGGGCAGGTGGCCAGCCAGGTGGGGACTATATTTCCAAGCTTCCCTTGCAGCTAGATTTGAACAAGGGACTAACCCTTTCACAATAAAATATGAGGGGCTGTGTGAGACTTCCACCTATTTAAAAGGAAACTGAGTGCCCTTTGTGTCCTCTCAAAGTAGTTATGCAGCTATGCAGATGAGGATAGTTACCTTGGTGATGGAGATGGAACAACATAGAAAGGAGCCCCTCACCTCTAGTCTCTTTAGTGAGAGAAAAATAAAATTCCATCTTATGTACACCAATCTGTATTTGAGTTTTAGCACCTACTAATTAAATAATAATCATACCTAATAAGCAAATGTAGGGTGCCATTGCAACCTCAGTATAGGTAGCTGTTACAACCATGACAGATATTTCTAGTTGAACAAGTATGTGCAGATTCACTCTTCTTGTGAATAGAAGCCATCCAGATTGTCCACTTGGTCAACTGCCTCTGAAATAATATTGCCAGGTTGCTCTCCATTGTTCATACTTGAAATAGTATTGAAAATATGCTAGACATATATTATGCATGTTATACTATGTATACAACATTGTATATACTGTATATTTTAAAAAAACAAACTATCAACTTATTACAAGCCCTAGGTTGTTAAAACTTTGGAAGTTTTTAACTGTTATGACTTTAGAAGTTTTTAACTATCCTTGTTATGATATGTTAACTAGTTACCTCTCTTAGGGTATGTAATCTTTAGGAACAAAAATATAAAACAATAAAAATGAGGGACTTAGGGTCTAATGCAGTCCACTCATTATCACCTCAATTGTGACAATAATAAGATATATCACATGGAATTGTGTTTGAATTAATCCATTTAAAGGATGCAGAATAGTGGCTTTGGGGTTTTAATGGTGAGGGTAAGATTATCTGCATGTACCTCATTACTCTGCACAGGTTGCTAGCATCCTTTATCTAAATATTTTGCAAAGCTTTCCTTATGTCTAGGACATAATTAACACACTCAATAAAGGAAAACAACCTCAGTCTCCAGGTAATAAGAAACAAGAATGGTCAGTGCTTGGCCAACTATGTGCACCAAATTTGTAATATAAGACATCATCAGCTGAAACCGGTTTGGCTGAGTGGATAGAGCGTCGGCCTGCGGACTGAAAGGTCCCAGGTTCGATTCCGGTCAAGGGCATGTACCTTGCTTGTGGGCACATCCCCAGTGGGTGTGTGCAAGAGGCAGCTGATCGATGATTCCCTCTCATCGATGTTTCTAACTCTCTATCCCTCTCTTTTTCTCTCTGTAAAAAAATCAATAAAATATATATTTTTTAAAAGGCATCATCATAGTTCAAGCATATGCATCTCTTTGCTGCAGTGTCTTGCACTACTGAGTAGGAAAACTGACTTCCGCTCCATTTCTACAATGAGAAGAATCCATAGGCTTTCGGAACTATCAGGGAGTCTGGACAACAAGTGGAATTGATGGGAGCAGTGGAGGAATTAAGCATGTCTGCACCCTTACAAAGAACTGAGGAAAGCCAACCATCGATATCTAGATGCTTGGCCCTGGAACAAACTACCTCTTTTCTCATGCTTTATTCCTGTTTCAACGATCCTTACTTCATTAGATGAGTGTTATTTTCCTCTATACTGCCATGTCCTCTTTGGTTATGACTACCTTCTTCATCTGAATATGCAGAATTAATTTTACTAGGTTAAACATTGAAGTTACTAGCCAATATTTGAGTTCTGATCATATGGTAGACCCTATTCTGAGTACTTTATCCTGTATCATCTCACATAATCCTGGGATCAACACTAAGTAGGTAGTTATTATTTCTGTTTTATAGATGAAGAAATTAATGCCAGAGAAGTAATAATTTGCCTGAGAAATCTAATATTCTGTATTGCCTCTACTTATATTCTTCTTGGGTTAAGGGTGTGTTTTAGTCCTTTTCTTTGCCAAATCACATTATGTTGGCAGTTTTAGCTTAGTTTCTCTAACTTGGTTCTGTGGGCAGACTTGTAGGCCCAGATGTTAATTCTTTGAGCTCACTTTCCTGTATAAGACAGGGTTTTTAAAAATCAAGTACAAAATGGATAGGTGTATATAAGTGCTTTAATTCTCCATGTCCAGAAGAGTTGTCACCATAATGAAAGGTTCTTAAGCTTGCATTCTTCTTGGCTGATGGCCTTTCCTGCTTCTGAAATATGTACCTGCTCATTAGCAGGTTGCATTGTCATCTCTGCCCTGCACTGAGAACCAGGTGTCCCAAGTCTTCACATTGGCTCTGACCTTAGGCAATTTGTGATTTGGGGGAAGTTACTTAGCCTTGTAAGATGACAGTGGTCTAACTAGAACATCTGCATGCTTCTTTCCAACTCTAAGCTTCAATTCATTATTATTAATGCTTATGGTGCTCTTCTTCAAACGCAGGGCATGAACAAAAGGCTATGGAAGTCGAAAGAACACTGAGTTCAACAAGGAAGTCAAAAATTGATTGTGGAATAGTCAACATAAGAAAAATAATTACTTGAACTGTTATCTTTCCACATGAAAAACAGCATGTAAATTTTGTTGGTTTCCTTAATTTAACAATACCTTCACATTGAAAAAGCATGCACCTGCCCACCCCCTCCCTAGGTGATACTAAATGCAAAGCATAACCTCTATTCTAACAGCTTTCAGTGAGGTTTATGAAGCTAAATAATTAATCCAACACTGTTTTAGAATAGCACAGAAAAAAATGTGAAATCACAGGGTGATTAAAAACAACAATAGCCAAAAAACTTTTGGGATATCATGAAAGTCTCTTGGCCCCAACCACTCCAGAAAAATAAGTGTATATCTCACTCTCAGTGACATAGAAAAAGGAGAAAAGAAATAATGTAGAATGTATAGAAAAAATAGAAGAAAAACAGAACTGGTAATGCTGACTTTCAGGCCTAGACAGAAAATAAACTAAGGTAATCTGTAATGTAATACACTACAATCAAATCTTAAAAATCCTTAATACTGGAGATTGCTTTTTTTTTTCTTTCGAAAATGTTAGTTTTTAACCACAGACTTAATATTAGGTTCTACTTGGAATTTGCATGTATTTTCATAAGATTAACATCAGAGAACATTTCCTAAGTAGATAGCAAATATTACTTGGGTAAATAGTAGCCATGATGGTATTGGAGTAGGTAGTCAAAATCTAAAAGTTCTAAATTCAAATTCATCTAAAAGTTGATCCTCATGAGACAAGTGAAAAAGACAAGTAGCAATGTATCATCTTCATGTCACATTTAAAAAACTTTTGCTGAAGAATGGCAGAGGATACACATGTTATATGGATTTCTTAACACATTTTCATTTCCTAGGTCCCTTTCCCTTACCTTTGTAATAGTGTGTCCTATTAATTTATTTTAAAAAGGCTTATTCAGGCATATGTCCTCTCCATTCCCAAACCTCTGATGGTCATTCTGTTGTGTACCTTTGTTTGCCCTTTTTCTTCTTTATAGACGATCAAAGTCTATGCACCCTTCAAAATCTGTAGATGTTACTGAAAAAAGGAATCAGTTTCCTGATTCCCTTGATTAAGATATTGAAAAAGAGGTGTTTCTGCCAAAGTGATGAAAAGACTTTAATAGAATCCTGAGGAGAAAGAAGTAACATTCCATCCAAAAATGTGAAATAGAGCAGAGAGAAGACAATGGGAAGAAAATAGACCCATGAGAATAAGATCTCAGTCATCAAAGTGAGGAAGAATGACGATGACTTAGAGCAAAAGTGATCATCAAAGTCTACAAAAGTTTAATTAAGTGGCAAAAAAGATTCTTTGTATCTCTAAAAATGTGTGGTTTGGGCTCTTATTATAAATTTGTTATAATTATAGTCTAATATTAAAAAATATAGAGTGCTAAAACAAAGTGGAAAAAAAACAACCCACAACCAAAAGCAAAAATAACATAACAAACAAGGCTGAGGTGGGGCACTACCGTCATTAGACTATACTCTGCTGCTAGCATTTGGGTAATAGTCACCTTCAGGGGGCAGCAGCCTAGGGGAGAATGAGTAGGGACTTCAATATATGGAATCATTGAGTTAACAAAGGCTAAAAATTTCCTTGGTTCCATTTGGTAGTCTCTGATGCTGGAAGATCTTGAAGTTCAAGAATGAGCAAAAGAAATAATGTAGGGATAGGCCTGAGGCTTGTGGGAGATAGTGCTATGTTTGCATATAAAAGACTAAATGGTAATTAAGATGCTTTCCTCTTTTCAAACTGTGAAATAGAGTTGAGACTTTTTAAATATAGAAAACTCCTATTTCAGGATAAAGAAAACACAGGAATGTGTTTCTGAGACACTAGCTTTGAAAAACTGGGAGATGAGAAAGGATTCAGTGAGATGGAACAGAGAAACATGCCTTTATAATCAAAGCAGGGGGAAAAGGGACAAATTTGAGAAACTCTAAGATTTTAAATTACATTTAATTAGTACCTTAACAATTTTTTTATAATTAGATATTTTAAAAATCAGATTTATTGAGTTAGAATTTACATAGGGTAACAGACTTTTTAGGTATATAGGTTATTGAATTTTGACAAACTCATAGGGTCATATAATCACCACCATTATCCACAAGTGTGGTTGTGTGTTTTTTTTTTAATACATTCACTCTCCTCACCCCCAGCTACTGGGAATCAGTGCTCCAATTTCTATCCCCAGAGTTTTTGCTTTTTCCTTTAAATACCATCTAAACTGAATCATAGTCTATAAACCCCTTATGACTGCCTCTTTTCACTTAACATACCGTGTTTCCCCGAAAATAAGACATCCTCTGAAAATAAGACCTACTTACAGGTTTCCTTCTAATTGAAATATAAGGCATTCCCCCGAAAACAAGCCCCCCCCCCCTCCCCCACGGCTAAACATGAGAGATTTGGTCAACTGATTCTGAAAGAAATGGAGTCACAAGAAATTCACCAGGAAATTCAGGAATTGGATTGTTATGATGATGTTCCAGAAGATGATGATCTGATTGTTATTGAATAAATGAGAAAATTCTTGATAGTGTAGGATTCACAGTTTGTCTGGTTTGTGTTGTCAACTACCATACTACCGTACCATATACAGGTAATAAATTTCCTTTATTTTCATTTAACAATAAATGTGTACCGTATTCTTCTTCATGGGAGCAAAAATTAATATAAGACACTGTCTTATTTTTGGAAACAGGGTAATAATTTTGAGATTCATCCACATTTTTGTGTTTATCAATTGATTCTTTTTATTGCTGTAAGCATTCCAGTGAAGGGATTTATCACACTTTATTCATGTAATGGATTATTACAAGTCTGAAATGTTAACACTTAAAAACATAGAGGTGATCACTGAAGTGCTGACTGGGTTTCTGAACCCAATAAAGTAACTACTATTTTGCTTTATAAAAGTCTTATAGAGCAGTAGCAATGCAATTAATTTACTGTAGAGATTTAGCAATATATCTGCCAAATTCTCCCAAAATACCACGTGATAAGTAGGGGTGGAGTGGGTCGGGGGGAACTGAGCTAGATGACAGCAGAGTGAGGAAGAGTCACAGCTGGTTGGACAATGAAATCCAAAGTGGACTTAAGGGCAGTTGTCAACCTTGAAGGACATCTCTGGTGGAGCTCCACAAGGCTCTCTCATTAATTCCACGCTGCTCGACATGTCAATTGACAATGTGGTTGAAGGCATCATGGATTTGTAACTTAATGGCTGGAATTAAAATAGAGAGGAAAATTCCTGCATTGGATAGCAAAAACCAACGTGCAGAAATACCTTAATGTGGTAAAAAGCTTAGTTGGTGGCCAAAATCAATGATGTGAAATTTAGGGGAGATTAAGGAAAACATATCCACTTGCAGTACACTGAGAGATCTGACTCAAGAGTAATTGTTAGGAAAACGTCTTACCAAATCAGTAAGTCTAAACTAAAAAAAGCAAGGGTCAAAATTGGAGGTTTGAATCATAGCTTGTCAGGATTAGGAGCTATATTTATCTTGAACTATTCTTTCTGTCTCTAACTAGATTCCAGCCCATTGATTTCATTTTCCTATTACTAATTTCACACTGAGGAGCAGGAAGGTTCTGACAACTGACTGTGAGCAATATAATCACCTGCTGAGAAAATCTAGACTGACAGTTTATAGCACCTGATGTTAGAGAAAATGTAACTTATATTTAACAGTCATCTTCTTAATTTTATTCATGGTTTAAAAAACTCCTATTTTGCTAGACCTCCCAATTAACATTCTCTAGAGCATCTTTCTGCAACATAAACCATCTCCTTAAATTGGCTGAGTGCAGGAAGGGAGTAACTGTTTGCTGGATCTGTTACCACTGTAATTAGCTAGTTGTTAATATTAATAATAGGAAGAGGGCAAAAGGGAGGCCAGACACTATAAGCATGGTCATCTGGGCATCTTCACCAGAAAGCTGAAACTTTACAGGTCACCGGGGGAAAGGTCCAACAAAGGGGAAGATAGATGCATGCACAATAAAGTCTGCATGACATAGGGAAGGTACTTGTATGCCAGTCCACAGGGAGAGCAGTTGGGAGTGAGATCAGGCCTGCAGGGGAGGGCAGTTGGGGGTTATCAGGCAGGCAGAGGCAGTTAGGGATAATCAGCCCACAGGGAGAGCAGTTGGGGGTGAGATCAGGCCAGCAGGAGAGGGAAATTGGGGACAAGATAAGGCCAGCAGGGGAGGGCATTTGGGGCCAATCAGGCTGGCAAGGGAGAGCAGTTGGGGGCAAGATCAGGCCAGCAGGGGAGAGCAGTTGGGGGCAACCAGGTCGGCAGGGGAGAGCAGTTGGGGGTGAGATCAGGCGAGCAGGGGAGGGTAGTTAGAAGCAACCAGGCAGGCAGGCAGAGGCAGTTAGGGACAGTCAGACAGGCAGGCAGGTGAGGGGTTAGGAGCCAGCAGTCCCAGATTGCGAGAGGGATATCCAACTGTCAGCAGTTGGACATCCTCCAAGGAGTCCTTGATTGGAGAGGGTGCAGGTTAGGCTGAGGGAACCTCCCCTCTGTGCACGAATTTCATGCACTGGGCCACTAGTCCTATATAATAAAGAGGTAATATACAAATTAACCCTCATGCCCTTACAAAATGGCTTCCTACAACCAGGCTGGCAGGGGGGAGGGGGTTAGTGAGGGGTGACCGAATGACTGAACAAGAAGGCTGCATGGGGCAACTAGGCCGGCAGGGGGTTATGAGGGACGACCAAACAACTGGCAGTTAAGGGCGATCAGGCTGGCAAGCAGAGGCAGTGAGGGATGATCAGGCTGGCATGGGGTGGGCAGTTAGGGGTGACCAGACAGGCAGTCAAGTAAGTGATTAGGAACCAGCAGTCCAGGATTGTGAGGGGGATCAGATCTAAACCAGCAGTTGGACATCCCTCAATGGGTCCAGGATTGGAGAGGGTGCAGGCTGGGCTGAGGGGACCCCCTCTGTCCCCTGTGCACAAATTTCGTGCACTGGGCCTCTAGTACTCTATAGTGTTTTCACAGAAAGGAAATAGCCTAAGGATGCATTTCTCAGAGACACATTAATGTTTCTCTTTCCCTCCCCCTCTCCCTCTCTTTCTCCTTCTCCCTCTCCTTTGCTCTGACTCTCCCTCTCTCTCTTCTTCCCTCCATCCCTTTCACTCTCTCTAGAAATCAATGGAAAAAATATCCTCAGGTGAGGATTAACAAAGAAACAAACAAGCAAAAGAAATTACCTCCATAATTAAGGTGCCACATGACTGTACTTGACATTAATGATGATTACTCTCAAGAAACTTCCATAGAATAGAAATTTCAAAAACTTTTCTTCACATGTTGTAACACTTGATTAAGGGCATTTTTTTTTCTCCTTGGGGCCAAGGTCTTATGTGTTTATTTTTAAAATCTCCAAAACTTCAGTGTTAATTTGAAATGCAAATTAATATAAGACTGTGAATGGACAATCTATAAGAGAGACAAGAGCTGTTTTACTTTCCTTAATCTGTGTAAATATGGTTTACATTTCACTAGCTTTGTTGTATCCCAGACAAAACTGTTTCTATATTGCTCAAATTGTCCTTCAGAAGTGCTTTATCATTACTTTAATTGATCTATCTAAACTAATTTAAATTAAACCACTAAAGCATTTTCTAAAATGTAGCCTAAAGCAAACTCTTGTGGAATCTTCTCCTGGATTCTTCCTCTATTGGCGAGAGATGGGCCTGGATTCCAGCACATTCTTTCCAACTACTAAGCAAACACTGATTTAATATGTACTGAAAAGAAGACAAAAGCCTCATTAGTATTTGCCACTGAAGGCTGGATCACTCAGTTGTGTCTGCCAACCATGGATGGAATTTTTTAGCTTTCTTTTGATATACCAAAAGTTGGAAGTAATAGATACTATTATGCTACAAACTAGAAGACTGAAAGTCGAGAGAAAATAGCCAACTGCCATTTTCTTCATTTTGTCAAATTTCAATTTTCTATCTGGACAATGTTTGACAAGCCAACTTCTCTTCCTCCATTTCTTTTGGTATGTGTAAAGGTTGAAATAGTTTAGGCTGTTATTCCTAGTATTTTGTTATGTTGCATTATGCCAATGGATGTTTGCTAACGTGTATTTTTGCTTTTCTGTATTGCATGCGGATGCCACCATCATCAACTTCAGTTCTATTTGTTGGCCTCTGGGAGGCATGCAGGTAGCAAGATTTAAAGAGAAGACAATTCTCCTTTTCCTTCCTTCCTGGTTTATTCAGCTACTGCAGGTTGAGTTGCAAATACCGCCCCAGGCTCAGTCTGTTCTCCCCACTCTAGTTTCTGATGGTGGCCAGAAAAGTGCCTTCTTGAACTCATGAGAACCGCTGTGAGGGCAGGGGGCTGGGAAACAGTCCCTGGAAATAGGCAGGAAAGGATTGCGGGCCTTCACAGAAAAACCTTCCTTCTGTTCAGAGCTATGAGGGTAAGTCCTTTCATCTCTATGAAAAAGCACAACCCTGAATATAGGCCAGGGAGAGAGACCTCACCCTGAGGAAAGCTGTGTTATATTCTCCAGAATTTGATGGCATCTATCTTAACAGGTTGAAGAAATAGAGGAAATGGAAACCGTCTGATTGTACTTATTTTCTACATAGATTATATGATCTCATAGCCCCAAGTGATTTAACATTGAGTTTAACCAAGGTGCATATTTATGGCACATTTTACTTTGGTGGCTAGACAGCATTGAAATGTAGTCATTGGCAAGGCCTTCACAGCACTCACCATGGTCTGTGGCTCCTTCAGCTGGTGTGGTTCTCAAACCTAAACATATATGAGAATAACCCAGGGAGCTTTTATTTATTTATTTTTTAAATACCAATGCGTGGGTCCCACCCCAAAGATCCTGATATTATTGGTTTGAGAGGGGTCCAAAACATCAGTTGTTTTTTTTTAAGTATAAATGCAGCTAGGAAGTTAGATATGTATTCTAGGGTCAACAAATAACACCTAACTACCATGACTGCTATCCTTTCTGGGAAAATGAAGATGATGAATTTTTTTTAGCATTCCCCACAAGAACTTTGGCAGAACCTGAGTTCTATGGAATGTCAATAAGTATTTGAAAACACACACACACACACACACACACACACACACACACACAAATAGTTTCTGTGATCAAGTTTTGAAAACAGGGGACTAAGTTTTCCTTTCATTGGAATAAAAAATGGTTCCATTCAAAAGGTTCTGGGAACCTTTGACATGCTAATGTGCACTGGCACACTTCAAGAGAGGTATAATAGTCAGGGTTTCTTGATCCAAAAAACACTTGATCTTGAGACAATTTCAAGGTGCACTTCGTGGCACTAATGCTCTATGAAACTCAATTTGGAGAAATATGTTTATGACTGCCCTGAATCTCTGTCAGATTGGGAGAAATACTGCCTCTTCACCTCCCCTCCCCCTAATGCCACATTCTTCCTGTTCTTCTCAGCCACTTACTTTGAGGTCCACCTAAAGGGTCCTTGGAATTCCATTTTATTTCAGTCCAGCTCAATAGAAAAGAATGCTAAGGCTAAGGGTACAATCATTGCATACCCATTAGGAGAAACCAAAGTCAATCACAGACAAGTCAACTTTTTGAAGGTAAAGAGTTTTTATATTCTATTTATTTATGTATTTATTTATGTATTTATTTATTTATGTATTTATTTATTTATGTATTTATTTATTTATTTTTACATATGGGAATAGAGCTTTTGTAGATAAGTGAACCATAACCATTTCCGTATATTTCTCCTTATTAGACCATTGATATTTTCTATAGTATAAAGGAATGAAGACATTAATCTTAGGACTGCTGTGCTTTTTAGCTAAACCCTATTCAATTGTTGACTTAAAAATAAACGAGTGCCTAAAGCATAAAGAGGAGAAATGAGATCACATGGAAATATAGTATAAACAATGATTTAAAATAAAGCAGTGAACCAGCAATGGAGTGAAACACCATTGGTCTAGAAGGAGCTTTAGAGATCATCCAGCCTAACTGCATCAATTTACAGAGAAACACCCAGAGATTGCCTGCCTTCAATCCACATGCCCAGCTGATAACTGAGACAAGACTGAACTAGGCCCCCTGACTGAGTGTCTCCCATGATCCCCTGCTGTTTCCCTATGTCTGCTCCTCAGTCCATTGCTTAAAAAACCTGAAATTATTTAAATAAAAATTCACCGAATTTCTTCCCCAATGTATGCATTCCCACAAATCAATTATTCACACGTAACTATTGTGGGCCATTTTTGCCACTTACTATTAGAAACAATTGCCACTGGATTCTGTTATTTTAATTACTAACCTCTTACCTGCTGAACCTAAAAATCCATGAAAATGTCAAAAATGTCATTAAATGACCTGCTTTTACATATGTATCTCTTGTAGCATTTAAAACAAATGCCACACAACATGTGAAGTACAATAAATATTGGCAACTGATTGAATTCTTTAATTTCCCATTTAGTAGTAAATTAATGTAAGTGATTTAATGTTGATTTATATGAGAAGTGCATCGTGATTCCATTTGTCTGCTGATGAAGTGAAAACTGTTTCAGCCTATTTGACATTGCTGTTATTGCAAAGCTTACCTCAAGGGAGTCTCTTTTCTTTTGTGTAAATACAGATTATCCTTGTCCACTTAACTGGTGAATAACACCTGATGAGCATATTTTTCTTTGCTCCTGGGAATGGCACTCACTTGCAGAGTTTACGTTTTAAAGTTTAATTTCAACCTTATGTAAAGGAGCTTAAGTTTGGGAAACAGGATTTTTTTTTCCTTCACAATTCAGGCTCACTACTTCTAATATTTATATATATATATATATATATATATATATATATATATATATATATATATATATATATATATATAATTGATTTTTACAGAGAGGAAGGGAGAGGGTTAGAGAGTTAGAAACATCCATAAGAGAGAAACATCTATCAGCTGCCTCCTACACACCCTCTACTGGGGATGTGCCCACAACCAAGGCACATGCCCTTGACCAGAATCAAACCTGGGACCCTTCAGTCCATAGCCGACACTCTATCCACTGAGCCAAACCAGCCAGGGCTATTCCCAATATTCTTAAATAAAATGGGTTTAGATGTCCCCGTGGACTAGGCTGAATATCCTAGAACAGTAAAGGAAAGCTTACTATTTTTATTTCTTAAATCCTAAGCTTAGTTGTATAATTTATTTCATGATGCTTCCTTTTAGGATTAGGTACTCAATTTAAATTCCTTCATTTCTCTTCTGGCACTAAAAATTCTTGTGTAATATTAAGAAATTCACCCACTGCAGATTACCTTCCCTGCACTTTCCCATCCCAAGGGAGGAGGACTATACACATCGTAGGCTCCTCAGAGAAGACCAAACATGCTCACACTTAAGTGAAGAGAAACATCCTCTCTTCGGTATGTTGCCAAGCACGCAGCACTCAGAAGATGCTAGCTGAGTTGACTGGGATGCATGACATATGTGGAACACTAACGGAAATGGGGATAAATAGCCCCGGAACAAAAAACTCAGAGAGGCATGAGAGCTGTCTTTAGAGACTGGGAGTGTAAAAGGATAGAATTGACTCTGTAAGCCCCCAAGGAGGGAGACTTTAGGGAGACAGATGTTGCCTCATTGGGGAAAAAAATGGCATTTCTAATAGAGCTGTCAGAGATAGGAGGATGCCTACTCGAGCAAAGAGCAGTCTATCACTGCAAGTTTTCAAGCTGGAACGGGTGACAACTTGACAGGGATGCTGAACAGAAGATCCAAATATTGAAGAAGAGTGGGGAATATAAGGGAGCTTTCAACAGTGAGAATCAATGGAAAAATTTAATCACCAGCAGGCACACAGGTATCTGGGAATGCTGTACATTTCTTATTTTCAAAGCATTATGGGAGTAGTAGGAGCATCTAATTCTAAGGTGTGATGTCAGCACACTTTCTCACTCAAATAGGAGAAGTAAGCACGTTGATCATTCCACTTCTTCAGCCCATGGCCCTGGGGAATGAATCAATGGAGGATTCATTTAAGACCTAACATTGCTAGCATCATTATCTTCATTTATTAATCTATATTTGCTGCATACATACCATGTGCTAAGTACTGTGGATGGAAAAGTGATAGCCTGTGTGCTGCTTCATTCTCTATTCTAAAATCCCTCTCATATAATCTTTGACTATAGTTGTCTTCCACATTAAAAGTCCCTAAACAGTGGGACAGTCCTTTAGTTAGTTATTTTGTACCGCCTGACACTAGTAAAATATTAGAAACATTTCAGGCTGCCAACTGAGTGCTGAGAAAGAAAATTTCCTTTTTCTGATAGACTGTTCTTTCTAAACTGAGTGTTAAAGATAGTTTAACCGTTTTCCCTATTCATGTTGCCAGACGCTTGATTCCAGATTCAATGCGATTATGAGAATGTAAGAGGCAAAAAAAGGGAAAAGTTGTTAACATGTCCTGAGATCTCTGAGGAGATTGCTAGCATTTTGAAAAATTAGGGCTCTGGGTTTCTGTCTTAGCAGAACCTGTTCTGTCTGTGGAACCCAATGCCACCTGATCTCACAGCAATTGCCATGCCTGGGAATTGTCTACAGGGTCTCCTACAGATTTCATTTCATTTTCTTCCCACTTCCAGCAGGAGCTGTGTTGTCTGCTGTGTTCTCTACAGCAAGACACATTTTTGTTTCCATACTCAGTAAATTATAAATAAGGAATAAATCTGCCTCCTGTTATTTTGATGGAAACAGTTGTGAAAAGCGAGGAGGGTCCTTGCACACACAGGGTTCCAGAGCACCCTGATATGTCCATTACCACAGAAAATCAGAGGTAGTTACCTATGCTTTACAGGGCTCTGATCACATCCTGGCTTTACTGGGAAATATTCAATCTGCTGAAAGTAAGCCACGGTTCTTAAGGAACCAAATCAAGCACCCTATCAGGTGTAATTCAAGTGGTCTTCTCTGAGAAGGAAATTTTTTTTTTAATTCTTTTTAAAAAAAATATATTTTATTGATTTTCCTCAGAGAGGAAGGAAGAGGGCTAGAGAGCTAGAAACGTCGATGAGAGAGAAACATCGACCAGCTGCCTCCTGCACACCCCCTGCTGGGGATGTGCCCACAACCAATGTACATGCCCTTGACCGGAATCAAACCTGGGACCCTTCTGTCCGCAGACCGACGCTCTATCCACTGAGCCAAACCGGTTTCGGCAAGAGAAGGAGATTTTGACTAAATAAAATAGTAGCACAAGGTGATGTTACTAATTATTCTCTATGCCCATTCAATCGTGCTCTCTTCTTTTTCCCCAGCCAGCACTCAGCAAAAACCGGAAAACAAGACTCTGCCGATGGACTGTACTCAGAGTTAGATGTGCTCTGCTTCCTGTCTAACCCATTTTTCTCTTGAGTTTTTGCTTCTATCAAAATTAAAGTTACCACTGTCAGTAGGAAATTATGAAAGGAACATACTCTATGCTAATATTGCTATCCAGATTATTAGCAGAATAATAGATGTAGAATCTCTTTAATATATTAGTGTACAGGATAGAACTTTACATAACTCTCAGCATCACTTTAAACATAAATAAGAATTGTTTTTCTAATAGTCTAGAAATATCTTCGGACCATGGTCCTTAATGCTGCCTAACTATCAGAATCAACTTTAGACCTGCACATAACAGATGCCTGAGTGCAATCCTAGACTTGTTGAATCAGATATTTAAAGGGGTAGTCCAGTTCTTAAGAGTTTTAAAAAAAACTCCAAGAGAGAGTCCACTGTAAAGCCAGGTTTAAGGGCTGCACTTGTAATGTGTGGAGTCTCTTTCAAGATCAGGCAACACGCAGACTTTTACAGTCCTATTAAGATCATCTATCCAGGCTACTTTTAAAAAATGCACAGTGAAAACAAAAACACCCACTTAAATCCAGTTTACATTAGGAGAATTCAAACTGGAGATGTTTAAATCATGTTTAAGTCTTTTGTTTAAAAGGATATACAGCAGGTCCTGCAATAACATAGTTTCAATATCATGTTGATGAGAAGCCATAGGAACTTAACTCTTGTTTGTATCAATTAGCCTAGGGTAAAACTGATTTCATTATCCATCATTTTGCTTAAAGTTGCAGAACCTATAGAGGACGTTAAGTGAGACCTAGTGTAATTTAAGAAATAGAAAAGAATGAAGTCCAGACACTTATCTTATACCATATGCAAAAATTAACTCAAAAATGGAGCAAAGACCTAAACACAAGACCTAAAACTATAACACCCTTACAGGAAAACACAGTGGGCCAAAAGCTTTGTGACATTGGATTTAGCAATGATTTCCTGGATGTGACACAGAAAGAAGAGGCAATAAAAGTAAAAATGGGCAAAATTAGCTACATCAAAAACATCTGTATATCTATACAAAAAGGACACAATAAACAGAATAAAAAGGCAACCTACCCAATAGGAAATATTTATAAATCATATGTCTAATATGGGGTTAATATTCAGAATATATAAAGAACTAATAAAAATCAACAACCAAAAAACAAATTGGCAGATTAAAAAGCAGGCAAAGGACATGAATAGACATTTCTCCAAAGAAGACACAGAACGGCCAACAAGCATAAGACAAAATGATTAATATCACTCATCATAAGGGGAATGCAAATCTAAACCATAATAAAATATCCCCTTCCACTTATTAGGATAAATACTACCAAAAATAAAGTAAAAAAGTAAATAGCAAGTGATGGACAGGATGTGGAGAAATGAAATAAAATCCTGGGCCCTGTTGGTGGGAAAATAAAACAGTGCAGCCACTATGGAAAACAGTAAGGTAGTTCTCAAAGAGAGTTATAATATAACATAGTGACTCTACTTCTGGTTATAGATACAAAAGAATTGAAAGCAGAATCTTGTAGAAACGTTTGCACACCCATGTTCACAGCAGCAGTATTCACAATAGCCAAGAGGTGGAAGAAACCCAAGTGCCCATTGCTGGATGCATGGAGGTGTAAATAAGAATATTTAAAGCTCATTTGGGTAACATTTAGTTCAAGTAAGAAGTGTAATATCACATATACACACAATGGAATGTTATTCAGTCTTGGAATTCAATTTAACACATGTTACAACATAGACAAACCTTGAGGACATTATACTAAGTGAAATAAGCCAGTGAAAGAAAAACAAATACTGCATGATTCTATTTATATGAGGCATCTAAAGTAGCCAAATTCATAGGGACAGAAAGTAAAATGGTCATTGCCAGGGGCTGGGGGAAGCAGGAAATGGGAAATTGGTATTTAATAGTCATGGTTTCATTTGTGTAATGAAAAAGTCCTGAAGATTGGTTGCAGAACAATGTGAACATATTTAACACTACTTAACTGCTCACTCAGAAATGGTGAAGATGGTAAATTTTATGTCATGTGATTTTCACCTCAATTTTAAAAAGATATTATTTAGGAAATTTGCTATAAAGTAAATTTTGGTTAAGAGACTTCTAACAACATACTGTTTCCCATTATAAAATCAAAAGATTTCATCTATATAATTACTCTGGAGTATAATTAAAGAAAAATAAATTAAATATTCAGCAAACATTAAAAGGAGTATAATAAGTGGAATTTATAACTTTCTGATAAAATACTCAACATATAAGTAACACCAAAATTTTATAGATCACACTTTTATAAATAGATACATTATTTAGTGTTAAACATTTTAAGGTATGGTTATGGCTGTAATTGAGAATCTGCAGCCACAGATGATCTTGAGTTTTACACCTCGAATTTAATCTCTCTTTTCCTTTTTTTTAAAACTGAGAATTGGGGAAGCAATTTACCATATCTTTTGCTCTTCTCTGGGAGATACCAGACTAGCTTGTTATCATATTCTGCATGGGCGTGTAAATAAGATTATTTAAAACCCATTTGGGTAACATTTAGCTTAAGTTAGAAGCAAAAGTTTTCTCTAAAGAGTTCTGTGGCATTAAGTTGTTAAATGACTAAAGTATCAACACATTAGCAAACCAAATGACTTGGCTATTTATTTCACACTGTAGCTGATATTAGATTTACATATGGATGCTGTATTTTATTTTGAGCTCACTGTCTGATGAAGGCTGCAGCATCTATACTGGAAATAACCTAGTAGACATGACATAGAGATCCAGTTCTCTGTATTTGAACAGTAAGTTCCTACTTAGAGTAAATTTGTACCTTAAACATCCTTAAATTCATAATTAAATTAGCATGAAAAGTGTTAAGTTTTGACTGAAACTTCTGTAAAAACTATAGATGTTTTTAGTATGTACACAAATAAAAATATGGAAAATATCTGTACAGATAAAATAGGGGAGCTATCTGTACCTTTTAAATTTGGGTCACTGGTAAATAATACATCATTTATAGAAAAGCTTACTTTATATTCATTTTTCTCATTTTAGCCCACTACCATGATACAATGGAGGGGTTCTTATTTCACTTACAGCCAGAGAAAGAGAGGCTTAGAAAGAGTGTAAAAGTTACCCCAAACAACCCAGCTCCAATGTGTAAGAGTGTAAATTTGAAGATGGTTCTATTGACTCCAAAGTATTTTGTCCTACATGTCTAAGCATTGAATTTCCTTCCAGTTTTAGAATACTCACCTTCACTAATCCAGTTGAGTCATAGTAGAAAAGTCCTGTGAACTATGACTTATATTTTCTGCATTTTTGGAATATAAATCCTAAATTTAGTCTTCAGAGATGTGTCTATTATATCTTGGGGAGTCTTGTGATATTACAAAACAATATTCTATGTTTCTGATGCTGCAGATAAAATTCTAACTTATTTAAGTACCCATTTTTTATTATAATGGGGTATTCTCCTGAACATCATTATAATCATTGAGAGGTATTAAAAATTTAATGTATATTACTCTTTCCTTAGCATTGTATTTAAGCTAAATGATACTAGCTAAAAGAGAATAAATGTATTTCTATGGATGAGAACTCTCATGTAGGCACAGAATCCTAAAATTATAAATTGGAAAGTGTCTAAATAGTTATATATTCTTTTCCACATTGCATCCAGGGCATGAATTAACCAGTAAAAATATTCTATTCTTCTCCAAAGCCTCTCAAATATGAAATTCAAAATATGCTTTTAATAATACATTCTAGGTCCTTTAAATATGTTAGTGTGGACTAACTTAAGAACCATTTGCATTTCTAGTTATCAGAAATTATACTCTTGGAAAATCAGTCTATAATATCCCATTCATTTGTCAAATCATCTGTTCATTCAACAATTTACCTAATTAAGGGAAAGAACTGTTTAACGGTCTTCAGGCTCCTAATCTAAAGTGTGATTATTTAAAACAATAGTGGCTACTTTTAAAGCCATAAATTCTTGATACGATAATCACCAATGATATTAAATCTTCTTATCTAAAATGCATTAGTTATTGTTACAATTTTATCTTAGATGCTTGGAATTTCAAAAACTTCAGTTAGTCACCATATGCATATATGTGAGATCTCTAAATGGAATTGTGATAAGAACACAAAATGTCTAGTCCAATTTGAACAATTAGCAAAGACAGTTTGAAATTTAAAACGAGAGTCTGAGCCAATTAGAAATCCCGTCTTACCTGAAATGTGTTAAGTGCCTCTGGATGTCCAGGTCTAGAATTGGAGTGGGTCGGGAAGATCCCAGGGGTGATCTATCTTGGCTCAGGAGGTCTTGGAATTCTTTACAAATTTGTCTAAAATAAAAGGTTCAAAGTTAAAGTTAAACTCTTGAAACGGGGACTTTAACTTCATCCCATGGTATTTTATGAAAGGTTTGTTTTCTCTTTTACTAAAGGACTAGACACAATTTCATAAAGCAACCTGTGAAGTTCTATCCGCAACATGCAGATGAGGTTTGCAGTGGCAGTGTTGCTCTCAACATAGTATGATCATAAACTTTCCCAGTGAGCAACAGTCTAGGGGCATTGATAAAACCAAGGTTAATGTTATGGTGGATATTCATGGGTTAACCTCAGGACAAGGGAAAAACCTATGTGAGAGGATTATGAGCAATCATTACTTTTTAAATTAAAATACGATGTTGAGATGATATCATATCTGTAAAGAAGTTTAAATCAAGTTATAGGCTTATTCCAGAGCCATGATGCAAGTAAAATCATGACTTTGGAAAATCCCCCCATTCCCAATATTTCATTACAATTCAGACTATTGTAGACTAAATTCATAGTTTAATATTTGATGTGGTTACTTATGCACTATATCATCGACTAGCCTCACAAAAAATGATTGTCATGCTCCATGTAAGGGCATTTGCTTGCTGTTTTTTCTTACTTTAAATGATTACGATTTCTGATCATTGGTGTCAGTTTTAATTGCCACATTACCATATATGTTGTATAAAAGTAAAGGCTTTGTGATACATATTCCAAAGGACATATTCTAAAGAAGCGAAACGTTTTTTAAAACAATGGCAACAAAACACTTGATCAACACAGTAGCTAAAGAGTGAAGGAAAGGACTCCCCAGAAGTTGCTCAAAAGAATATGTTTTCTAACGTGAAGCCACTCCACAGTCAAGGGATAATGATTGTGAATAGATTTACTTGTCTGGATTAACAGTAGGCAGTCATAAAATGTAACCATGTAGCCCTGACAATAATTATCCATGTAGCCAAAGACAATTATGAAAGAGCCAATGTATTCCAGGTGATGGTTATTCCATGGTCCCAGCCACTAATTCCTGCCCAAAGCATTTGTGCCATTAACAAATAACTACTAGAAAATGACAAAATACATTTTTGTGGTTGTTGTTAATCCACACCCAAGAATATTTTTCCGCCGGGACCGGTTTGGCTCAGTGGATAGAGCGTCGGCCTGCGGACTGAAAGGTCCCAGGTTCGATTCCTATCAAGGGCGCGTACCTTGGTTGTGGGCAAATCCCCAGTAGGAGGTGTGCAGGAGGCAGCTGATCAATGTTTCTTTCTCATCGACGTTTCTAACTCTCTGTCCCTCTCAATTCCTCTCTGTGTAAAATCAATAAAAAAAAAAAAAAGAAAAGAATATTTTCCCATTGATTTTTAGTGAGAGTGGGAGAGAGAAAGACAGAGAGAAACATCAATGTGAGAGAAACACATTGATTGGTTGCCTCTTGCATGAGTCTCAACCAGGGTTCAGGCCAGGAAGGAGCCTACAACCAAGGTACGTGCCCTTGGATGGAATTGAACCCAGGACCTTTTGGTCCAAAGCCTATGCTCTATCCACTGAGCCAAACTGGCTAGGGCGAAAAATGACAAAATATCTTGAAGTACACATACTTTATCACTGAGTTAAAAATAAGTGGAGTCTTGTTTATTATTAGGTGCCTAAAATATATTCAATTCTTACAAAGATTTTTTTAATGAAAGATGAGCTTCATGTTTATAGCCAGTATTCAAATATTGCTTCATTTCACAGAATTTGCCTTGTTCGTTTTGAACACAGGGGAAAGTAAAGAGGATCATGGGGAGAGGAAAAATCAATGAACAGAGGTAAGTCTTTATTTGCCCTAAAGAAAACAGGTTCCTCCATAGGCCCCTGCAGATATTGGCTGAGTCTCTGAACAACAACTTCTAAATGCATGTTTTCACAACAGCATGTTTGTACTTCCAATTGAGAATATTTGATCTGAACTTTTCACTTTTTCTGTTCTGAGTTAGACTCAGTTGGCTGACTTTCAGGTATGTAAACTATTTTTAATAAATAGCAACTCAAGGTAAGTGTTTAATGGCATCAAATGATATCTGTTGGCATCATTATCTGTTGTGCTTTGTGTTACTTAATAGTTGGCTCTATTACCTCTGTTTTAAGCAAATTTCTAACTAAAGTTTCAAATACAGACTGATGCTATCATTTTTCAAATTAGCAAAATGAATTGCTATCTGGCAGGCCATCAATATGATCCATTATTATAAAAACATACTGGAGTTGTTTAAAGATATGTTTTTTAAATTTTTCTATTAGATTTAAACATATTAAAATTAAAATTAAGTTTGAAACATTGCTTTAGTTCTTGTGTTATGATAAGAGATTTATTTGGATAATTGAGCAAACTAATTTATTACATTAAGCTAAATTAGGAGAAGTTTCAGAATTTTCAGTAGTAGATATTTGAACCTGCTGCTTAATTCACTGACTTAGGACAGCTTCTAGACTTAAAAAAAGATGACAATTTTATAGATATTCTGTAGGCAATTATCATCATCATCTCATTATGACACAAAATTACTTTTATGCCTAGTTTCATTCTTATTTAAAATTTTATTTATGAAGTTACAATAAGAAATATTCTTATTTCTTCAAACAAAATGTCACATTATGAATTATGTAACAAAAGATGATCTTCGGTGAATCATAAATTCTAACTTTGTCACTTACATCATTGTTCTTAAGGACACAATTTTTAGCTGATGACTGAATTGAAAGTTCTATATTTCCCCTGTTGATGATTAATGGTATGGCAATTCTCAATTAAAACTTGTTAACTATTTTGCTTTACTTTTATGTAGATCAAATGTTAATCATATTTAGTTCTAAATTTAAGGAAGATGTTTAAATGTGTTTCCATAAATCAAATACATGTTTTGTCTATTACTTTTTAGATTTCAAAAATTTTCTAATTGTTTCTATCTCTCCTCATAAATAACTATCTAATTATACCAAAGTATTTTGGTTAATCAACTAAGCACTAGAAATAAAGAGGAATCAGGAGGCTAATGACACTTAATCAGTAGGCCTTCATACAATTATATATTTGGTAATATAATAAAATACAAGTGAATCTGTTATTCATAGAGATAAAAAATAAATATGTAAGCCAATGCAGGTCAGCAATTGGATCTCTCATACAAAGAATTTTAAATTTTGTACATATTTTGACACAATTGTCAAACTCTTGGGAATGAATGGATTTGTGAGAATGTCTATGTAGGCTGCTTAATTTCAACTCTGAGTATTTTAATTAAAAACAGCCAATGCTTTACTACCAGTGAAGTAGAAACTACTCAGAACACAAGTTGGATCTATTGGTAAGTTGCAGAAAAAGTGTTATTCCTACACATCCTTTATCTACTTAATTTGATGACTATTAGTACTGTATTTGTTTGTATAACTGCATTGTCTCTGATTCTTCTTCTTTTAAATATATTTTTATTGATTTCAGAGAGGAAGGGAGAGGGAGAGAGAGATAGAAACATGAATGATGAGAAAGAATCATTGATCAGCTGCCTGCCTCCTGCATGTCAGGTGCCCTGACTGGGAGTCGAATCATGACTTCCTGCTTCATAGGTTAATGCTCAACCACAGAGACATATCAACTGGATTGTCTCAGATTCTTAATTCTCGTTTCACATTATCTAATAAGAATACAGATGGATATAAATAACCAAAAAAAATTATATGGGCTCTGTTCTAATTTCTAGATGTTTATGGTCTGTGTACTTCCTGTAAAAGAAGGTCATTGAAACTAGAGAATTAAATTTTTGCTTGATTTTTAACGGTCTGCAAATGTTCAGCTATGGGCAGAAGAATAAAAGAAAAATGCATGTTTTCACAATATTTTATGAAGTCAAAGGTCAAAACGTCACCTAAAATAATATACATGATTTAGATCCCAGGTGGAAAGAAAATACAACTTCCTGGTTGAATCTACTACTCTACAGCAGATGTCTTAGCATAACTTTGACAAATAGTCAAGTACTTCTCTTCTCTCGAGTCCTCTTAACATTTATTCCTGTGAAAACAAAACCCCAGCGTCAGTTTGAATACACTGACTCCCAGACACTCAACAGAGCGATGGACTCCCCCAAGAAAATGGACTTGTGTTTGGAATGTTAATGGCGGCTGAGGTGGTAGTGGTGAACCGTTATAAAACCATTCCTGCGGAAGGAAGACAGGGAGAAGGATTTCTCTGCTTTAGAATATGCACAACGAAGCCACCCGAAAATGTGAAGGTGTTTTCTCTTTCTGAGCGCCTCCCTCCTTCATAGAAAATGAAACACCGAGGATAAAGCGACACAGAGTTCTTCCCCATTGGCTTACTTGGTCGCTAGGATCATCTTTTTTCTTGCTGTCTGTTCTTTCTGTTCCATATGTTGTCTGGCAAGATGCTCTCCTACAGCTTTGGCTGGAAATTCTGTCTCACAAGTGTAGCCAAAATCCCGAGCCAAGTGTAAAGCCTCCCCTGTTGGCAGACAGGAAAAGTCAGTTTCTCAGGATTGACCAAACTTAGGAAGAGAAATGCCTTATAGTTTCCTCAAGCCTCATTCCTGGCTGTGGTAAGACGGATCATTTTTTCCTATTTATTCTAAACAATCTAAGGGAAAGGACCTTTGCGGGATGGGGTAGGATAGGTATGATGAGGAGAAACCGAAGAACAAAAGCTACTTACCAGGTAGGGGTATGTGGGAAATCAAGGGAAAAACCCAGAACCCCAGTCTAGGAGTTTTGACCCCTCTTGAGGTTTGGCCATTCAGCCAGACTGACATCTAAGATTCAGGGGCATTAGTTAATGCCCTTAGGAACAAGCTTCTTGGGTATGTCATTCTTGTTGCTGCTCAACCTACAGCCCATTCTCAGTATATCCCAAATACTCAGCTATCTTTTCCAGGGGACCTATCAAAATATTGGCAAAGGGTCTAAATGATTTTTTTCAAAGAAGCTGGAACACTTTGGAAAGTGAGATAAATGAATGCTATTGGTTTTATATCAGTATGTTGTTAATGAGAGTATACTGCATCATTACAGTAGTAGCGTTATCAGGCTTTATGATTAGCTTCAGTACTTACAGCACTAGGTACAATGCTTCTTAAGTACATTACAAAATATTTGAAGCTTCATCAGTATAATAAAATATAAATAACTTTGGTTCTTCCATAAAATCTTAAACCCAAGTACATTTGTAAGAAATGGGGCAAAAAAATTGTTTATTGGTAAAGATTTGTTGATGGATTTTGGTCTGGAAAACAGCAGTATTTTTAAAGCTCAATCAAGCCAACTCTCAACCATTAAAAACGTTTAAAAGTCAAGCTTTCACTACCTACTTTGTTCAAGATACAGTAGTAGATAAGAGTAATGGGGACATCCAAGATTATCCCTATTTATAGGAAGGTGACAATCATACCAAATACTAGTTGCAGCAATAACAACAAACATAAAAACACCTTATTAGCACTTTATAATTTATATTGCACCTATAGAAGTAATATCTATAATATGTACATGTTTGTTGACATAGTTGACATTATATATAATACAAGCTATTGTCTTACAAGTATCAAATGAGTGTTAGAGATAAAGTGTTTCACATAAGTTTAAAGGAGGTGGAGGTGATCTAACAGCCACCAGGTCAATCAAATGTTTCCATGAAAAATTTTAAAGTCAGGCTTGATGTCCAAATCATATGATGTTTGCATGGTGATTAGCCAAAGTAACCGTCTAAGATGTAATGGATTTAATCCTGCTTTATACTCACAGAATAACATAGTAGTGGATAATTTAATACCAGAAAGAAGTAAAAATGATTAATATTATTATAGAGTAGGAATAGTGTATAATTATACAAAGTAAATATACTTAAGAGGCTAGTTAATATTAATGAAACTTTCATATATTTTGCTCAGTAAATATATTCATTTTCTCTGGAAATGAGAAATAATAATTTTTTAGGTTGGGAAACTCATTTATAATTAAGGACAATGAAAATCACCAATAATAAAAAAGCAGGAAAATATTTTAGGATAATATAGAACTGAGAAAATATAATCCTAAGAGTAATTTTATCTTAAATTATTTTTGGACACCTTGCCTTTATTACAACTAAAAAAGCTACAGGGGGAAAAGGTAAATAAATTCATAAGAATTTTTTTTCAAACATTTTAATTATAAAAAATTTCAAACATATTGCAAAGTTGAAAGAGTTTGACAATGAATTGTCATATGTCCACCCTTAATATTTTACTTGCTTTATCAATATCCACTCACCTTTCTTTACCTCTACTCATTCATCAATACATATTATTTTTGATGCATTTCAGAGTAAATTATAAACCTCTGTATACATCCCCCTAAAGACTTCAGCATTATGTAATTAAACCGGTTCAATATTTGTTTATAGTCTTTTCTTAAAAGCTTTTATCTCAAAAGTTTTCCCTGATGTATATTAATGAGGAACAAGGTTAAAAACTATTGAGCATTGGTTTATTTCTATGATTTATACCTACTGAGTAAAGAGAAACTGGTGGGGGTTCTGTTCTGTTTATTTGACAGAAAAGTATTATACATTTATATGCAGATTAGTTAATATCCTGTTATGAAGTTTCAATGTGTACAAATATTAAACAAGCATTAAAATTAGACTCATATATATGCAAGTGTGTTTAATTTTTATTTATGTTACCAATAGACACTAATGTTGTCATTCATTTTTTTTTTTTTACCCATTCAATGAGTGTTTAACAACTTTTAAAAAAATATTATTTCTGCAATATGAGAAGTCCTCTTCTAGGTCTTGGAATAGTCTAGTTCAATACAGAGTATAAATATTACCATGAGATAAACATGTTAGACCAGACAATGTTTGGTGAACTATCCCATCTTGATCCCTGTATTCTGTTTCAATGCAGCTGCAACATATAAATCTTAGGTAAGATTTTTTTATATTCATGTTCTAGAAAACATCATTCTCTTTCCTTCATTTTAAATAGAAAGGTGACATAACTAAATGGGAAGGGTCTCTGCCCTAACCTGTTTTGCTCAGTGGATAGAGTGTCAGCCTGTGGACTCAAACGTCCCAGGTTCGATTCCGGTCAAGGGGATGTACCTTGGTTGTGGGCACATCCCCAGTTGGAGTGTGCAGGAGGCAGCTGATTGATGTTTCTCTCTCATCTATGGGTCTAACTCTCTATCCCTCTCCCTTCCTCTCTGTAAAAAATCAGTAAAATATATATTAAAAAAATAAAAATAAAAAAAATAAATGGGAAGGGTCTCTATACCAATTAATCTGGGTAGTGCTAGTTATTGAAGGATCACAATTTTTAATAACACTGAAATGTATAAGCCATATTTTTAAAATGCTTAGTACCAGCAGTTTATCACCCCAACCAATTAATGGAGGAAATGCGTTCATATTTGGCAAAAAAAAAAAAAATGGCACAAAGATATTTTCTTAAAAGGATGTTATAATGGCATATAGTATAGTCACTTTTGCAGTTCTGGCCCATTTTATGCAAAGCTCTCCCCATGTGGTCGCTTTAAAAACAGTTTGACTGGAACAGCTGCTATTTACATTTACCCTGACAGCCAGATCCTTCCTTCCTTAGTTCTGTTTACTGCTTCCTCCTGCTTGTGATGTAACATTGTTACTGGATGTACAGTGATGCTACATCAAAAGAGGTGGCAAGTGAAGACACTCTGCTATGTAGTTAAAATGTGTACATCCTGCCACCAAAGCTTTGTGTGTTGAGGACCCAAGAATGAATGAGGAAGTGGATCTGTGAATCAAAATACACATGATATTCAGTAAGGATGGCAAATCTATAGTTAAAGGCTGTACAGCAGATATGTTAGAGTCAACAGATTTAAAAAACATAGAAATGTCAGAATCACAAAAGCCTATGAATAAATTGCTAGGTTATTTGACTAGTTTGTGAAAATAAAGATCTACAAGCATCTCTGTCTCTGTGGTGGATTAAAACGCCCACAGGGACCTGGCTGGCGTGGCTCAGTGGATGAGCCTCAACCTATGAACCAGGAGGTCCCATCAGGGCACATGCCTGGATTGTGGGCTCAATCCCCAGTAGGGGGCGTGCAGGAGGCAGCTGATAGATGATTCTCTCTCATCATTGATGTTTCTATCACTCACTCCCTTTCCCTTTCTCTCTCTGAAATCAATTAAAAACAAAACAAAACAAAACACACCCACATGGACAACAAGCAAGTACAGTAACTCAAGGTGAAAAGTATGGTCCATAAAGGGCCCAAAACATTTTCCTGTTTACCCCGATACACATTCACAAGTACAGCTGCCCCTACCTTATTTCTGTGTGAGACAAGGTGGGATGCCCTGGTTCTTCTTCTATTCTCCCCTCCCCCCCAGAACAGATTTAAGCTTTTCCTTTATTTCAGTGCACTGTGCCACTTGACAACCAGTCCCCAACTCCCTCTTTACTTGCACAACTGAACACAGTTACACTAACTTTCGCTAGTACACCCATTGCATTTCATGTCATTCCAAGAACATTTGAGAAGGAGGATACATCTTAGGAGGATGGCTTGGGGACTGGTATTAATGCTTAGACAGGAGTATTATAAGTGCAAGGCTTTAGGCTCTATGTGGCTATACCACCACTTTTTTAAAAAGCGGAAACTACAAAGGAGTATTCAACGTTTCAATAAAAACAGCACCACTTGATGGCACATACTTAGTAACTCTCTCAAAAAGCCGGCACAAGTAAAATTACAGAATACGGAAGAACATGAGAAGAGGGTTTGCTCCCTGGTTTGAGGGCACTCATATTTCCCACTCACAAACAAAAAGTGAAAAATGAAAGAAAAAAATTAAATGGAAATAACTGATGCCTCCTGGAAATAGAAAGTTAATGGGAAAATACTTTCTAAGGAAAGCTGATGGCTCATTTTGTTGAGATTCTTGGTTCCCACAGTATTTTACCAGATGCAGGTCTAAATGAATTTTTAACAAAAAGGAAATACACCTGATTTTCAACTTTTTATATGGTCATTCAGGCTTATTCCTTCTTTTAAAATCATTGTATTTTAGGGGAAAGTGTACTTTAGGCAACTAAATGTCAATATCTAAAACTAATTTGTACTAAAGGACATTTCTACATTGTTATTCACTAGATAATTCTCACCAACCATCACTATAAGTATTGCCTTAAAAACAATTTAGGTTTAACTTAGTGTTGCATTACCCAATGTTATTAACTAACAGGAAAAATTCATATGTGTTCAATCCCAGTCACATATTTATGATTTCAGTCTTATTTACATGTACTGGGAAAGAGCACAATTAAGTCTACCTTTGGGATTATTCAAGAATATATCTATTAGAAAGCAAATCTGAGAATATGTTTAAACATGGATATTAGCCGAGACCGGTTTGGCTCAATGGATACAGCGTCGGCTTGGGGACTGAGGGGTCCTGGGTTCGATTCCGGTCAAGGGCATGTACCTTGGTTGTGGCCATATCCCCAGTAGGGGGTGTGCAAGAGGCAGCTGATCGATGACTCCCTCTCATCGATGTTTCTGACTCTCTATCTCTCTCCCTTCCTCTCTGTACAAAATCAATAAAATATATTTTAAAAAATAAATAAATAAACATGGATATTATATTAAATAAATAATCTTAAGCCATGTCTGGTTAGCTAAGTGGTTAGAGCATTGACCTTGGACCAAAGGGTCACAGGTTTGATTCCTGGTCAAGGGAACATACTTCAGTTCCAGGTTCAATCACCAGACCCAGCTTAGGTATGTGTGGGAGGCAACCAGTTGCTGTGTCTCTCTCATGTCAATGTTTCTCTCTCTCTTTCTCCCCCTCCTCCTGCCCTTCTGCTCTCTCTAAAAATCAATGGAGGAAATATCCTCAGGTGAAGATTAAAAACAAAAAAAAAGATAAATTATGATATCCAGCTACAGAACCCTAGAGCTACAGGACGAAGTTAATATATCTATATAGGTTTCTCCAAAGTATTCTGAAAGCAATGTACTCTACAAAACTATATATTGTACAATACAGTGTAAAATGTAGACAGATGCCTTATGATGTAGTAGTTTCCCTAACTTAATGATCACTTTGTTTAAATGCCAACACTTAATTTTTCAAAGAGATAATTTTGTTCACCATTACATACTTGGCACAGCATCTAATTCATAGTAAGTATTCAGTAAACATTTGTTCAATGAAAAAGCTTTGAAATAAGTTTTGATTAATTGAAATAATAGTCTTGTGAGGCACTCTTCCTTTCCAAAGCATATAGTGAAAATTGGTAGAGCAAAACAGAATTGTTACAAAGAGCAAAATATATAGCAAACTCATGGAAATAGAGTATATTGTTTTATTAGTAGAGCCACTTAATAGACTATAATTGAAGACAGTGTTTTTCAACCCTTGCTACTTCCATAACCTGAGAGTCTATGGTTTATGTGTCTTTTGAAAAAATATATTTTTATTGAGGAAAGGTGAGGGAGAAAGAGATAGAAACATCAATGATAAGAGAGAATCATTGATTGGCAGCCTCCTGCATGCCCCACACTGGGGATTGACCCCACAACCCAGGCATATGCTCTGAGCAGGAATTAAACCATGACATACTAGTTCATAGATCAACATTCAACCGTTGAGCCACTGAGCCACTCTAGCTGAGCTATGTGTCTCTTTCTTCCTTCCTTCCTTTCTTTCTTTCTTCCTTCCTTCCTTCCTTCCTTCCTTCCTTCCTTCCTTCCTTCCTTCCTTCCTTCCTTCCTTCCTTTCTTTCTTTCTTTCTTTCTTTCTTTCTTTCTTTCTTTCTTTCTTTCTTTCAAAGTCGGGGGTTCTACCCCATATCAGTTAATCTCTGGAGTGAGGGCATCTGCATTTTTTAAAAGCTCCTGCAGTAATCACAAGCCAGTGTTGAGAACCACTGCCCTAAGGCAAGTACTATGTAGGAACTGACTATACATTCCCCCCAAATACAAGGAATCCGTGGCTTATTCAATGGGAAGGCAGTCATTACAGAGCTAATATTAAACTGTCCACACCTATATCTGGGCTCTTGCATGAGAAGTTCTGAATTATTATTTGGCTGACATAGTATAAACTCCAGAAACAAAAAAGAACATGTGATGGTAGAAGTGGAGATAGCAATACTAGGAAAACAAAGCCATCAATCCATTGAAAAAGTATATTTGTGTAGGGAGATTTCATGTAAGATGAAGTTGGCTTTTCATACAAGTGAGGAAAAATGGATTATCAGCACCCAATGTGGAGACATACTAAATCTTTGATCTATTTAAACTTTGTTTTGTTGTTGGATGTATAGTATAGATCCAATTTTCTTTTCTTTTTCCCTACATGGCCACCCAGTTGTCTCAACACTGGGTGTTGATAATCCATTTTTTCCCTCACTAGTGTGAAAAGTAAAAAAAGAACCACAAAGTAATTAGAAGATAAGATGGGATCAAAAAAGGCCTTTTAAAGAATGATAATAAAAACTAAAAGCCATGGAATGAGATAGAAATATGATTATATTAACATCAAAAAATTCTGCAGCACATAGACATAAACAAATCAAACAAACAAACCAAACAAACAGCAAACAGATAAACCAAAGCCAGGAGTGGAGAAACTTTACAACTCATATCAGAGATATACAGCCAATTTTTCTGATATACAACGAATATTTATGCATCAATGAGGAAATATACAAAATTACCCCATAAGGATAAAGTAAATGAACATATAGAAAAGCTCATAAAATTTTCCTAAGATACTCAACTCATCTTCCTTCATAGTATAGGTAGCCTTTATAATCAATCAAATTAGCAAAGATTAAAAAATTGGCAGTACCCTGCTTGGATTATAGTAGAGGGAAGTACTATCATATCAATACTTCTTACCCCCATTGCAGATGGGATTCTAAATTTAAAACCACTATAGAGAACAATCTTCCATAAGCTTCTGAAATTACAAATGTAAATATCTTTTAGCCCTGTAACACATACCTAAAAATTTATTGAATAGATATGCTTGCATATCTGCAGAATTATTTACATTTAAGTGTGAGGTTACTCATTGTACAGCACTATTGGTAATAGCTGAAGATTAAAAACACCTATATGAAATTCAGTAGGGCACTGGTTAAATAAATTACAATGCACTTGGACAATGGGATACCAGGAGTGTTTTAAAGAATGGACAACTTGTAATCACTGGAAAAAAATAAAAATAAAGAACACTAGGTAAGATGAGAAAAAAAAACTCAACAACCAGAAAGTGTATATAGTGAAAATCCTTTGCATATATATGTATGTCATTGGAAAGGAATAGAAAAACTGAAGACATTTGTTTTCTTCCAGGAGGGAACTGTAGAACTTATCTATTTAAAATTATATGAATTCAAAGCAAACTTACTCTCTGGCCCTGTTCTTACATTTAATTCTAAACTCAGACATCTTTTATAAATTAAAACATGAACAATTCCAATACATTCACTGTTGCTCAGTAGGAGTTAGACCGCAATAATAATAATTGCAATTTTATTAGAACAAACAGGAAAGTTGATAATTATGAATATTGGAGAAATGCAGAATGGAGTGCTTGAAAAGCATATTAGTTGAGGCATAAAATTTGAAAGACAGTAATAGAAAAAAGACAATAAAATCACAAGAAAAATAATGCAGAGACATGCCTTTAGTGAGCATTACAGTTTACAACAACAAGTAATAAGCTGCACCAAAGGGGCAAGGACAGGCCTGAGCCAAATGGGCTTCAACACATTTGCCTTTTCTGCCATAGTCACCATGAGTAGAAGCAGCAATGTAAGGATACTCTGAGCACATAGTCAAACACAAAGTCATATGTGTAGTAGCCTATTTCCTCTGCCTCAATCTCTTCCCCCTAAAAATGAATGAAATCATAAATCTGGGTAATATTAGGAAGTAAGTAAATGATTTAAGATCATCTAAGAAGGTGTCTATTTGATCATAATATTGTATGATACAATCTCTGTTTCATTGTGCTCAATTATTGAAAATTCTGATAAATACTAGTTCTTACTAATACCGTTTATGAAAGCAGAATCTCTCAGATAGAAACTATTCTATAACTTAGAATAAGAAACTTACAGCCCGGCTGGTGTGGGTAGGTGGTTGAGCATTGATCAATGAACCAGGAGGTCACAGTTCGATTCCTGGTCAGGGCACATGCCCAGGTTGTGAGCTCAATCCTCAGTGGGGACCATGCAAGAGGCAGCCGATCAATGATTCTCTCTTATCATTGATGTTTCTATCTCTCCCTTCCTCTCTGAAAGCAATAAAAATATATTAAAAATAAGAAAAAAGAAATTTATAAATGAAACAATACCTATTGGCCTGGTGTAGGGGGCATTTTCTGAGACCTTGAAATGAATGTGTAACACAGGCTTTACTAGCATTACTTTATTGAGCCCAATTCCATTGACAGCCGTGAAATGCACAGCCTAATGCTAGACCATTTGTGTGCTAGTGGGGCACTAGTGACCCTCATGATTAAGGTGTTCCAGAGGATTATCCGACTAAACAAGCAACAATTAGAGTTATTATGACAGTCAATTTATTTTTATATCATGTATAGTTTTAGAAGGAAGCTGGAAATCTTTATCCCAAAGGAAGGACAATGTGTGAATGTGATTCTGGAATGGGTAGTGGAGGAGTTATTTGGGGATGATAGTCCTTTCATACCTATAATTTCCATGAGTCCCTGCAAACTAGCGTTAAGCTCCACAGTCCATTCAACACCCATTGTGGTACCTATATAAAGGCAATGAGACTATCAGCTTTGTTTTCAATCCCATGAGAAGAGCAACTGATGGTAAGCATGCCCATCAAAGTTCTTGGCAAAAGAATGTGTTTGAATCCTAGAAGCCTCAAGCAGTGAACAATACCTCTTCTTGATGTAAAAAGCCATGAACTAATCACATATCAAGCAAATGTGATGTACCTCCACTTGTTATTACCTCTTCTATGGGAAAGAATTCATTGTCAAGTTGGTTGTTCTTTTCCTTTGTTTCCTGGCAATGTGATTGCATAGGCTCAGTATTAAAGAAAACAGGGAAATAGCACCAAGTGATAGCATTCCTTTCTCTTACCCTTAGTTGGTTTGTTTGTACTAGAAAAAAAGGGTTTGTAGGGTAAACTTATAATTGACTGAATAAATGACTAAATGGACACCCTACTGAAACTACAAGAGACACTGTTGATAATCAGAAAAGAGGAACGAACCAAGATGTAATGCCATCCTAAATTCGGGCGACTAAGTAGTGTCAGAGGATTCAAGTGATGACCTGCAGGGATCAGGCCGAAACTGGCTCTCCAACATTCCCCAAGGATCACAGATTTCGAGAGGACAAAGACCAGGCCAAGGGACTTCACCAGTGCATGAATCTGTGCACAGGGCCTTTAGTAGGTTTATAAGAAAGCTGATGGACCCTTTTTGGTGAATAGAAATCTAGATTTTTAAATTTTGGGGAGAAAAAAAATCTAAAATGTTGCTGGCTTTTACAAAAATGTTTGCTTGATGAGGAAAAATATTACCCAGAGACATGATTAATTCAAAGCTTTCTAGTCACACCAACTGGTAAACATGGTGAGGTTTTAATTTACCACCTAACACTGCACAAGCAAAACAAACCTAGGATAATAGAATCAGACCCATTCTAGCACAGAAAGAATAAAGGCCACAAAAGTACTGAAGAGAAGCACCAACTATTTCAATATCCCCAGAGATTGATAAATGGGAGTTGGGTCACCATTATTCTGTATGCAGTTGGCATCACCCAGAGGATTCCAAGGACTCTGAGCCTAACACAGCACACGGCATCTTGCTGGCTGGAAAAGAGCCATCAATTTTCACCACTAGCCTAATTAACCCTATTTTAATTTAGGTGGAATGTCCTTGTTCTTCAAATGTAAAGCTCTCTTCATGTTCTAAAATTTACTTTTTTTTTTTTTAACTGTGAGTCACGACCCAAGATTCAACAGTCTTTAAATAAATTTAGAGGGATTACAATCAACATTTGTAAAGAAAACAAATATATGGAATAGAATAAAAATATCAGAAAATATAGCACTTAAAATTCAGAGGGAAGGTAGGGGAGTGTGGAGGTAAGGGGGTGAGATCAACCAAAGGACTTGTATACATGCATATAAGCCTAGCCAATGGACACAGACACCAAGGAGGTGATGGCATGAGTGGGGGTGGGGTGATGGGAGGCAATAGGTTGATAGGAGCACATATGTAATACCTTAATTAATAAAGAAAAAAAAAGTTGCAAAAAAAAAATTCTGCTTCCCTGCAATTGTCAACAGTTTGGCTCAAATAAGCTCACAAAAATTTAAAAAAGAAAATATAGCACTTAGTGATGAAACTTAAAACGTGTGTGTGTGTGTGTGTGTGTGTGTGTGTGTGTGTGTGTGTATGTGTGTAGTGTGCATTTGAGGATCATAATGTAATATGTGGGTAGTTGAGGAATGGAAAGGTTCCTTTGTCCCTAACTCTCTTTTCCTCAATTCCATCAAAGTGCCTGGAATTCAACAACAACAAAAAAGATACATTTCTCTACACCATTAATATTTTGGGGACTTGAAATGTATCTAATTAAATTGAGTTGTATCTGGGAAGAATAAAATCTTAAGTTTCATCAGCAGAGATTGATGTGACTCCTCTGTAAGCAGAGACCAAATGAGCACAACACAAGTTAGGCACTGTTGTGATAGGAAAGGCAGCTGAAAGAGTAGATGGCAAGACCTCGAGATCATCCTAGGATCTCACATATTTAACCTGCATCCTCTCTGTTAGCATCGATCGACGATTCCCACACAGGATACTCCAGTGCTTTTGGCTACTATAAAGATCAATAAGAAGAATTGCGAATATACCCTTTATGGCTCTTCAGTTTGTACTGCCCAGTATATTCACAGATACGAAGAGAAAAGTCTTTCTTAAGGCCTTTACTTTTCACATCAGTTACAAATTTCATGAGAATTCATAGTCAGTCCATCCTATCTACTTGGTGGAAAGAATTTCAGGAAACAGAGCAATGTCCCTTAAACCTCATTATAAATCAGAATCACTGGGGGTGTTTTAAAAAAAATATAGATGCCTCCAAGAATAATTTCAATTGATTAAGGGGTGGGGTTCAACCATTTCAAATACACCTCTCAGCCCATTCTACTGCAGAATTGGGTGTAAGAACCAATCAAGTCCCACTATCCATGTGGTTCCTATTACATCGAGAACAATTGTTGTGTTAAATAGCTATAGTTTTAATGATGGTGTCACTTAAATTGAGCAGAAATGTCTTCTTTTATAATCAACACATTAGTCATTTTTTTCTACTTTGCCCTTCTCCCCAGCCCCAGCAACTCACTCTAGCAAACACAGCACAGCTGGAGAGTATAGTAACAGTAAATACTTAGTGAATGTTAGTGGCCAATAACATTGTTGTAGTTGTTATTATTACAATTAGAGAACATGCAAATATAATGGTTAACAGCAAAGTCACCAAAGCAATTTTGCCAAGACAAATGTCAAGAACACGCAACTTCACAAAGTTGTACCGTAAGTGGTATGTATAGGTAATCCAGAAAAATACAGATGCTTGTTTTTGTGTCACTTACTTTTCACCTCCTACAGCGCCTTCTAGACAAGTGAGCAACCAGTGCAAGAGAAGTGTCACAGGAGTACTTAAGTGACTCTTAGAAAAACGCCTCTTTGTTAATATTTAAAACAATAGCATTTTGGGTTACAGAATTCTCCTTTAACATTCAAAAACTCCCCCACAAAGATAAAATGAATCTGCAATAATACCTCTTCTTAGAAGAAGATTGAATGAGAATATGCAAAGGTTAGTCCTCATGGAAGAAACAAAAGAAAAATGGGGAAAAAATAACTTCTGGGAACATATTTCCACCTCTGTCTCCACCCCACTGGTTAACCTTAACTTTTCTGTAACTCAGTTTCTCTACCCATAAACCATGGAACTGCAAAGTACTTAAGAAGACAGATGTCTGCTAGGATTCAAATGATGTATTCTCGGGCTCAGTATCATGCCTAGATTCCCATGAACTCTTTATAAAGAATTATTAGTTATCCTGTAAATCATTTTGCACTGAGTTACAATGATTTAAGTCAAATTGATCTGAACTCTAAAAGAAACAATAATAAAAATGACAATAGTACAGCCAATTTTTGATGCTGATATTTAGGGCATACTTGTTAAAGTACTTAAGTCTTCTACTGTTGTATTCTTCCCTATTATTGCTGAGATCAGTAAATTAAATAATGTTATGAGTTATCTGATCTTTATATTAAGTCTAATTTAGTAATTAGTAAGATGAATTAGAAACTTCACTTGTAACTGTTAAACTATCCTGCTTAACAGTGTAGACCAGCGATTTTCAACCAGTGTGCCACAAGAATTTTTAAAACATGACATATTCAGTCAAGGGCACTGACCTCTTTTTCCTTAGATTGTAAAATTAATAAAATGACAATAGCCAACACAGTAATAGTCATCCAGTGTGAATGAACAAAAATTATGTCTATTTTTATCAGATCAGCAAAAATATATTTTTTGGTGTGCTGCAGAATTTCAGTAATTAATTTCTGTGTGCTAATTTCATAACACACAGAAATTAATCACTGGCATAGACAAAAATAAGACAGCATAATGTAATAATCCTGAGCTTCAAAGAATTGCTAACCTTCCATCGTTACTTTGCAGAGCTGAAAAGCCATACCTTCAACTAAGGAAGTGAGGAGGGTAACATTGGCTGCTTTCCGTCTTCCCGCGGGTAAGTTCAGGCCAAGCCTATCCAGCTTCTCTCTCAGGCAGCGGCCCCCATTCTTGGACTTTGCTCTGTCCAAACACAAGCAAAAACTAAGTTTTGACAATGCACATTCTGAGGGGAAATGTGAGAACTCTTGACCACTTGGGGAATTCAACATGGGACAGAAGATGTAGGCACTGAGGGTTGGGGAGTGTGGTATTGGAGACCTATAGAGCTGGAAAACAACTTGAACATACCTTCTCAAAATGCCTCCCAGGAGTGAAGCATTGAGGCATTCGGGTGGTGAGAGGCGCCTCTTCACCTCTGCGATGGTCACCTTGTATTTGGAAGTAGAACTGAGAAGGGACAGACGGCCAGGGACAGAGCAAAACAAGTCTGTGGGGTTGACCACACAGGTACCACCTTTGGAGGAAAAAGCATGTTGTATATTAATGACAGTGAGGAGAGATATCTGCATGAAAGACAGTTAACACCACGGCTCTCCTCAGGACTCAGGGATGCATGGCACACCTGCCTTCCATATACAGCAGCTGGATCATCTCCAAGAGCTGTTCTGAAGATGTCCTTTCAAATGACACTTCAACATTTTGTCTTTCAAATATCTATTGGAAGTGTTTATGAAAGATTATCTTAAGTAAAAAGTAGCATACTGTGGAGTGTAAACTGATCCATCATTGTTAATTTTGATATCATCCATGCCAAGAAACACATCAATTAATCAAAACTCCCAAACTCCACCAATTAACCAATGCAAAAGGTAGGTATTATTTATCCATGGCTGTGTTTATATGTATGTACCAAGATTGCTTTTTTTTTTTTTTTAATCCAGGACTTAATATATAGACAAAATTTTGAAAGTTCTTTTCCAAAATGTTTGAGAGCTGCCATATCCTTTCCCTCATACATCTACCAACTACAGACACCACTAAAATTCTTTTGCCCACTTCCAGAAACTTCCAACACATGTGGGTGGATAATATGTCAAATCCCTCCTACCATAGGTCAACCCTCGAGATCAGAACACACAGTCAAACACAGCGCATGCCCTAGCAGTAACTGAAACGCAGTAAATATTAGTTAGTGGTCAATAATCTCCAGAAAGACCCTGGAGCTCTGCTCTCCTCCACGAACAAGAGCACATTTTCTCACCTCTGGCAGCTGAAGTAGAGGTGAGGACCCACGATGATCCTTGTTGGGGAGCGTTTCCTGCTGCTCAGTCCTCCCTCACTGCATAATTCCTGAGCCAATGTCCACACTGCTAACAAGGTGGCTACACAGCCCCGGGATCCAAGGCTGCCCTCAGCCTCCCACCCTCCATTTCACTGAGCAAGCTGAGGGAAGAGCTTCCTTGGAAAACTTCAAATTCAAAGTTTGCTTTTGTGAGCATACATTTGATTTCTTCGGTTATGGGCTATCTTAAACCTTTCCAGAAAAGGCTGAAGTCCTCTGATGAAAAAGAAGGAAAAGAAATGTAGGTAGAGTAAGAAAAAATGTTCAGGAGAGTGTTATCCAAAAATCCTTTTACTCAATGGGTGATCCTCAACTGGCATCTCCTAGGAGCTCATTAGAAATGCAGAATCTCAGGCCCAACCGCAGACCTTCTTGGTCAGAATCTGCATTTTTAAAAGACCCCCCAGATGGTTTGTGTGTGCATTGAAGTCTGAGAAGCACTGGTCTAAAACTCACCACTGACCTCCCACATACTCCTGCCCTCCTCCTAAGCAGCTCAGAAGGAATGTATGTCAGTGGAGTTTCTGGAATTCTGATTCTGGGCACAGTTACTAAGGAACCTGGGAGGATGTTTAAAAAAGCAAAGGGGTTCTGGACCTGGGTGGAGAGAACAGGCTAACCTTGTCCTACTCTTAAAGTGTTTCCATCCTGTACTTTCTGGAATTCCTACTGGCCATCTTACAGTCATCTGAATTTCCCCCGGAAGTGCTGGGACTAACATGTTTCTCCCTGAGCATTCTGTGGCTGGTGATCATCCTGCATGCCCTTCATAGACAGAAGAGGTGATAGTGAGTACATCAGAGGAGCTAGCCCTCTCCAGACCTGAAGGTGGATCCTGTACACTAGGCTAAATAGCATGTGCTAGTGTCTGAATACCTGCCCTCAGTTAAAACCTGAGGGACCATCATCTTAATTGTCAAACTGAATTTTTTTATTATTATTATTAAACTTGTGGCCAACACCATGGGAAACCATGCAAATGCCTTCTGCAGGAACTGGAAACACAGATTTACCTGTGCTTCTCCACCTGTCGTCCTCAGAAACAATTTTTAAATAATAGAACAGTAGTCCCCCTTATGCACATGGGGATATGTTCCAAGACCCTGAGTAGAAGACTGAAATCACAGATAGTACTGAACCTTATATATACTATATTCTTTCCTATATACACACACACTTTGCTGCTTCTCTTTGGCATATCCAAATTGCCAGGATCACTACTCTTGCACTTTGGAGTCATTATTAAGAAAAATAAGGGTTACTTAAACACAAACACTGTGATTAGTTGTCTATCTGATAACCTAGACCAGTGGTCGGCAAACTCATTAGTCAACAGAGCCAAATATCAACAGTACAACGATTGAAATTTCTTTTGAGAACCAATTTTTTTAAACTTAAACTTCTTCTAACACCACTTATTCAAAATAGACTCTCCCAGGCCATGATATTTTGTGGAAGAACCACACTCAAAGGGCTAAAGAGCTGCATGTGGCTCGAGAGTCGCAGTTTGCCGACCACTGACCTAGACTATTACCAAGTGACTAACGGGCAGACACACTATGTAATATGGATATATTGGACCAAGGGGTGATTTATGTCCAGGGAAGGACCAAGTGGACGGCACAGGATTTCATTGCACTACTCAGAACCATGTGCAATTTAAAATTTATGAATTGTTTACTTCTGGAATTTTCTATTTAATATTTTCAGACTGCAGTAGACCTCAGGTAGCTGATACTATGGAAAGTAAAATCGAGGATAAGAAAGTACTACTATAATAATAATAATAATACAGATTTCCTAGATTTCTGGGCTCAAAAACATGACTATACTTTTGGTTATGCTCTCACTTTATACCTATGCAAAATGCATTTTAAAAATAAACATGTGACTTCTCAAACATTGAGATGAACAGGAAAGTAAGCTAGGTAATGAATCTGGGTTTTAGTGACATATCATGAGAATTGAGAACCTGAGAACTTTAGAATTTAGGTCACTGCAAGGTCATCTGAAGCAAAAAATATGTTTTTAAAAGCCATAATGATGTCGATAATCAAAATTCGCACAGCCCTCTACTGAAAATGGGCCTCCACCCACAGCCACGATGAATCATAAGCAAATGCATATTCTTACATAAAGCCCCTCTCTGTACACTAGCCAAAACACAATTGAGGGCACAAGACCGCTCACCCAGTGCATCTCAAATTTATTATCAGTGAGAGAAAAGGGTCTGTGTTATTTTCCTGGTTGCTAAAGAAAAGGACACACTTTTAGACCTTTCTTATCTTTACTAATGCACAGTGGGCTTAAAACCTTATTTAGAGAGATTCAAAATATTATAATTTTTGGAAAAGGAGCCAAATTAGGCGTTCTCCAATTGGAAGCAGCACTCTTTGGGAACGGGAAACCCCGTGTGCTGAAAACCAGCTGCTCCCAGGGAAGCCGCTGGTCAGCTACCTGGCTAAGTGCTAGCTCTCTGGGCCCTTGGCCTTCCTCTCCTGCATTCAGGTTAGACTTATGGCTTATGCACAGATAAGCATTTATTAGGTGAGTCATACAGGCTGAATATTAACAGTATGCTTGATGCACACACAAATTGCCTGGAGGATTTATTTGTATTCAGATTAGCCATCAACTCTAGAGCCTTTTATTTTTTTATGTCATAGCATCTTTAAAGGGAATTTCTGTTGCTTTGATACTTGGCATTGCTGCAGCCTTGGGGAACTCTCTTGTCCCTGGCTCAAGATTTGGCAACTTGTAAAGTTTACAGCAGCATGGGGGCACCTCCTATTATTCTTCCCGGTTTATTTTGTAGGGCAGAATTCAAAAGCAATAGGTCAACATCACCAGAGTTGTGCATTTGGAATGAAGGCTCCAAGGAGGTGGGGATTCTTTAAGGGGATCCGGACAACGGATGGCAATGGTGAGATTTCAAAGAAGGAAAGTCATGCAAGAGTCAACCATGCCCAGCCATTGACAGCGTCCATCCCCAGTGTTACTAATTGAAATTCCTCCTGTGCCTGTGTTGCCTGTCAGCTCTGATTGAAATTATATAATATTCATTCTAGATCCAGCACTCCGGGAAGAGGCATCTCTGGTGCCACAGCCAGGGTCCTCCCGAAGAACTCTTAGAGTACATCTCTTTTCCGTTCCTAGTGCTCAGAAGCAATCCTTCCACGAAGGTCATTACTTTTTAAATTGGAACCTGGAGATAGGATGTCCTATTTCCAGTGCCACTGTAAACTTAGATATGTGTAGCTATAGTAACAGCCTAAGAAATCAGGGACTACCTGCTCAAGGTCACTTGTCTAGGACTTGGCTATCAGTGTAAAAGGGATTAACGTGGCCACCGCTATAGGAAGAAGGAGCCAAGGGTTTAGGGTGTGTATGACAAAGTCATGCACTATCTAGTGACTAGAGAATAGATGCAGATCCTTCAGCCTGCAGATCTTGCTGGATCCCAGGCCTGTAGAAGCAGCAGGGGACTGAGGCTGCGCCCTCTGAGGCCTGGCTGGAAACGTCTGAGGCCTGTGTCTGTAGGCACGGTGTGGGGAGTGGAAAAAGGACTGGGCTGCAAGTAACAAGCTGGACCACTAGCGATCCGTTTGATTTTAGGCGAGTTAACTCTGGAACTCAGTGGGGCCATCTGAAAAATGGGGATGCTCACAGCTGCTCTCCTTATTTTCCCAGGTTGTGAAGAGGCGCCATGGGAAATAGATACACGCATGCTCAGCGCCCTGAGCAAAAGCCACCCAATCCCACCCTGATGCTGAGCAACTACCACGTCACTGGGTGCGAGCTGTGCAGCCTGACAAGATCCCCACCCACCTTTGGCGCTGCTCCGGGATTAGGAAGCCACGCGCCAGCGCGCTTTTCCTCTTCTCATCCCAGGCAATTAGGGTAGAGGAAACAGTCACGGTCGTCTCCAAGGAACCGAGGCTCCCCTGGCGCCCCCAAAGCTGCCTCTAAGCCACGGGTGCCCTCTGATGCCCCCCACGCGCCCCGAGAACAGAGCGGGCGATGGCCAGAGGCCCCGCGCCTTCTCCAGGTGCGATCAATACTCCCCGCCGGGCTCTCCGGGGCGCGGCCGGGGCGCGCAGCCTCTCCGAAGCCGCCGCCGCCCGCCCATGTTGACATAATTAGACCAAATCTTGAGAGCAAAATAAATGTTCTGTTCGCCTTACAGCCAAACAGATGTTTACAATTCAAATGAAAGAAATACAAACGGCAGGGATTTTTTTTCCCTCCCCTTCTTCATCTCCAGTGATCGCTCCAGTGTTTTTTTTTTTTTTTTTTCTTCCTCTTTTTCCGACACATTAAAAATGTGTAAGCGATTACGAAAGTTTCCTGTCCCATTTTGTTCTGCTGGTGCATTTCTTCGAGGTACATGTTTAAACGGGGTGGGGTAGGATCATTCCCGGGGGGTTTCCCCTCTAGCCTCTTGCCCTTCTCAATCGCGACACCCCTTTCCAAGGTAACAACAACAACCCCCCCCCCCCCACACACACACACACAGTCCTTGGAAGCAGATACTAATTGTAATCAAATGACAAAGGGATATGGGCTTAATGGTCATCAAATAGGCCTCAGATGGTATTTGAGCAGCAAAGTGCGCTGTCTGGGGGAGGATATGCCAGGTATAACCGGATTACCAGGTTTAAAAGGCTCTTTTCCTGGTGCAGGTTCCAGACAGAACAAAAGAAAGGGAGGTCTGCAAGGGGAGACCTACTAGTTCATGTGGCGGTGGGTGTGCAATCGTGTGGGTTGGGGGGGGGGGGGGTGTTAATCCTATTCCCCAAAGATAGAGTGCTTTGGCTTTTGGTGATTTTCAAAGCAATAAGGAAATTGGGGAGAAGGCATCAGGCTGTGGGAAAGCAGTTCCCCCATTCCCGCAAAAATAGATTTCCAACAAACCATGCGTCCAGGTCTTTTGGTATATATATGGATTTTAGACTTCACAGAAAGGTGATTGGATTGGGAGTCTGTATCCGGGGACTAACGAGGCAGGCGAGGCTCCTGGCCTCATTGTCACAACACATAAGCCATAGAAATGAGTTTTGAGGTAAAGAGCGAGTCCATATAGGTCTGACAAAAGAAGAGGCACAAGTGTCCCCATCCTTCTCCAACCTTACTCCTTCCAGGAAATGCTGAAAGACCCAAAGGCTGGCTCAGAGTTGGGGGTGGGGGGGAGGGCTGGAGAAATCCGGGGGAAAGCCGGTCCTCCCGGCCAAGCAGCCGGTGGGCAGCCGTGGGGGCTGCGGAAGGGGAAAGCGGTCAGATCCATCCACCCTGCTATTGGCAGACTGGGCGATGGATGCTAAGTTCCGTTTCATCCAAGCATTTTTATTTTTTTTTAAATTAAATCGGATCTGACAATGTTTGTGCCGCAGCCTAAATGCCTCCGCCTGGCGTGCCAGTCACCTCTAAGCGATCTGACAAACTCTGGCGCTCTTAAAACGTGCAGGGTTCAGATCATATTAATTCCCCCAAAAATGTTTTGATTCAAAGTAGTTTGTATTTTGTGTAGCCACAGGCAATCCGGAAAGCTCTCCAGCCTGCCCACGGCCCGGCCGCTCCCTCTCCGCGTGGCCCAGAGGCTAAGGCGGTATTTAAGCTTCTGAAATTAGCCTGGGGCAGCAAGGCAGAGTGATCACAAAGCGGAACAAGGGCGCTTCCCCTCTTCCCTTTTTTCATTTTTTTCCTTTCTTCCTTTTTTTTTTTTTTTCTTTTTCTTTTTCTTTTTTGAGTCTGCCATCCTGATTTCATACAAAAAGACCAGAGCCAAAAGTCACTTCCCACCCAACTATGGAAAAACTGGGTTTCCTCATCTCACCTCCATCCTGTTCTGAAGGCCACAGCGCCCAGCCCAATGGAGCCCCTACCCCTGCGTTTCCAATCTGGGTCCCCCTCATTATCAGCTTCATCATCACCATCGCCGTCCTCATTGTCATCAACATTGTTCTCTTATTATGAAATTCTCAGGGTGGGAAATGAAAGGGGCCAGCGCCTGCCAAAGGGGAGGGGGCCGTGAGGGAGTCTCAGAAGATTCCAGGGGAAAAGAAGAGTGGGTTTTCCTTTTTTTTTTTTTCTTTTAATGATTAAAAACACAGACGACTCCTGTAAATAGAAGCCTCATTTCTTCAAGAGATGCCTTTTGAAATCCAGCATCTGAATATTCAACGGAGGCAAAGCTCCACTCTGTACGTACAACATTAATATGATCTCTGCAGAATTTGCTACTCAGAAATATTAACATATCAAAGCCGACGCCCGGAGGCGAGAGAAGCTATCGATACGGAGGACTGGGTAAAGTAAAGATTATTGGTTCTGATGGTTCGAGTGGCGGAGCTGCGGGCGAAATCGCGCACACCATTAACCGGGAGTGAGCGCGCGGGGAGCCGCACCTCCGAGGCGGTGGCAAATATTTTATCTGGGTGGTAATTACCTCGCTGCTGCCCCCGCTTCCGCACTTTCTTGGGCGATGGGGCCTTCATTATAGGCAAACACAACGTAACTAACTGCCACTTACTACAGTGAGTCAGGAAAATGGGATTTGGATCTTTACCGATAGATGTGGCCAAATTTTAACTGGAACTCACTCCCTCCACCAACACACACACACACACACACACACACACACACACACACACACCACTGCAAACCAGATAACCTCTCCTTGGAGAACTGGTGTAGAGCATTTAGGAATCTGCCTTTTCTTCAGGGGCCTTTGGAAATAAAATCCATTTTTTTTCTCTCCCACAATAAATTCTAGAAATCACTAGAAATGTAAGTTTATCCGAGCACTTTGCAGGAGAAGGAAAATGGTGAAACGTTGTGCTTTGCAAGAAATTATGTTTCATGTAGAGAGTTACCTGTAAGGCATGGATGAGAAGAGAAACAGATACCCTCATCTAAGCCATTACACAATAAGGAGACATGGCAGAGCGCTTGCGATCATGAAGAACAAAGGTGACTAGAGCTGTTGGTATGAGGAATCCTGTGCGCTACTGTGACAATAGAGACAAGAGGCTTCCTTAGCTTTTCTCCAAAAACTGGGGGTCCTGAGATGAGGTGCTGGGCGTGCTCAGCAGGATCTACACCACATTTCAATGCAAGACTTCCTGGATACCCTTGCTATCCGTTTGTGAATTGTCATGCACATTGATCTGTTCAGAGTAAACAGACAGCACATCCTGGTCTCCAGGGCTATCCCAAGTTAATTGGCCTATCTTTAAGACGCATAGAAAATGAATAAACTCAGCAGTTAAATGCTGAACTCCTTTTGCAGGGCTGGGGAAGACAGAGGGAGTTAGTCAAACAATACAAACAAAACCCCCAAGTTACCTCCCCATTTTCTTTGGAGGCAGGCTGCTCTCCTAAAAGATCAATATTTGGCTTAACATAGCAGATTCGGAGCTGATACGTTAGGTGAAGTGAGCTGGCACCGGATCCTAGAAGAATAGGAAACCATCACCCGAGGAAGACCATTTCTGTGGCTCTGATAGGACAGGACCGCAGCTCTGTCTGACCTTGTCGTTACCCAAGAGCGTTGGCCTTTTAGGGGAGGCTGGCGTGGAGGTGTCCCCTCTGGCTCTCTCCTAAAATTCAACTGATTACACAGCCATCTCCTATCCAGCTCCCACCTTGGACCTCGGATAACTCCCACCCTCTGTCAGGTATTGTAGGACCTGACGCTATTTCCAATCAACTGAGAGGGTGATCAAGCTGAACTCAAAATCCGAAGTAGCGCACGAGCTGCGCTCTGGGAGGAGCGGGCTCCGGGCGCTAATTAGTGGCGCTGTCCTTCAGCACCACAGACATCTTTGCGCGCCCGGAGTGCTTGGCCTCACCTTTGGTGAGATCGCCCCAACAGACTGGGACAAGCTCCTTTCACCTGGCCCCTCTTCCACTCTGCTTTTTTAACCCTTCTTCCCAACAGGCTGTATATTTTCCCTCAGTTTTCACTAGTCTTGGGCCTTTTTAGTGGCATGTCAACATGACAGTATTGGCCTGGCTGACAGGTTTAATATTGCTCATGTAAAAAATATATTTATGGAGCATCACTAGTAATTAAAAAAAACAAAACACAAAAGTTCTCAAATACCCACCGGGTAAAACGACATACTTAAAAAGCTATTTTACATTTAATGGGAGTTTCAAGCTTCCACGGTAACAATAGTCAAGTTCCCAAAGGAAAGCATTCTTTGTCCCTCCCTCCTCCCCACCTCAGTTTAAATGGAGCTTCACACTGGACATTGGGTTGCAAAACTTTCCATTTAAACATGAAAGAACCTACTGCTGTCTGCCAATATATTTCTCTCTCTCTCTGGAATCTTTAAATGAACTTTGAAAGAGAGGAAGAGTGACTGAAGAACATTTATTTGGTGCCATCAGAAGTGACTCAGTGTTTAGTGGTTCAGCTACTAAAGAAAACTGCAGCCCTGGAGCTGGAATTAGTCCTGGTGAATAGGCCACGTCTTATTAATTCGTATGAAGTTGGGATAACAGCTGGTCCCCCTTGCCTTGTATGCTCCTAGGGTTACTCAGCTTGCTAGGAAAATAAGCTTCAGAGGCACTGGATACAGTTAAGTGGGAAGCCAGCAAAATCTGCACTGCCTCGAGGCCCTTAAGATGTCATAGTTCAAAACCTTTTGTCAAAATGGAACATCTGAGATGCAGCCCCCTTCAGTGTCTGAGCCGAAATCAACAGCTTTCTACTCTTGTCCCCCCTTCCAATGCCATGGGTAACTCTGGATTCAGATGTTTTCTTCAACAGATGGGAACAAGAAAGCTTTATCCAGTGCAGTTAACACCACCTCCTCCTCCCACCCTCCCTTAAAGAAAGAAATGTTCAGGACATTTAGAAAAATAAGGGCAGCTACAATGTTGGTGTTTCATTAGCCTTCCCTGCAGCCTCAATGAATCCAGCCTTTCACAGAATCCTTCAAAGCCTCAAGCTAACACCATCACCTCAAATACCCAGGCTGTGGCTGGCACATTTAGGACTAAAAAAGACCAGAAATTCTGCTCCAGGATGTGGTGATGGGGAAAGGAGGTGTGAGAAGGATTTTTTTTTTTTTTTAATCTTGAACTTTGATTCTGTCACTCTTCTATTAGAGCTTTTTGGGGCACAGGCTAAGTTCAGGCTTCAGTGGAGGAAGGGAGGCTTTTGAATGTGGGTGTGTCTGTGTGGGACAAGAGTAATTGACTAAGAGAACTTGATTTCTCAATCACCAGACAAGGGATCTGATGTTTAAAAGCACCACCAGATCTTCGAAACAACATAATAGATAAGAAAAGAATGTTTTAACGTGTCCTTACCTCTTCTTATCACTCCACCTTGGCCATTGAGAACAAGCCCACACTGGGCTTCCACGGAGCCCTTAATAAAAGGAAAATACATAAAATCACTCAAAGAGGTATTAATAAGTATGACCCTATGAGTTAAGTCTTTCAATCTGTTCTGTCCCCGAACCTCATATCCACATAACCTCATAGTAGACATTTAACGCAACCACTGAGCTAGAGCAAGTTTGGCAGCAATCATAATAAGGGGAGGGGAGGGGGTTGCCAGAAAACCACAATCTAAAAGTTGTATAAATCTTAAGGTATGCATTTTACAGCACCATGAAATATTACACTTCAAAGGGCCTGAGTGCCTTTCATCTTGGCATAAGAGAATGAGAAACCCGTTGAGTCCCCATCAAGGCACATAGCACAACATATACAGTCTCCATGGCACTTTGTACATGAAGCAAATTACACCAAATGTATCAGGTTTGGCACTGTGGGTTTCTTGAGAGCTCAGAGGGATCACTTCATGTGGGAGATTTAAGTTACCTAATGAAGGTTCTCCTTTACCCCAGTTGGAGGAGCATCCTATAATACTACCCAAAATGGGGTCTTATAGAGGAAGCACCTTCAGGTTCACTCCCTGTAGACCTTCGGGGGCCTAATGGATTTGGGGGTCATTTGAATTAAGAAGGAGGTAAGGGCTTGCTGATTTTTTATTAAGAAAAATAAAAATTTCTCTCTGGGTGTCTTTCCCCCACTCCCTGAGTCCAAATGTGTTAAAGGCTCATTTTCCTTTACAAACAAACGAGGTATTGGACATGAAAGAGGCCTTGAAGGGTGTTAACCTACCCAACAGCCCGTGAAGAGTTAAGTAAATGCGGAGAGAGTCGGTGCATAATAAAAACCCACTTTACAAAACAACCTTTACAGCCCAGGCTCCCTTTCGCTCCCCCATTTTCACCATATTGAGGCAGGCCTGTAAGAGCCCCCTTTTCAAACCAGTTCACGAGCTCTTTCTTATTTGAACTGTTCTGCCTTAAAGTGATTATCAAATCAATATGAAAAAAAAAAACCTTGGAAAACTGGGCATAAATTAAAGCGGTGATGGGAAAAGGTGTGACAGTTTCCTTTGTTGGCCATAGCAAATCTTTTTAGGGGACTCAAAGATGGAACTGAAGCCACAAGACCGTTTGCATCTGTTAGGCAGACTTAGACTGCCCTCCAAACCATTGGACTTTCACTTAAAATTCTGTGCAGGGAAAAGTATATTTACATTTGTTGCATTTGAAATGAGGCATATGCTGATGAATGTTTCTTAAAAAGAAAGAAATAAAAGGAGAGAGACGGGTTTCTCCCACACATCCCCTCCCCAGTTCTCGTTTTAAAAGTAGCTATGACCTTTTTCTTTCTATTTCATTCTGCTAAGTCCAGAGGAGTGGGGGAAAAAATAGCTTGCCAGATTTACAACTTGCTTCCTAAAATTATATATGTATATCTATAGACATGATATATAAATAGATCAGATACCGTACTCCTCAATTTCTTCTAGTATCTTGGAGCGTTTCTCTCAGTATCAATATTAATAAATGGGGGGGGGGGGAGAAGATTAAAAATGACTTTAAAAAAGCATATAGGCTGGGGAAAAAAGGTTCAAAATATCTGAAGTGAGGAAGGCAAAAGGCCACAAAGCTCTCCATGGGAATGAAGTCTCTCTCTCCCATTCTCTGGCATACCGCTAAGATGTTTATTTTCTTAGAAGAAACGAATCTTGGTCTCTTCACTTAACAAACTTTCCCCCCTCATAAGTAAAACGTTGTTTGGTCAGATGACATTGCATAAATGACCAGTTGAATGGCACTAAGTCGAAAATTGGATAAACTACGGTGTTCTTTTGCACGGGACTCTTCCTTTGTCTGGTGCTTGCAAATGTTCTAATCCTCCCTTTTGAAAAATGCCCGGCTTTGTGTCTGGCACAGAAAAAAAATTTGTACAGATACAAAAAAATCAGCAGCAGACGTGGCTATTAAAAAGAGTAAATAGGTTTTAGTTGAGCAAAGCATTGAATGGCAGATTTCTTTCCCCCCTGAGACGTAAGGGGATCCTTGTGAAAAATGTAAAAATGCCCGGAGCGTATAAAATTATTTCGTGAATACAAATGTAGAAAGTCAAGGTTTATGAAGCCAAATCTTTTTTCTTGTGTGCCGATCCTGTGGCAATGGCTCTTTGTTGGGATTGTAAGGGCTTTCGCTGTAATTTTAAAATGATCCCATGCTTGGAGGTAAATGAGGGGGAAAGATTTTTTGTGCGCAACGAGGGTTCCCTGACGTCTCCAACTTGGGCTCTTCACGTACCTTGCCCGGCTGGCTTTGTGGCGACTGTGGAAAAGGTGGCCAGCTTTGTGCGGACTGAAAAAGTAGGGACTCACAGATAGAAGTGGCTGCATTTTCAGGCAAAAGAAGTTACAAATTCATGTTTTCTGGGTTCTTTTTTGGACATTTGTGGGCTTATTTGTTTGAAATGGGGCTGTGATGATATATTTACATAATTATAAATTCTATTGTTAGAAAGAATATGCAAAATACGCATTAAAAAAGTAGGAGATATCTAGTTGAGTGATGGTCTCCACAGTATCTGATTTCCTTTCTTTCTCACTCTCTCCCTTACCTATTTCCTCCCTCCTCTCTCCCCCTCTCTCTCTTCTCCTTTTTTGTTTTTCCTCTCTCCCTTCCTTTTCTCCTTTCTTTCTCTCTATGTCTTTTTTTTCTTTCTCTCTCTATTTCCCCATTCCCTTCTTCTTAAGGAGTTGCATCTTACATAAGTTAATGGGTTGGGGAAGAAAAATAAAGTTGCAAATGAACGGGTTGGCAGGATTGGGTGGGCCTCAGGCAAAGAAATTAGGCTCAACCCCAGGCCCTGGCAAACTGCCTTGTGCAGATTCTTTCATTGGGATGCATTTTTTTGAGTTTTTCATTTGTTATTCTTCCCTCTCCACATCAATCCAGTATCTTTGGTGAAACTTCTAGCTAGAGCTCAGGTCCCAACAATGTCTCCAGAACAAACCAGCTCCTTCAATTCATAGTAAGCTCCCCACAGCTCAGTCCGGGGACAAACACCTGAGACCCAGCAAAGCGCCAGACTGAGGTTAGGATTGGTCACCCACTTATCGGGTCTTACTCTAAGTCTGGGAGTCTCAACCCCAGCCTCCTAGATCTCCCCTGCCGGATCCCCTCAGGGGCCACAATCTGGATTCACCAAAGACTTCCCTGCAGACCTACGGAAAGTGGGGGCCTCCGCTAGCAGGACTCCGGAGCGTGCAGGTGCAATGCCTTGATCCAAGGGGAGAAAACGAATGGCACACGCCTCCTCTAATTGTTTTGATAACTTTCCCTAAGTGCTGTGTGTGTGTGTGTGTGTGTGTGTGTGTGAGAGAGAGAGAGAGAGAGAGAGAGAGAGAGAGAGAGAGAGAGAGAGGGAGAGAGGGAGAGAGTTGGAGAGCCGGCTTACAGTCAGAGCCTCGACAGAGCGGGAGGGGGAGGGCGCAGAGGGGAGGGCCAGACAAATTCACTGCAAGCTTATTTACCTGCAAGTCGTCCGCTCCCGCGGCGGCCAGCCCGAGGCTGGGCCCTGGCAGGAGCCTTTGATCTGGGTGCATTCCATACTGAGAGCCATGACTCATGAGGGACAGGTCGTGGCGGCGGTAGGCATCGAGGCAGCCCAGCTCCCGCCTCTGCTCGTCCAGGCAGGACGACTTGAGCGCGCGGGCATTGTGCAGGTTGATGAAGTCGGCGGGCTCCCCGTGGTGGATCTGCTGGTAGTACTGCTGCGAGTGGTGGAGCGAGTTCAGGGAATAGGCGTCGGGGGTGACGGCCGGGTGGCTGTGCTGAAACTCGTAGTGGAAGGACTGGTGGTGGAGCGGGGTGTACTGGTGGTTAGTGGAGAAGTAGGGGGACGCGAACTCGGTGCCGGTGGTGGAGTACGTTAGAGGAGAGGAGGAGGAATAGGCGACGGTGGAATTGGCCACGGACTCCAGGCAGCCGAGCTGCATCAAACGGTAGCTGTTTGATCCGTCGTGACGTATCTGGAAGGAAGAGGGGGAAAAGGGAGAGCAGAAAAACTTGAGGTTTGTCATGGTGCCACCGAAGCGCCACTCTCCCGGAGCCGGAGAGCGCGCGCAGGGCCCGGCCCGAGCCACAGCCCAGCAGCCCGGGTTCAGCGCCTTCGCCTGGAAGCCTCCTGGCGCTGGCGGACTGGGGGTGGGCGGCCCCGTCCTCACCGTCAAGAGAGGGGGAAAAAAGCCCCCACCCTATATAGGTGCGGTGACACCACACACACACACACACACACACACACACACACACACACACTCACACAGCCCCTGCCCCACTCGCGCGCGGGCTTCGGGGAGCCAGGTCTGCCACTGGCTTGGGGGCCCGGGGAGCAGAACCAGAGAGTCCACCGGCTCAGATCGCCTCTCCCCTCCAGCCGGACCCCAACCCTGAGATCCTGCCGATGTCCTGGCCGGAAGGTTTGGCCAGATTGTTCAAAATCATGGTCGATGTATTTAAAAAAAAAAAAATTACTCTGTGCACATCGTTCTGCTTGCTCATTCCCTTACCCAGTTGGGGCAAGGCATCAGAACCCCCTTTCTGCTTCACTTTCTTAGAATAAGCCCATTCCAAAAGGGGCGCGCTGTCCCCCCTCCTCCCCTGTCCACCTACCGTCTCCCCCCATCAATCTCTTCACTTTGCCTTCCTGAGTACCATTTCTCTATCTCTATCTCTTTCTCCGCGCCGCCACCTCCTCCCTTTTCTTTATTATTAGGATTATGTTTTTCCCCCTCATTATGGCAACTATTTCTTAGCGTGGCACAGTTGCCCTTCCTGGCGACAGATGTCATAACGAACTTTCTCCCCTTTCCTTCCTTAACTTCTCCCGAAAGCCAGATTATAATTAAACATAACGGTCCAACATAGATTAGAGACAGGGGAAGCTGCCACCGCCGCCGCGCCGCCACTGCCGCCACACACACACATACGCGCGCGCTCAAAAAAAAAAAAAAAAAAAAAAAAAGTAATAATACCTCGGCATCGTGGACTAGTCCCGGAAAGGTAGTTGACATGTTGGGTTTCTCCGAAAGCTTACGATGCAGTTTCCCCCTCCAAAAAAAGAATCCGGGGGGGAAAAAAAAATCCAAACTTCTTGTATTTTCCAATTTTTTTAAAGGAAAAAAAAATGTTCTATAGATAGAGATCTAAATTGTAATGGCTTTGCCCGGATCAGATAGCTCCTTGCCTCGTACCCACTTAAAAACCTGTAGGAACAAATTTTTCCCTCTGCACAAAAGCAGCTCCCTGGAACAGATTTTGTACTTGCTGAGTATTTCTTTGGCTGATGTCGTAGGTCCCTTGGTAATATAGAAGTTTTGAAAATTAAGCATCAGCACTGAGAACTGGGAGGACAATAGGCAGAAGAGATTTATCCCAGGAGACAAGGAATAAATATTGTATCTTCGCCTAATAAGGAACTGGAGGTTCTTTCAACATTTTTATCCATTTTTTCCAACCTTTATCATGCTTTTCTATACCGACTGAGGTGGGGACTCGTCTCTGCAGAGAGAATTTGCACACATTTTATTGTGAAGATAAAGATCGAGCCCCCCTCATCCATGTATATCAGAGATAGAAACATATATTAATTAAAGCTTCCTTTTACACGAGTAAGTGTTCCTTCCTATTGGTTCCACTCCCTGGATGCTGAAAAAGCTGTTTTTGTTTTTCTTTTGCAACACGCACCAAACCAATTTCATCCAGATTGGACTTTCTGCTTTTACACGAGTGGAAACAATACTGCTGTTCCCATATTTATATATCGAATTTGGGTTCTTTCCCCTCTTTTGGAAGGCGGTGGCTTACACTTTCTGCAGCTTTTAAAAGAAATAACCATGATGGATAATCCCACGTTCCCATCATAAAGAAACATTGTAATGGGCAATATGTTTTAGGAAAAATACAAGAGAATAAAGACTTGTGACAAGATTCCACATTTAGGTAAAACGTTGTCTCTCAAACCCCAACTCTACCCACTTTCCCCCTCTTTTGTGCGTCCCTTCCCCTTCAGAAACAGTGCCCCCATGAGGTGTGGGGCTGGGCCCTGTAGCAGGGGCATCAGGTATTTGAAAGCCATTACCCCAAAATAACCCTTACACGTTTGAAAGTTGTATTTTACAAAGAGAGGTCAGAAAGGAGGAAGCACACAACCGCCTCTGGCTCTTTAGTGGGTTTCTCGACTTTCAAGGAGTATTTAGCTTTACTTCATTCAAAATGTGGCTTCTTCCTCCAAGTTGTCTAGCGCCTGGAGGGGGTATCGGTGGCTACATGCCCACAATACTGAGGCTGTGAAAGGTCCTCTCTCCAGACTCATCTGCCTCCTAAGAACTGGCTGGCCCCGCAAAGTCATCTCAGAGATAGAAGGGGTAATTTAGTCTTAATTGCCATTTCATTTGGTTAGCTTTTAAGTGTTTAAACTGAGAAGGTGTCTTAATCATAAGCCGCAGGCAAACAGGCATGTGGTTTTCTTTTCTTTTCTTTTCTTTTTTTTTTTTTTAGGTCGGGGGTTTGGGAGGGTTTATTAGGATCTGCTCATGCAGGCTAAGTGGGGTTGTCACTCAGCACCCTCTGTTTTATACAAATGGACAAAGGCACACGACAAGAATTGAAATGCACTGTCTGAGATGGAGATCCGCGATGCTTCAGCCCTGCGCAAGGGTCAGCAGCCAACACTGGCTCTCCTTTTCCAAGGTGCGCACGCACCCCCACCCCCAAATTCTTGAAATTCCATATTTTGGTCTAAGGAAGTCAGGAGACAGAGTCCGATGAAGATGAAAAGAAGGCCTAACTTGATCTTTAAGTGGGAGGGGTAGGAGGAGCGCAGTTGGCACCGAGGGGCTGAATCCCAAAATGCTTGCAGCGAAATCTTTTGTTTGCCAGGATTGGGTGAGGCCTCTATAGTCTACCCACTGACGAAGTAAATGTCCTCTGTGCCATCTTGCTTGGTCCCCGCCCTTCCCCAATGACTTTACGCAGAACCCCTCGCCCCTGGAAGAAACAAACCTCCCGCAGGAGAATGTGTGGGGCCCGCAGGTTATCTTGGGAATTGCCCGGCGCGCTTTTTTTGGTGGATGATGTTGGTTTCCCAGTTAGTCCAACTCAAATGGAAAATGATGATTCCCCCTCCCCCACGCCCCTGCTGTCAGATACATCTTCATTGAAGGCAAAGGGACCTTTTTTTCTCGGCTAAGGTCCAGGAGGCAGACGCAAAATCCTCTCCCCTGGGAAGAACCAGGAGGAGGCTCAGGACGTCGTGACCGCCTGCTCTGCCTGCAGTCCCCGCGCATTTGGCCCGGTCTTTCTCCCTGTCCATGAGGACAGGCGCACGCAGTCCCTGAGCTTCTGATACTCTCTGTAATGAGCTCAGGCCTGGCACCGAGTACAGCCACCGAATGACCTCTGGTTGTCTCCTCTGAACACTTCAGGACATCACCAAAGAACTGGCAACCGTATCTCTCCATTCCCCTCCCTAGTCCAACCCTGTTTTCCCCGAGTCACTTCTAGGGACCGAGATAAGAGGCGCCCAGGGCTGCCTTTAACTGTGCTTCTCCTTCCCTTCTCCCCCAGAAATTGGAAAGTACAGATAATGCATAACGAGAAACACTTGTATTTAGAGGAGGCGAAGCTGGGAGGGTAAAGTGCGTCTTTTTAAACGTAGGGGTCTACTTAGCCGGGACACCACGTCTCCTTTTGGAAAGCACTTCTGCCCCCACCCTGGTGTCCCGGCTTCCCACACCAGAGGCTGAACCGTCAGGAGACTCCATTTGGCCAACTGCTCCCTCTCGCCTCATCCCAACAAAAATCTGTTTGTCCCTGAAAGAAAAGTTGGGGAACGCATCCGCGCCATATGCACATACTGGTCAGCACTCCCTTCCATCTGCTCCAGGGTTGCTCAGCGCGCCCCTTCTCTAAAGAAACTCATGGAGGCAGGTGTGTGGTGTGCTTGGTGTCTGTGTGTGCGTTGTGCGCTCGCGGGATTTGTTTCTGACAGACATTCCCCCCCTCCCCGCCCCCCGCCCTGTCTCCCCTTCCCACCCAATTAATAGTCCAGAGCAATTAATAAGTGCCATCTTGCTTGGCCCAAAGGCTAATTTCTCTTTCTCTGCGCGGCCTCATTGGGGAGCGGTTGGCCACACATTCTCCAACGGGTGTGTGTGTGTGTGTGTGTGTGTGTGTAATTGAATTAACCAGCTTAGGCGAGTTGGAGACTGGTGACAATCGCCTGGGGCTCCCTCCCTCGGGGAAACCCATAGTGAGCTTCCCAGCCTAAGCCCCAGGCCAGAAAGGCTCCCGCCCACGCTAGAGAGCTCATAAAAGGGAGTGAGTGACCCCGCCTGTCCCACACCCTGGAGAGGGTCTTCCTTAACACCCAGAGCGTCTGTTTCTCCATTTGGTTCCAGGCTCCACACTCTGGGAGAGATCGTTCTACCAGCGAGGCTTAGGAATCTGCAGAGAAATCTTTGTATCTATCGTTATTGCTTTGGTTATGATCCAGAGCTAGAGAAGAGAGCTTCTGAATTGTTTCCTTCAGTTCAGACGCTGGTGTGGGAAGCTCTGGTCCCTTCTTGAGCTTCCAGGCTGATATCCAATCTTAAAGTTTTTATCCAGTCTTAAGCTTCCACACTGAAAGAGTCTGCCACCCATCGCATGGTTGAGGCTGGTGGGCAATTACCAGCAAACAAGTGCTGGTCCCAAGTTTTAGTAAACATATATTTCTCCCCCTCCTCCTCATTCCTACTTGGAATATCATTTTCTTCTCCAAATGGGTTTATTTGTTTTTAGGTAGCCTGAATAGATGTTTCTCACAAAATTGCCTAATACTAAGTAAAGTGGAGTAGTTAAGGATTGCACTTATGTGGGCATTTTCAAACAAACGTATTTCCTTAAGACATATTTCCATACATTGATCAACCAGAGTGTCTTCCTACATCCCCTTTTACCCTCCTTCTTTCCTTCCTCTCTTCCCTCACCCGCTCCCTCCTTTGCTTCCTTTCTATCTTCCTTCCTCTTTAGAGGAAGCTAAAGAGGTTGAATCCATTAAGCTTAAGGCTCAAGAGAGCATGTGTGCATATTGTCTAAGAGTGAACTGTACTGTGCCCTGCTCCAGTGGGGCATGCAGTTCCCTAACCAGACGTGAGTTTGCACAATAGGAGACAATTTTCATGACTGCAAAGACCCTGGCTCTGTATGGGAGAGCAGTGGAGCACTGGAGATCCACTATATTCCTAAGATGTTCTTCCCACAAAGCAAAACAGGAGGTGTAGATCTGAACATCACTACCTGTCCTTACGCTCCCAAGCCTCTGTCTTCCCAGGGCTTATTTGGAATGAACAGAGAGAGCAGAGATACCTTTAGAGAATTCAAAGAAAGACAATGGATGTTGTTTCCTCTCTTAGTGGTGTCTTGGTTCTGCTGCCCACTGGCACCCTTACACCACTCTGTGACTCTCCTGGCCTCTGAGGCCACCATCCTGGATGGGTTTCTAAGACAAGCTCAGCCTGGAGTCTCCAAGAGCTAACCTCACAGGGAGCTCTCAGGGCCCTCTCCCAAGGGGCCAGAGTCCCACAGTCACTCAGGATTTTAACGACCTGGAAAGGTCTTCTTATTATTTTTCTATCTGCCTTCCTTTGGGCAATCCACCCCCAACTCCCATTCCACCTCCAGCAACAGAAGGGCCACTTGGGGTAAAACTTTACTAAATTGCAAAAGGAAAAATAGAAAACCACTTTAATATATATATATATATATATATATATATATATATATATATATATATATATTGTTGATTTTTTTACAGAGAGGAAGGGAGAGGGATAGAGAGTTAGAAACATCGATCAGCTACCTTGCACACCCTCTACTGGGGATGTGCCCACAACTAAGTAACATGCCCTTGACTAGAATCAAACCTGGGGCCCTTCAGTCCGCAGGTCGAGGTTCTAACCATTGAACCAAAACCACTTAGGGTTGGAAGACCACTTTTTAAAAGAGCTTTGGGATATTTATAGGAAATTAATATTTCTGACAGACACTCCAGTCATTCCAGTTTAAGTGTTGCCATTGATTTTTAAAAATTCCTTTCTCCACCTCTCATCCCCCCAATCCTTTTTTTTTTTTTTTAGCATCTTGCATGACCCTACCTCGCCCTCTGGGCTGTTTGTCGAAAGCCTAATACAGGATCTGTATTCCGTCTTAGCCTTGCAGGCTGGACAGGCAACATGGATTCCATAATCATACAGAGAAAATGCATTTGCAAGCAATTAAGAAGTCTTGCGAACATATTAGTTGAAAATTAAATGGAAGAACTCTCCTGACTTGAGATTTCTCTTTGATAACAGCAGAACTTGGAGCTGAGGCCCTCATCTGAGAGGACAGACTCAACAGCCTTGGAGTTGGACGCTGGAGGGGCGCGCACTTTCCCAACTCCCCACCCCCTAGCTTGGGGCGCCAGCACCATAGCCTTGACAGCCTCAGCCTCCAGCTTCCAAGGGGCTCACCCCGCTCACCCCTGAGATCAGGAAGTGTTCTCTCAGCTGGCTGTGCTTTTGGGGGCAGGAAGCCATCCCTTTGGCTAAGGTCTTGCTCTCCCAAGGGATACTTGCCTCCTTTCGCTAAGAAAAGCATGCTCAGAAGGGCCGTGCTCAGTCCTCTCTCCAGTCCTTCAGTTGTTTGACCTTGAAGCAAATAGAGGCTTTTGAAAGTTCACTTGGAGCCTTGGGTTGCTAGGCACTTTTTCAAGTATTGGCTCATTTGCTCCGGACAACACTCCTCCCCATGACTCAAGTAGGGAGGACCGTGAAATTCTGGGGCCAAAATACTGGTAACAGCAAAGCCAGCAACAGCTAAGCTGTACGGGGCACTTACATGCATCAGGCCCTGTTCTGGTCTCTTTACAAGCAATTCACCCTTCCAACAACCCTACGAGGTCTGCATTATGTGGTAAGTGTAGTGCCTATTTATACTGGCACAAGGCAGGTATTCCTGCAAACAGGGTCACAGAAATGCGTGTGAAAGTGAGGTGCAAAGAAATAGGGGTGATTGCCAAAGTCACGCAGGGCTTTAAAATCTGTGATTTGGGCTTCCAATTAAAAAAGTTTTTTTTTTTTTCCTTTGACAGCTCTTGGCCTCTACTGCTACAGATACTGGTAACTTGTCCTCCTTTTATCCATTCCTCTCCAGAAGCCTCACAGAAAATACACACATGGAGGCCCAATAGGTTTCTTTTGCAGTAAGGGACTTGCATTGAGTGGAACTTTTCCAACTCCCTGGCTTTCCTGATCTTATCCCTCTCTTTTCTGGTGACTGACACTGCCTGCGGGGAGGGGGGAGAGGAGTGGGGCCTTCCAAGCTTGTCCCCACTCCCCTGGCTGGTTGGTCTCTGACTCTATCCCCCCCACACCCACCCCCACTCCTGCAGTCAGTGCTTCAGCCACCCTTCAGATGGATCAATCGATAGAAGGGATCCTTGGAGGCTGCAGCACTCACCAGCGCCAGGCCTCAGGGGGACCAGTAGGGCCACCAGACATTCCATTAATTTATTTTTTTCTTTTCTGGCTGGGGCAGCTGTAGCTTTGTATATCCAGTGCTGGCCTCTGGGACCCCATAGAAACGGAGGTTGTTAGTTGTTAGGCAATAGAAACACTGAATCTAGGACCATAGGTCTTGCGCTTCAATCCCGATTCTACTGGATTTCACTTGTAAAATGGGAAAAAATAATACTAACAGCTCCGTTAGCTGTTGTGAGGCTTAAGAGATTGCAGACCTGAGGGAAGTTTTTGGAAAGGAGGGTGTTGTTCAGGAGGTGACTGGGGAAGCCTGATTAGGGCATCCTTGCCTCACTACGGTTCATTTTCCTGGCCCTTGGACAGATGGCACCAACGTAAATAGGGCTGGGTGAGACTTCAGAGGCCACCAGATCCTACCCTTTACAGAAGGGTAAGGTGTAATGTCACACGTCTAAGCAAGTGACCAGGCTGGAGCTGGAACTCAGATGCCTGCATCCATTCATTCCAAAGCCTCTCATTCAGGACCCAGGAAATGGACAGCTCTGTCTTCCTCCCAGAACTCAATTCCATTTCTTTCTTTCTTTAAAAAAATATACTGATCACCTGTCTCTTGCACGCCCCCTAGTGAGAATGGAGCCCACAACCCACAACCTACAACCCAGGCATGTGCCCTGACAGGGAATCAAATTCAACCATTTTTTGAATGGCTAATTATTATTTCCTCCTGGCTTAATTAACATTTTGGTCTTTTAAATTTTGAATTTCATTTCTTCTGTCTCTCTTCCCCCCTCCCTTTCTCAATCTCTCCCTCCTTCTGTTTCCCCCACTGTTATCCCCACCACCACCCCCAAACACCTTCCTGAGAGTCTGTTCTGTTTTAGCTCCCTCTCCTTTACTCTCCAAAGATTTATCTCACTTTTGCCTAAATATCCTGGGCATCTTCTCAGTGACATGAGGGTGGGGTGAGTGGGGGAGGGGTGAGGGAGATGCTTGTCCAGTACTTCAAGTTCTGGTCTCCCTGACCTTCTAACTACCCTGTGAATCTATCTTGTTGCCAACCCCAAGCCCCTGCACTTCTCCCCATAGCAGCCTTGTGGAGCATTGTGACAATCAAGTCCTCCAGTTACTTTTGTGTGTGTGTTTTTTTGTGTGTGTGTTTTTTGTAAAAGAACTGTGACTGCCTTTAATGTCAATTACCCCAGCAGCCTCTCAGAGGTTCTGTTTATTTTTCCATTGACCTTTTTCTTCCTTATGTACTGGAACAATGCCTTATAATTTTATTTATCTTAATCTCTGGTGCAATCGCCCTTTTATTCCTCAACTTGGCTGTGCTAGTGTTTGCCTTTACACTTTCTTGACTTCATTATGTAATCTTGCCGAATCTCCTTGCTCTGTGCATGCTGTTTAGACCTCATGTCTGTCTTTTACTTACCCTTGAAGAGTTTTGTTTTAAAACTCCTGGTCCATTCATATTTACCTTATTCCTCCCCCCCCCCCCCCCGCAATTTCTCTGCCATGTGGAATGTCCAGGGATATTGTCCAGAAATTTAACAGTTCTGCTTAATTACACGTCTTACCTAACTGGATATTCCATTAATTTTTTTTTTCTGCTATTTTTGGCAGCCCTCTTTCTTTCTTTCTTTTTTTAAAAAAATATATTTTATTGATATTTTACAGAGAAGAAGGGAGAGAGATAGAGAGCCAGAAACGTCGATAAGAGAAAACATCGACCAGCTGCCTCCTGCACACCGCCCACTGGAAATGCACCCGCAACCAAGGTACATACCCTTGATCAGAATCGAACCCGGGACCTTTCAGTCCGCAGACCGAAGCTCTACCACTGAGCCAAACCGGTTTCGGCAGGCAGCCCTCTTTCTAAGTGAGTTCTGGATATAGGCACCATATGGGCATCAGATAACTGCTAGGATGAATCTCCCTCTTTTGATTTATCTTTGATGATGAAGAATGCACATATTCTGCCAGTGATTGGCTTTGTCACTTCAGACAAGTCACTTAACCACTCTGTTCTTTCTCACAACCAGGTTGGATTAAATGGGGGTAAATATATATGAAACAACTTGCAATTGATAATGTATTTTTAAATGACTCAGGCATGAGTTATTTTTGTAAATTACTGTCCTCCCACAGGCCAAGCCTTCTCATTGGGTTTGTAGCCCTAATAGTGATGAAGAGTATCCCTTCTCTTCCATGACCTATCCTTTCCAATGCCAAATTCTGGTTTTTCTGTCTTCATTGTAGACATTTCTACTGATTTCCATGTCAGAGGACCATGTTTTAAAAGTCTAGATGCAGAAGGGGACATATTATTCTATTGTCATGAAACCCTTAAGGGAAACTATAATGCCCCCCTCCCCAACCCCCACTCCTCTCTATCTTCCAAGGATCTCTGAAAAAGATGGAGGTTTCAGCCACATAAACATTTCACCACTCCTGCCCTTTGGTAATCCTCTCTCCATCACGTTCCTCTCCTGCTCTTAACAACTCACTCATTTTCTCTGTCTTCACACAAAGCATGTTTTCTGAAGAAATGACCATGAAAAAGAAGACAGCCCACTCTATTGCCTCTTGGAGTCTCTTCCCCTTATGGGTATCCTGCCAATATGGTTGGGAGTAAGTCATGCCATGGAATATCCATTTTAGGTTTTGTGAAGTATGGCAGTATGGGTTTATGCTTTGCTATCTTTTAGATGTAAAAGTAACACCCCTCAAGCCCTCCTTTTAGGAGGAATTAGAGACTAATTCTAGCATTGAGACTTCTCTCTAGTACAGGACATTGAAAACACATATAGACTGTGATGCATTAAATATGGGCCATATACTAGTATTAGACATATCTGTAATGAATGCAGACATTCTGCTAAATAATACAGTGTAAGGTTCTTTGTATGAGTGAACACTATCTACTTCTCAAGTATTCACGTGCCAGCAGGTACAGAGAACAGGTTTCTTTTGCTAGTTAAATACGTTGAAACAGCATTAGTCTTTTAGGAGTGTGTTCTAATAGAATTGCTGAAATTTAGACAGTGACAAAATTAAGCACATGTAGGTGTTCTGCCCTGGTACATTCAATTTGGACTTAGAGGAGGAGGCTCTTCCATTAATTATCTGGACTCCCGCGGTGAAGGAGGAATAGTAATGCAGAATGTCAGAGAGGCATATTTAAAGGTACTATCCATGGACAAAGTCAAGTGTGTCTCAGCTATAGTTGACAGCAAAATTCAAAATCCTTGATATGTAGAAATGGTATACCTTGACAACGTGCTTGTTTGCCATGGTCATATAGATGATGGTAGCCAAAATAACCCAAGCTTTAAAGAGGTCTGGGATTTCAAATTGTTCACTCTAATATTTTTCCCCCTTTTCAAAATCAGCACAACAAAGACCACTAAAAAATGTGTATTTTTCCAGAGAACATGGAACCTATTCATACTTCCATGGTTAAATAAGACCACTGGCCTCTTAGGAAGTAAGTATAGAAAGTTCATCCTTTTCCTCTCTGAGTTAGAATATCCGGCATGAGACAGAGGCTGTGCTATGACTCTTACTAGGTTGGGAAGAATGCCAGTTAGATGGTTTGGAATGACAAAGGTAGGGTTCTTCTGACACCATAAAATGTATTTTTAGGAAGTGATTCATTGACTGGACATTAAAAACCTGCTAAAGGACAGGGGGATGTTTCACTTACTTAACTGCTTATGCAACTCCACCCCAATGCAGAAAATTGGGCCATCTTAATACCCAATTAAAGAACTCTTTACCATGAAATCAGTACATTGCATTCCAGGGAAAGGAGATAATGAAAAGAGAGACCAAAGAAAATCCCTAGCTTCTTCTGAGCAGCGAAACTTTACAAAACCTTTTTCATTCTATTGAGAAACATCTCTCAATATGAGTCTCTAGCAAATAGACACAATCAGTTTCAGATTGTCTGTTTTATGCAGGAATACTTAGTAACATGTTCTCTGTAGAAATGACCATGTATTGAGTACTGTTGTGAACTAAATTGTGCTCCTCAAAATTTATATATTGAAGCCATGACCCCCAATGCAACTGCATTTGGATATGGGGCCATTAAGGAGGAAATTAAGGTTAGATAAGGTCAAAAGGGTGGGTCCATAATCAATACAATTTATGTTCTTATAAGAAGAGGAAGAAGCACAAGCAATGTGTATCCATAGAGGAAAGGCCATCTGAGGACATAGCAAGAAGGTGGCCATCAGCAGGCCAAAAAAAGAGGCCTTTGGAGAAACCAAACCTGTGGGCATCTCAACTTCAGGCCTCAACAATTATCAGAAAATAAATTGCTATTATTTAAGCCATCCAGCCTGTAGTATTTTGTTATTGTAGTCCTAGCAGACTAATATAAGCATTTTGAAACAAAACAAAACATCAAAGCAAAATCAGAATGGCCCATGACATCCAGGATTTGGACTTGTGCTATCAGTTAGAGTCTAGCTAGACCATGGTGTTGGTGCATGCTGGCCTGACAGTCAGATCTTGATGTTCTGTTGAATACCAACCACCACTCAAAACATCCACAGTGCCACTCTGTGACCATAACGGATCAAGATGAAAATAAGATTATGTTGTAATCAGGTCTGAACACAGAGAAAACATTAACTTGTCCAAACCAAATATGAAAACGCATCTCCTTCCTAAATGCTGCTTCTTTAGTGATTACAGCTTTAGTTTTAGTATTCCCACTCTAGAAAAATGTATTGAGGTGAAGTTTCTTTAAGGGCACTCAATCCAGTGTGAACCTCTGCTTTTTGTATCATCCTTGAAATCACCCAACTGAAATCCAAATCCTATAAGTCCTTTGTCACACAGTTTATTGAAATGTTCCATGGCTCCCCATGATGGGTGTCCTTCATTACTGCAAGTTATGAATCCATTTTATTTTCTAGCTATGGGTGTGCATTTGGTGGTCTTTTGCTCTAAGGCTGGCAATTTGAAGTGAAGCTACTTCAAATTGAGATGTGTTGTAATTATAAAATACACCCCTGATTTTCAAATACTTAGTATGAAAAAAACAATGCAAAATCTGTCTATATAAAAGCTTAAGCAACCATTACAACCAAATGACCAGACGATTGGAATGACCCATCAACCAGTTGCTGTGATGCGCACTGACCACCGGGTCCAGACACTCAATGTAGGAGCTCTGACAGCCAACCTCCTGCAGCCCCCCTCCCCCATTCCCAGTTGGCTGGCCAATCCCCATGGTCCTGATCAACCCCAATCACAGGCTAGGCCAAGGGACCCCAACCTTGCATGAATTTGCACACTGGGCCTCTAGTATCTCATGATTTTTATTGATCATATTTATAACATTTTAGATGTATTAATGAATATATTATTAAATGTACAATCATCTGTTTCTTTAAAAAATGTTGATACTAGAAAATTTAAAATTACTTATGTGGCTTCGGTTTTATTTCTGTTGAACAGCATATAATGTCCCATGACAATTCTGATCATGAGCAGCTTACTCTTTTTTTCTTATAAAAGAGTTTGTTAGTCAGATTAGGACATATTGCACTGTGACAACAATCCATTTAAAAATCTCAGTGGCTTACCACAACAAAAGTTTTTTGTGCTATCAACCACACAATTCAAGTGGGTTTGGATACCTCCTTAGAGGTATCCTTGGAAGCTTGGGGATTTAATGAGATCTTTATCTCTGCTTTAGCCGATCTAGTTACATGTCCCTGCTTAACTAAAGGATGGAGCGAGAGTGCAATCTTTCCATATGCCCAGAGGGAGGGGAGAACTGAAAATGAAGAACAATAATGCTATTTACCATAAGGAGGAAATGTAAATGCAAATGCATGTTCTAGGTCTTAGCTTAACATAAATGTATGACTTTCACAATATGCCTAATATACTTTATTAAGGGACCTAGCTAGATTCACAGGACATCAGCACTTATGTTGAACATACTGTCAAAAGGATCCTTACATTTTCCAAACTATATGACATTTTCAAATGAATTCCATGTGTAATTACCAATAACTCATAGTTACTGACATCTTCTTCTACCACAATGAACTTTAAAACAAAGTTGGAACTTTGTTTCAAAGCGATAGGTACTTAGATTAAATAGCAAATAAACTTTTCAAGATCATTGATCATTTTAAGTTGGTTGTCAGGCTCTATATATCTACATATATTTCTATTTCTATACACACACATCTATGTATGTACACACATATATTATTTTAGTCAACAAGGTTTAGTAACATTAAGAACAAATTGATCCTAGAGATTTCATTAGTTAGAATCTTACCACTGCAGGAGGGATTCCTAAAATGCAAGTGAACTTGCCTCTATTTTCAAAGATCTCCTCCTAGCATCAGGAAAGTTGTTTGTAGTAAGCCCAGGGGAGGGAGGAGGGTCTGACAAGCTTTCTCCTCCTACTTTGTGGCTGAACTGAGAAAACGTCTAGTAGAACTAAACTTACCGATACAGATTAGGAGGTTAATTTCTGGAGGAAGCAAGCCTATGATTGTGTGGAGTATAAGAAAGAGGGGGACTCAGCACTTGATCTCTTACTTTCCTCCTTGCCCACCGTCTGCACTGCCTCATAGATTGTATGCCTCCAGCGCACAGCCTAAGAGAAAGGAGCTGTCCATTCAGTACCATGGCCACGTGCAACCTGCCCGCCAAAACACAAAGAACTGAAATATTAATTAAAAAAAAAAAAAAAAAAAAAAAAAAAAAAAAAAAAAAAAAAAAGCCAATCTGCTCAATCCTCCGCCCGCAGGCAGGCTCTAACGGAAAACCGCATATGCTCCCCCTTTCTCCTCAATAAATCTTCATGTGGGCATTAAAATACCTAAAAGGATTAGTCACTAAATGCTTGTACATTGGCTTTAATTCGCAAGAAGCTGTATGTCACAGGGTACCGTTGGAACTGCAGTTTAATCTAATTTGCAGTGTTTGCGTAAATGCTTTATTTCTTTTGCTGATTGTCACAGAGGATAATATTAATGTCCCAAGTGTCCAGAGGGAGAAGGTTAACACACCAGCACAGAAATGAGTGGGATATTGATTGATGTGTGAAAATATCAAAGCTTCTTTTAAGGTAAAACACAAAAAAAGAATAAATGGAAGTGTGGCTTTTCCTTCTCAAGCTGAATTTATTACTATTATTTATTATTTGATCTTAAGGTAATAAAATGTGTTTTTTAAAAAGGATTTTTGCACTTCAGTTGGATATGCTGTCCTACATACTGCATTCAAAAGCTGTCTATATGGGAGCAGTGAACATATTCTTCAAAGGATTTAATTGCAGAATCATTCTTATTTCCTTCTGAGGAGTGTCTATCTTCCTTTTGTTGAGTTGTGTTAGTTCTTTATATATTTTGGAGATTAACCCCTTATCAGATGTGTCATTGGCAAATATGTTCTCCCATGTAGTGGGCTCACTTTCCATTTTGATGATGATTTCTTGTGCTGTGCAGAAGCTTTTTTAGTATCATTGCTTTCTTAGTAGTCAATCAGGATGATGACAATTTATTTGTCATCAGAATTTTGTTTTACTTTGAAAAGACTAATTATATAAAATTTAAAGTATTTTGCTACTCAATGCTAGTTTTTACACTTCTCTAGATGGTTTAACATATTAATTCTCAATAATTTATTTAAATTTAAAATAAGCAATCAAATAACTAGTAAGCACCCATTATATATATATATATATGATATTTATTGTTGATAGTATTACATATATCCCCCTCCTTTTTCTCCCTATTGCCCCCCTCTACCTGGATCCCTCCTCACATCAGGCCTTCACCATCCTATTGTCTATGTCCATGGGTTATGCATTTAAATTCGTTGCGTAATCTTTTCCCGCCCTCTCCCCTCTGCCCTCTGAGATTCTTCAGTTGCACCTATTATATTTACATCCATTATTTTATTAGATAGTGAAGAAGGCATTAGAAAGTGATCAAAACATAATTTTAGTATTTGGGGAACTAGTTGAAGAAGCAGTATTCACATATAAAAAAAGTTAATAATATGAAACCAATTATAATGAATGAAAAAATATGGTAACAAAATGTGACATTATGATGTGAAGCAGAGAGTGTGGTAGGTTAGTTTACTTGTACTTGGTGAAGAGGAACATTCTGTTATAACACAGTCATAGCCTAGGCATTGATGTGTAGCATTAAAAATTATAGTCCCAGAATCATAAAATTTATTCACATTTTCAACCTATAATTCTTCTTTACAGAAAAAAAAATTTCCCCACTTTTATATTAGAACTTGGCTATCATTTTGTTCTTCATATGGAACTTTTTTCTTTTCAGGGAACTCATGCTTTCTTTGCTCTACAGAGGAAATGATACATTCAAAGCATAAACCTGAACTTCCCATGGGACTGCTTGGATGGTAACTGGATAAGAGGATTACATTAGGGCAGAAGTTCAGGCCATATCATATCAAACCTGATCATTTTCAGACTAGCTGTGCAAGGTAAAGACTTCCCTAAATAAGAATAATATTCTCATCACTGAACAGTAAGTTGAGTTTCTTTTGAAGTAAACTAGCAAACAGAGTAGCAAACTTAGAAATTAGACTGGATCTGGAAAAGTTGAGGGGAATAATTCTTAATTAAAATATTGACAATGAAAATATGTGAACCATAGAGCCTAGCCAGTGTGGTTCAATAGTTGATTATCAACCCATGAACTAGGAGGTAACACAGTGCCAAGGTTTAATTCCTGGTCAGGGCACATGCCTCGGTTGTAGCTCGATTGCCACTAAAAGATGTGTAGGAGGCAGCAATCAGTGATTCTGATCATTGATGTTTCTCTCTTTCTCTCTCCCTTCCTCTTTCTGTAATCAATAAAAACTATTAAAAAATAAAATAAAATAAAATATGTGAACCATGGAATTGATTATACAAGTTTTTAGGTTTAAGGATTTTGTTTTTTAAACAAACACATCATTTCAAATGCACTGGTAATTCTAAGGAGAGAACTTTTCTGGGAAAATTATCTACAACACTATTTAATATCATCTGTCATCTATAAAAATACACAACATTTACATCTAATTTGTATTTTTAACAATTATTTTGAGAAAGTTCTTGCTATAACAAATGGATTTTTGCTAATGTATTCTGTCTGTTACATTTTATACATATTTACAAACTCTGAAAATATAATTTAGGGTAAAGGATGAATAATAATTTAAAAAATATTCATGTGCTATATAATAGCTTTTAAAAATAATGTTTAATTTGTAGTCATAGATTTCAAAATATGTGGTATGTTCCCAGACTCAGTATACATACATAAAAACTTAGTACCTGAGTTCAGGAATATAACAATACATTACCTGAAAGTCTTAAAACTCATCCATCAAATCTTTTACATGCTTTACATCAAGAAGTGTGTGTGTGTGTGTGTGTGTGTGTGTGTGTGTGTGTGTTGCTTATTCTTGAATCTAGGCTGACTATTGATTCTTTTTAACTAATAGAATGTTGTGAAAGTAATACTGTATGACTTCGCAAACTGAAAAAAGTTCTACCTGTAGACTAGGACACTTGCTTTCAAGCATATTAATTTCTTGTTTAGCCCCAAAAGTCCTATGATGTTCAACAAAACATTAAAGTTTGGAAGAAGCAATAAGTGATTGCTAGGGTTTTGTCATATTCTCCATGCAAAATTTAAAAGTAGTTCAAAGAGGTCATTTTTCTTCTGTTTCTTCCTATTTTTGTGCATTTGTGTCTCTTTTATTGGATGCCATCCACTGGAGAATTAAAAGTCTCTATTATAATCCTTGGTTCAGGTGAAGGTGAGCAAAAGAATACAGCTATCTTTAATATATATATATATATATATATATATATATATATATATATTGATAAAAGCTTCTAAATCCTCTCTGTAAAAAATAATTTTATATATATATATAATCCTCTCTGTAAAAAATATAAAATTATTTTTTACAGAGAGGATTTTTAGAAGCTTATTGAAAACCAGTTATTTATAGTTCAAAGGTGGCACCTTTGGGAGCTTTCCTGTAACAATGAGTTCAGACCCATCAACATATTCTGAGAACTTGTTGTGAGCTATACACTTTGTTAGTCACTGGGAGTAAGATGCAGCCTCTGTCTTTGGACTAATAGATTAGTCAGGGTTATGGCAGGAAAGAGACTTCAGCTTAGTTTAAATAAAGGATTACACTTTAATGATGTGGCTAGGGTTAAAAGAAAGAGGATGTTAAGTTACCCAGAGAACAATTATAGGAGGCCATAGAAAAAGTAACAGTAGGAGACCATTGCTAGAACTGAAGAGAAAAATCAAGGAAATGTTGTTATTAGAGACTCGTGAGAGCTGAGACATTTGGAGAGTTCTCTGAGAAAGAGTGCAGGTCAAGGTCATACACAACTTCTGCCAAAGATATTGTATCCTAGTTACCACCCATTGACCAATCCAAATAAACAAATAAATGGCTGTAGAGTCCAAATTCTGGCCTATAGGGGAAGCCTACTGGCCTTAGAGAAGGAAACAAAGGGTGAAAAATAACCTTTTTTTTATCTCATAGGAAGCTAGTTGAGATTAACTAGCATAAAAATTTTACAGCCTATTTGGGAGGTGGGATTGTGGCAGGGATCACATGTGTGGGTAGACAGAATATAATTTTAGGAATGTATTTTAAGTATGTTAAATCTACACTCAGAACCTAAAAATCTACATTCATTATTAAATAGGAGAGGTAGGCAGGCTCCCAGGCTGCCTATTGAGTCAATAGATAAAAGTCATCTTAGTAGAAGCATGTCAAGGGAAAGCTACCCATTACTTATTTAGTTTAATTTTAGAGTGACCAGCTACAACTTTTATTAAGGTAATTCTGACTAAGAGATTGGATGCCATGGTTCCTTCAAAGATTGCCATATACCACAACTAGCATATTTCATAACTTAATATCTTACCTGCAAAGACCTAGTCAGGATTTATTTATTTATTTATTTATTTATTTATTTATTTATTTATTTATTTATTTTAAAAAAATCTTTATTGTTGAAAGTATTACATACATGCCCTTGCTCCCCCAAATGACCTCTTTTAGCCTGCCCTCACACCCTTGCCCCACAGGCCTGCACCACCCTATTGTCAGTGACTATGGGTTATGCATAGAAGCATACAAGTTATTTGGTTGATCTCTTCCTACCCTCCTCTGCCTTCCCTCTGAGGTTCCACATTCAGTTCCATGCTTCTGTATCTCTGGATCTGTTTTGTTAGTCAATTTATTTTCTTCATTAGATTCCACATATAAGTGAGATCATGTGTTACTTATCTTTCTCTTAGTCAGGATTTATTGCTACAAGAAACCCAAAACTGATTTTAGGCGATTATGCAGAAAGGGACGTTCCTGAAAAGATTTTGAGTGGCTCACTGAATTGCCAGGAGATTGAATAATTTGGCTTGGTGAACAGAGAAGGTAAAGAAGTGTAAACCTCTGCAATAAATGATGCCTTGAAACTACTTCTGGCAAGGGCAAGTCTGCTTCTCTACTCAGTGGGTACTGGAGGCTATCCTGTATCATTATTACTGCCTCCAGCAAGATCCTCTACCACTCCTGAGTTTTGTTTTACTAGTTCCTGAATCAAACCTGCTGCAGCTGCCTCTGACTGGCCAATCCTAGTGTGTGTCTTGCTTAGCTGTAAGAGAGGCCACAAAAGCAAGTGTCTAGGTTTTTTTTATTCCTCCTCCCCAGGACACAGACGTATTAAGACCTACAAAGTGAGGAATTTTTAAAATGTAGGAATGGGATGAAAATACTGGGAGTCATATATTAAAAAAATATTTACCAATATAGCTATATTTCTTCCTTTTTAAAAAATATATTTTTACTGGTTTCAGAGAGGAAGGAAGAGGGAAATAGAAACATCAATGATGAGAGAGAATAATTGATTGGTTGCCTCTTACATGCTTCCTACTGGGGATTAAGCCTGCAATCTATGCATGTGCCCTTGACTGGAATAGAACCCAGGACCCCTCAGGTCAGTGCTCTATCCACTGAGCAAAACTGGCTAGGATGGGAGTCACACATTTTAACTTCAAGTGGAACACATCTATATCCTATATATAATATATAATGAATATAAATATAAGTATATACCTAGAATACATTTTTGTATGTGCTATATATATGACTCAAAATGTATTTTTAGGGGTAAAAGACAATGACAATTACTAATTGATATTCTGATTGACCTATCAATGATAAGATTGTTCTTTTTATTTTTTTGTTTTTAAGAATAGTTTATTGATTTTTAGAGAGAGAAGAAGGGAGAAAAGAGAAACATCAATGAGAGTGCAACATCAATTGACTGCCTCCTGCATGCTTCCCACTGAGGATTGAATGAGCAACCTTGACATGTGCCTGGACCGGAAATTGAACCAGCAACCTTTCAGTGCATGGGATGACGCCCAACCAGCTGAGCCACACCGACCAGGGCAAGATGGATGTTTTTTAAAAGTCCACAATTAATACTGGCGCAGAGCAAATCAAATCATTTAACACTTATATAAGTGTCTATATCTAATTAAAGAGAGAAGTACAAATTATGGCATCCCAAGTCTTTCTTAGAAGGTCCATACATGGTTGATAAATTTATACAAATTTCACATTAAATCTCTAAAACATCTATTCAACCAATAGTATAGATTTAGTTTTAAACCATACACATTATATATTTTATACTTCTTAAGGTACATTTCAACACTATGCCTCCTACAAGGGCTTAATTATCAATACACTAGCAACATTTTATTTGTTTTCCAACTCAAATTAATTTATGAAGATGTAGGTTTTCCTTTGTTATCTTGGGATCTGGGCCATAAACCAGGAATTCAATGTTTACTTTTCTCATGACCGGTTTCAGGAGTAATTGTTAGCACTATTTTTCTTTATATGAAAAAAACAAAACTTGAGTTATATGCTCCAACTGCTTGCAATCTTGGCTATGATCACACAACAGTAAGAAAATCTCATTTCATTTAAATAGGGTAGGCAATGCTGAGGTCTTTAAATTTCATTTTGAGCTGACACTGAAATATACAGAGAGTAGCTTAGATGCAGACATAATATGTTGGAAAAATTCATGTTTAATTTTTATGCGAATTAACAAGGATATCTCCTTTGGAATAATGATTCAGGAGTGATTTGCTGGTTAGAGAGACAATATGCTTCCAATATTGGTTATTCAAGTTTGGAACAGTTTTCAGAGTCCAGTTTTAAATTATTTCTGAGAATGTCTGGTGGAAGGAAACTGAATTAGAAAGAGTATGATGAGGGAAATTCATTTGCATCCCATGTATAACAGCAAATCAGTTGGATGACATTTAAAAGAGGATTAAAGCTGATTTCTTACAAGCTGTAGGATAATCAGATTTCTGAGCTAAAACAGAATTAGGATTTTCAATCCATTTATAAAATATGATCAGAGCCCTCACAATGCATTTGCTTCTGCATGTGGGATTCCTCTTTCTTTTTATCTGGTTCTTCCTGATAGTTTTTAATGAGAGAGTGGCTAAGGATGTGTTGTTCCGTGTTGGTCCTGTTGCTGATGTACAAACTCTAGACAAAGTAGAGTTTGTACACACCATGGTTCTGCAGGCTCTATTTACTTGAACAGCATAGATCTTTGCCATAATAAATATTAATTTAAAGGCAGAAGTACACTATTGAGCCAAGCATATTCCTTGAGTGAGTAGCAATGTGACCATTTTCATGATGTCAATGCAATGTGTACTTTTGAGATCCTGCCACTCCCCTTTTGGGAGCTCTAGATGCTTAACTGTCATGGATCTCCTTGGGAATAGCCTGATGTTCCCATTATATTTTCTCTCTGTATTTGTCAACTGTGACTTTGTTCATGTTAAAGTAAAAAACGAATCTTAAGTATAATTTCTGGCTACTTTCTTTACAATGAGAACCTTTACCCACACTCTTCCTTTTTAAATTGCTATACAATTAGTATTGCGTAAATTTAAGGTGTGCCAATATGTTGGTTTGATATTTATATATTGCTATATGATGACTGCCTTAGCATTAGCTAATGCTTCTATCATGTAATTATCACTTTTTTTGTGGTGAAATCTAATATCATAGGAACTTTAAAGTTTATAATACAGTATTGTTGACTATAATCATATAATGTACATGAGATCTCCAGAACTTATTTCTTTGCTAGTCACAGCTTTGTATCTTTACACAACATGTCCCCATTTCCCTCTCAGCCTCCCGTAACTATCATTGTACTCTCTGTTTTTAAAAGTCTGGCTTTTTTTAGATTCCACATATAAGATATTACATAGCATTTATCTCTGTCTGACTTATCTCACTTAATATAATGCCTTCAAGGTCCATCCATGTTGTCACAAATAGTAATGTGTTGGTTTTTACCATACCCATTCTTTCTTTTAAAAATTTCACCTTCAGTATCCATTGGTGTGACATGATTATTGTTCACCACATATTCACTCCCTTTACCCATTGAGGGAAGAGTGTATTTTACTGCTCCATTTAATGTTGGCTTTGGCCATATGATTAAAATTGGGGATCAAGCCTGCAACCCAGGTATGTGCCCTGATGGGGAATCAAACCATGACCTCCTGGTTCATAGGTTGACACTCAACCACTCAGCCAAGCTGGCTGGGCTGGCCGTGTGACTTGCACTGATCCATGGAATGTAATAAATATCTAAAATATGCGCTCAGAGTTTTGCTTTGCTCTTGCATATGAGATTGTGTCCTGGTGGCTGCTGCCCTTCAGCTTGATCCCAAAAGAAACCGATCGAATAGGCCTGACCAGCCAAGCCTGCCTTGAGACTTCTGGAGATCAGCAAAACTCCAACTCCCTTGAATGAGAAAGATAAGTATGTGTTGATTTAAGCCCCAAGAGTATGAGATTTTTGTTGTGCAGCATTATTATGGCACTAACTGACTATACAAGTGGATAAAGTAATTTATTTTATGATAGACACATCAAGACAAGGAAAAATAATTTCCAGAGTATAAATGAATCACTAAGAAGAGACTGGGACTAACTGGTAGTTACAAAATAGGCATGAGAAAAAAGCATAGGGAATATAGTTCACAGCATTGTAATAACTATCTAAGGCACCAGGTAGACAATTGAATGATTGGAGGGAACACTTTGCAACCCATATAAATGCCTATCCACTGTGTTGTACACCTAAAACTAATACAAAATAGTGTTAAATGCAAAACTGTAATAAAAAAAATAAAGAAATGAAAAAAGTAAAGGTGTAAAGAAAAAATAAAACTATACAAGAGAAATAGAAGAGACTGGGTCTATAACTTTGTTTTTTGAGAGTAAATTGCTTGTTTTTTATTATTATGGATATAAAATCAGTAATTCTAATTTATGGCACTTCTCGACATAATCTTTATAATAAACTTACCACTCACTGAGGTGATTTGCTTATCCTACACATGTCTCCTTCAAAATACATGGTTTAGGTCTGGTTGTGAAATTTTCAGACTTATTCATAGCTTTCATATAAATTGCAAATCTTGATATCTTCTTAAATTATATTCTTTTAAGATTCTCCCATCTCTCTAATCACTTTAGTTATTTTTTTATTGAATTTCATCCAAACCTTTTCTTCAGGGAATAGTCCTTATTTTGCACCAGAGTTAAATACCACTTTCACTTTTGTTTCCAGCTAACTTTCTGGAAGGTCTCCAGAATTATTCTGAAACTTCAGGCCTTGGCAGGCACTCTTAGAGGAACTTCAACAGACCTGCAGTATTCAGCAGCACTTAGGCCACATTTTACCAATGACTCATTACTTTTTCTAAGGTAAGTTTCCAATCAAATTACAGTGAGTTAATTGATGTTCTCTCTGGTAAGGATACCCAGAGTACAACAAGATTTTGTTAGTGTGATAATGCAAATAAATACAGAAGGGGCATCTCTAAATAGCATAGGTACTTTCCAATCACTCCCGACAAATGTCATGTAATAAAAGAATTGTAAGTACATCCTCATCTGAGCTTATGTTTGGTGAAGGTCAATGGTCTAGAGAAAGTGCATTGTTTCTGCTTGACTATAGTCATCTTTCAGCCACGACAGAAACAAGAGAGGACATAAAATATATTGGCAGTAGTCAGGTGGAATTCATGTTTACTCGGGCCCATTAAAAGCAATTATATAAAATGGAAACCAGAGCAAAATATAGCATATAGGTTGGGTTGGGCTGGGACTTAGTTCGGGGTAGGCTCTGTGAATTATGGTTTATCTGACTTCCCATTTTTTCAGTGGGAATGTGCTGGGGAGTTTGCATAGTGATGAAGTAGGCCTTCGAAAGTGTGTGAGTAGAAAGTAGCAAGGTATATATAGATTCTCTCTTACACTCCCAAATACACATGGCCCGTGTTACCTGTCAACTAGACTACTTATGTATATGTTGATTTCCTTGAGCCAAGTTTTCACAAGCTTGTGATTGGGATCTGAGGACTGAAGACCAGTCACGTGATAATATCAGCACATTATGTAGATTTTCTTTTTAATCCTCATCCAAGGATATGTTTTTAGAGAGAGGAAGTGGGCTAGGGTGGTGGGGAGAGAAACATTGGATGTGAGAGAACCATCAATCTGTTGTCTCTTGTACATGCCCTGACTTGGAATCAAACCTGCAACCTAGGCATGTACCATGACTAAGAATCGAACCTGCAACACTTTTATGTACAGGATGATGTTCTAACCAATGGAGCATCCTGGACAAGGCTAGATAGTTTTTATTTTCATCCCCTTTCTTGGCTAATTACAAGTACAAATAGAGCAGACTTATTATTTTTAATAAGTTTTAAAAATCTATTTTTATCCATCCTGGGGAAAATATAACTTTTAGTTAATAGTTTATATTCTTAAGAAAGGCTACACCTTCTATGAAAATACACACTATGGGACAGTCATTATATGGTGGCTTGCCATTTATGGAGGCTGGTACAGGAGTTCAAGGCTTTTCCTCACCCACCTGGGGAAATGCCCAGGAATGTAACAAAACAAAACAAAACAAAACAAAAGAATAGATTATAGTTCTTTAATCCTGAAAAAGGAGTACTGCAGAGGTTGGAGAAATGATTCTCAGCATGATTTTTAGAACTGTGGCCACCTTAATTGGAATTGGTTTGGATGAATTTAGAGGTTAAACACATATCCTGATGAATTTCGTGCAAGGTTATGTAAAAGTGTTCTTATACTGATTTCTTTTTCTAGGAACAGCAGGGGCCTTGGATCATTTTTTTTTTTCCTGCCACTCAGGTTTATAACTAACTGGAGAGGAAAAACCTGTAGGAACTAAAGGGACATTCTTCTTCCTTTCCCATCTCTCCAAGGAGACCTTCAAAAAATAGAAACTCAACACCACTGGACACCTGCAATTTATTTTTGTAACTATAGCTAATTTCTGCCTGTGACCAATGACCTTATATCTTTTCTTTCATCTTCCTGTACACACCCCTGGACAATACTCTGAAAAGGAGGTGGGAGGGTCCTTTGATGGATAAAAGAAAGACCATCTACTAAACAATAGATTCAACAGCATCTTTGAAAGAAGGCGATGTAATGTCCAGAGGAAGGGTAAATCACTACAACAAACAAAAGTAACACATTCTGCTTCCCCCCAGTTTCAGTCAGCAGTGCCCCATTTTGAGCAGCACCTCTGCAATTCAAGAGCTCATTTGAAACCAGGAGAGTTTAGCCCTTTGGATTCCAAACTTATTTCATAGTTCTTCTTCTTCTCCTTCTTCTTCTTTTTTTAATCTTCTTTCTTTCTTTTCCTAAATCTCTCCAGTCATTGCTGAACTTCAGTTCTCCACTGTCATCCTAGCAGCTTGTGTTCAGAAGCTTCCCTCCAGGCTAAGAAATCATCAGAAGGTGGCAAACATCTTCCCTCAAGAAAATAATGAGTGAGTTACTTTTCACTTAGCATTTATTTACATTATAAGATAAGACACTGCTAACCAAATCACAACTGTGTCACTTTTTAATATCCAGGATGTGGAAAATCTAAATTTAACTGTTCTTGTGCTCATGACTTTTATTTTTCAGACCCTTCAAGATTTAAAATGCTAAAAATCTGCAATAGTAATTAAATAAGATAATCCATGAAGGCAATGTCAAAGTAGCAATTCTTCCGTAAAGAACAATAAAACTGTTGTGAGGTCGAACCCTGGGTTTAAAATAAGACCACCGAAGGCTGATGATTGATTAAAAAAGCAGGCAAGGCCGAAACCGGTTTGGCTCAGTGGTAGAGCGTCGGTCTGTGGACTGAGGGGTCCCTGGTTCTATTCCAGTGGGGGGCATGTACTTTGCCTGCGGGCGCATTCCCGGGTGTGTGTGTGTGTGTGTGTGTGTGTGTGTGTGTGTGTGTGTGCGCGCGCAGGAGGAGGCTGGTCGGTGTTTCTCTCTCATCGACGTTTGTGGCTCTGTATCTCTCTCCCTTCCTCTCTGTAAAAAATCAATAATATATATATATAAGCATGCAAGGATTTATTGAAATAAACTGTCCAGGATGGCCGCAAGAGCACCACACACAGGTGGACTCCACAGGACCGCACCATTCCAAGGGTAGGCAGTACCTTTAAAGGTTCAAATCACAGGAATTTTTCTTTGTTCTAAATTCTAAATCCTAAACATTACATTCTAAAGATTTGGGTCAGCTCAGCAGGGTCGTTCCCAATCAGATCCTGCTGGACATTGGAATGTGGCCCTATCTTGCGATAGTCGAAAACACAAAAGCAAAGCTCAGAAGTTATCTACAGTTTCTATATCTGAAGGTTACTGAGTCAGTGGGAATCAATCTCCTGTGGTCTTGGTCCCAGGCAAGGGAAAATTGCCTTAGCCTCCAGGTCTCCATCTGAAAGCTAAGGTAAATATCCTGTGTTTAATCAGGTGCAGGAGCCAGACAAAAGGGTTAAAATTCAAACAACAGTTTTTTACCAAAGTATGGTTGCCACTATATTTCAAAAATAAGTGAAAGAGAAATTCTTAAGTTTTATTTTACTTAGTGACCAAATCCTTTCTTGCAGAAAGTTATATAATTAGCACAAGCATTTTAAATGGTTAGGAAATTATTTTATGATATAACAAATGGTTTGGATAGGAAATTGTAAAGATACTTTACAAAATAGTAACACATGATCTACCAGAAGAAAGAAACTTCCATTTGCCATCTGTGCATGTACTAGGCAGGTGCTATATGTTTTGGTGAGTTATCTAATTTTCTTTTCTTTAGTCAGTCAAGAGAAAATTCAAATGATATTTAAACTGCTTCCTCTTTTGTCTATCTTAGAGAAAAAAATTCTAGTTTAAGTCTGTAGCAAAGATGAACAAGCATTATTTCTTTTAAAAAATATATTTGTATTGATTTCAGAGAGGAACAGAGAGGGAGAGAGAGATAGAAACATCAATGATTAGAGAATCATTGATTGGCTGCCTGCTGCACGTCCTACACTGGGGATTGAATCGGCAACCCAGGCATGTGCCCTGACCAGGAATCAAACTGTAACCTCCTTGTTCATAGGTTGACACTCAACCACTGAGCCATGCCAACAGAGCTTTTTTTTTCTTACAATCATTATTTCTACAAAATTTTCACATATTAATATTTCTCATTTTCAAGAAGCAATTTTTCTCCAAACTATTTTAAGTATGTTTATAGCATCCAGTTGTTTCCAAAAAGTTTATAGGGTATTTACAAATAACTCTTTATAAGGTATTAATTATAGAAAGACTTTAAAGGGCTCTTTTAAGCAATGCTTTATGAATCTGTTTGAGGCATTTAAAAATAAGTTTCACTTCTAAAACATTATCTCTAGTTAAACCTGGTGTTATTGCCACTCCCTTTCTTTCAATTCATTTATTAAATATATATTTAACAAGATCTTACTACATTTCAGAATAGAGCAGAAAGGGGAATTAGAAACTGACTGCTGGATGTTGGTGGAGAAGGATTGAAATTTTAGATAGGGAGGACAGGAAAGATATCATTGAGTTGACATTTGAGTAAAAACCTGGAGGAAGCAAGAAGGTAGCAAGCCACCTGGGAGAGGAGTGTTGTAGGCAGAGAAAGCAGCAGGTGCAAAGGCCTGACTAGGAACAGATCTAAAGTGCTCAAGGAACAGCTAAGGGGCCATTGAGGCTGCAGGGGACATAGCAAGGGGGAATGTAGGTCAGAGAAGTTATGAGGGACCTGATCATTTTGATGAAACTTTTTTTTTCTTGTGCTTTAACTTTGAGTGAGACAAGAAAAAATTGCAGAGCTCAAAACTAATTTGACATAATAGGATCATTCTGGTTGCTGTGCTGAGGATTTTCTCAAAACAAGTCCAGGCAAAAGAAATTAGCTATGGCAGGAATTTGGGTGAGAGATGATGGTGGTTTTGGCCAGAATGGCAAAGGTGAAGGTGGTTAAAAGTGGTTAGGTTTTAAATATATTTTGAAGATGTTTCTGATAAGATTTGATTACAGAGAGGGATGTGTGAGAGAGAAATCAAGAATGATTTCAAAGTTTTGGCTTGAGCAACTAGAATTATTGAGTTATAATTATTCATGATGCAAAAGCTTAAGAGAAGAACAGATGGAGGAAGGAGTTTATGACAGATCTGGAGATGTAGTGAGATTGAGAAGCCTATCAGACTTCAAAGTAGAGATATTAAAGAGGCAATTGGATGTACAGCTTTGGATATTAGGAAATAGGTTAACCTTCAAGGTATAAATTTTGAAGTTATCAGCATTTTGCTGAGTTTAAACATATGGGCCTGGTTCAGATAAATACAGAGATAAAAAAAAAAACAGAAGTCCAAAGCCTGGCATGGAGTCCGCCACTGTTTAGAATTTGGAAAGATGAGGAGATCAGCATAGGAGGTTGAGGAGGAATACAATGAGGTAGGAAGAGAGCCAGGAGAGTGTGTATCTTGGGAGGAAAAGTGTTTGCCCTGGCTGGGTTGGCTCAGTGGGTAGAGCATCGGCCTGCAGACTGAAGGTTCCCAGGTTTGATTCCGGTCAAGAACATGTACCCTGGTTGCGGGCATATCCCCAGTAGGGAGTATGCATGAGGCAGCTGATGGATGTTCCTCTCTCATTGATGTTTCTAACTCTCTCTCCCTCTCTGTAAAAATCAATAAAATATATTTAAAAATAAAAGAAAAGTGTTTTAAGAAGGAAGGAGTGACTAACCAAGTCCTTTGCTGCTGACAGGTCAGATAGGATGAGGACTGAGAATCGGCAACGGTAATTTAGCAGCTGGAGGTCATTGGTGACTTTGACAAGCAAATTCAATAGAAAAAGGGTAGGTCTTATTGGAGTAGATTCAAAATATGAAATTAAATAGTGGGTCAAGAGAGAGCTTTCTTTTTAAGATGAGAGAAATGATAACATGTTCCTACACAAATTGACCGAGCTTCATTCAGTGTAAAGTAAGTCACGAACACACTTTGTACAACTACTATAGAAATTGTCACAACACTTTTTTAAAATTACCAGTTTACATGTTCCTCAAATTCAGCAGACTATGAGCTCCTCTGGGACAAAAGATGAAAAATGCCGGCAGAGAGGGAGAACATGATGATTTAGAGAGCAAGGAATGACTGAAGGAATTGTTACTGAGGGAGCGATTGTTCTTGTGTTGGCGTGAGAGAATGACATCTATTGTACAAGTGGAAAAGTTGACTTGCCCAGGTGCATAAATAGCTTGTCCTTAATAATAGTGGGAAGACAGATCTTGTGGGTGCTGATAGGAATGCATATGGGAGCTTGTGGCTGTTACCATTGAAGCAGGCATGAAATAGAAACTATTGGAGGACTGAGGGGAGAAAATAAAGTCTAAAATGGACATTTACCAAATGTTACCCGAATGAACTCAGGGAAATGCAGTATGATTTCCAGACAGCACCAAGGGCCCTCTTGAGATTTGTGGTCATGCATTGAAAGTGAGATCCGTCAACATGCTTTTCTTCCACATGCTTTTTTTTTTTTTTTTTTTTTTTTTAGCTTGGATGAACTGCTCAGATTAATTATTTAAAATGTTTAATTTTTTTCCCATGCTAAATGTTGTGCACTGGGGAAATAAAAATGACTAGGAAATAGCATCTGGTCCACAGGAGTTCATCGTCTGCTGAATTTGAAGGACATGTAAACTGATAATTGTAAAAAAGCATCGTGAGAATTTCTATTGATATGGCAGTTGTACAAAGTGTGTTCATGACTTTACATTGAATGAAACTCAGTCAATTGGCCATAGCAAAGTAAAAACAATAACTTCAGAAAATGCTTATTTACTTTGATATTTGGCATGCCTGTGTGCAGTGTAACTGTGGCATTTGTAATGACTGCAAAGTGTATGCTTTATGGAAATTGTTAGGATTATAGGAAATCAGAGCTGGAATGAAACACATGATTCATCCCCTTTTGACTAATGACGAAGCTGGATCTCAGAGAGGAAAGGCAATTTGCTTAAAATGACAGGCCTGGTTACTCTAAATCCAGCCTCTTTCTGCTTTACCCTCAGACCAGGACTTCCCCAACCCAAGGCTCCGTGATAATTCTTATTCGTTAATATTTTAACTGGCCCTGTAGTGGATTTCTCCACTTTGCAAGTTCCCAGCTTTCTATAGTTTGAGAGCAGAAATTGCTCTGGTATGCCGAAACCGGTTTGGCTCAGTGGTAGAGCATCGGTCAGCGGACTGAAAGGTTCCAGGTTCGATTCTGGTCAAGGGCATGTAAGTTGGTTGCGGGCACATCCCCGGTAGGGGGTGTGCAAGAGGCAGCTGGTTGATATTTCTCTCTCATCGACATTTCTAGCTCTCTCTCTCTCTCCCTTCCTCTCTGTAAAAAATCAATAAAATATATTTTAAAAAATTGTTCTGGTTTATTTCAGAGGTTAAACTAGGAAAGGACTAAAGCAACTTAGAAGTGAAAAAGAGACAAAAGCAAGAGGAAAGTAGAGAACTCTTCACCTACAGTCACACAGGGGACTTAACTTGTCTCTAAATTTCTACCCGATATAAATATAACACATAATTAGTGGAGATTTATTATTTATTGTCAGACATTGTGTATCACATAAAAAAATACAGGAGGTCCTTACCTTTGAGGAAATTAAAATCTACGTGCTGAGGGAGAAATCCATTTGTCACTCTATTTTGCCTTTGTTCCTTTTGTAGTCCCTTCCACTCATATTCAGACTTAAAGAAACTCATAAGGGAAAGAAAGTGTCATATGTAATGAACTCAGTAACTTCCTCGGTAAATCTCTGAAAATATCAAGTAGATTTGGGTAAACAATACATAGTGGAAAAGAAAGACTTTTCCCCCCTAAAGAACATAGTAGAGACACATAGTCAAAACAGTCCAATTATTCAATTAGTTGACAAATAATTAAATTAACATTTTAAACAATTAAATTAACATTGAGTGTCTATTATATACCCTGAAAGTTTTAGAAGCTAATATTGCATGTATTAATTATTCATGCATAATATATAACATGAAAATTGATGGTTGGTAATAAGTTTACGGTAGGTGGATAAAGAATATTCTTTTAAAAAATATTTATTTTTTTATTTCAGAAAAGAAGAGAGAGGGAAAGAGAGAAACATCAATGATGAGAGAGAATCATCGATTGATTGCCTCCTGCATGCCCTCTACTGGAGGTCGAGCCCACAAACTAGGCATATGCCCTTGACTGGGATGGAAACAGGGACTCTTCAGTTCACAGGCCAATGCTCTATCCACTGAGTCAAACCTGCTAGGGCAATAATATTCTTAAAGAAGATTTTCTATTCATATAATTAAATAAGACTTTGATTTTTGTTTTTTCATCATATACTGCTTGTTAATAAAATAATACAAGTTGGATACACACACACACACACACACACACACACACACACACACGGGTAAAGGAGCAGTCTATGACTTAGTTTGGAGTGGAGATTGCTGGGAATTAGAGGGCCCAATGCCTGAATGGAGTGCATAAAAATCCCTTCTTAATGTTCAAAAACAAATGGCTGGAAGAGATGTTAATTGTTATTATTACTCATTTTTGGCCTGTGTTTCCCTATTTATAGACAAAAATACAAAAATTTAAAAAAACCATATCCATCTTGCACCGTTATTCTTGATTTTTCCTACTGGTGAAGAATCTTGCCTAGTTCTCCTTTCCTTTAATTGGTCCTTGGAGAGTCCTCTCAAACCTTTACAATGACATTCAGTGAACATTTCTGAGTGATGCCAACCCAGAATCCCTGTGATAGCTCACAAATTATAGATTGAACTAAAGCTGTATTACTTCTTTTGCAATGTTTAATGCATGAGTTTTTCTATTTGGTATGGCTAAGTTGATGACATACAATCTTTTTTCTTCTTCTTCAAGCTTCATGAATTTCTGTGAATATGGTTTAAAGTATGTTCTTTAAAAATGATTACGTGGCAAAGCTTTCCTTCTATTGTTTCCTCTGCACATGGTTTGAAGCCAAATGATTACGCACGGATGATGTATTTCTGAAAAAAGTAGAAATGGTCTGCAGCGATGGATTTAAGATTCTTAAAAGTCACTGCTTCTGCTTTGACAGATCCACACAAAGAAAAGTGGGTTTTGGAATATTTGCAGATCTCTTCAACATCTCGTAAATGAAATAAAGGGTGTCTTTTGGTGCATATATTACATCAACTTCAAACTATTTTCAGCCTTGAATAGATAGATTTTAGATGTAGAGGAAAACTTGAACAATATTTTTTATAATGAGGAAGGAAACACATTGTGATTTTTCTGTCTGTGTTGTCTATTCTTTAAAATTACTTAATGTATTGTGCATGAAAGCTCATTAAATAATGCACTCCTATCTCCCTTCTACTTATTTCTCTTTTTTTAGCATTTGTCATTCTCAGACATATTTTATATATGTATATTAGTTTTTAGGTTTACTGCCTTTCTCTAATGACTCAAATGAGAGCTTCAAGAAGCCAGGGATTTGGTTGATTTTGGTGATTGCTGTATCCCCAGTTCCTAGAACTGAGGCTAGGGAAGGAGGTGAGGTTGGCCCTATCTAAACAACACAGAATAGATTCTCCGCTGGAAACATTTTCTTTTTCAGGAATTAAGAGCTGCTAGACAGATAAAGCAACAGTTCACTACTATATTTGATTTATTGGCTTCTTAAGCCTTCGTGCTGGGACACATGTGTGTTCTTCTCCATATATGATTTTAAGAACTATCTGGTTGCAACTAACCATGCGCTCTCTGCTCCCAATGGGAGACACATCTTATTACTTCTAGCTACTGTATCTAATCCCAATTGATGATATATTTTCCTTGAGGTGTGTCCAGGTGTGACTCCACGTGATTTGACAATAAATTGATTATAATTTCACTGTCCCTAACACTGTGCTAGGCAGGAAGAATGAGGAATCTCTGCCTTGGCAGGGGAGACGGTTTCTTGGTAAGCCCAAGAGAAGATTCTTCCTTGTTCATGGTTTTCCATGATCACAACTGAAGTAGACAGAGAGGAATTTCTGTTTTAGAAACTGAGCCATTTTAGCCTCTCACCTTCTGTAAGTATGATTTGCTGGGGGGCAACACATAGAGAATTGACTCCTAGGCCAAGACAATGAAAAATGAGAAGCCTTTGTTTACCAAACCTGGCCTTCCCCTCTCTCCTCCCAATGCAAATCCTTTAAAAGTCTAATCAACTGCTATTTTATTGAATTCCTCTTCCACTGTCAGCTATCTATCTATAATATCTATCTATCTATCTATCTATCTATCTATCTATCTATCTATCTGTCACTCTTGATATTCTCATCTAATCCTGCTTCTTGAATATCCACTGCCAGCAAAATGTTCACCCTTGCTTTCTTCTGTATCTTCTGTTCCCTTAGAAACTGGATTCAGAACTCTTCCCATTTTCCTAACCCTTCTACCATTGGAGTTTGTCTTTGCCTGTTCCTTAGATCACCAGGAAAGAACAAGGCTGTAGCACCTGTCCTTAGGCTTTTTCTCTGTGGATGGCGTTTACCCTGTAAGTAATTATTGCTTTTGTCAGGTGCAGGAAGTTACAGAAGGGGTTTTGGAGAGACCTGTCAGATCATGCTCACCCATTTCTCTGGCTTTTCCCATATCACAGCTTATTTTTCCCCAAGGCCTCCGCTCTCACACCTACTTTTTCTAGCATTTTATTTGGCTTGAAACTGCCTTATTAGGCTTTTGCAAATTCTGAAAAACGCATGATTAATATGACCCTTAGCATTCTTGAATTTCTTGCTCAGAGTAAAAAAGACTTGTAAGAAAGACTCCTTCTCCTACTTTCTTTCTTGTCAATGAATATATCAGTCTAAAGTGTCTCCCTTTTGACAACATACAGTATTGAAGAAGCAACACAATCTAACTTTATATTTTTCTACCACACTTCTCAAGTTTCTAGTCTAGGTATGAATATGAGCTGCAAGGTACAAAATTCTACAAAATATGTAAGGGTAAGATTATTCCAAAGCTACCTACACTTTTTCTGAGCATAGTAAAAGAAGAAAACCATCCTAATTCTTTTAATGAAGCAAGCATAAATTGATATAAAAACCTGACAAAATTGTACCAAAAAAGGAAACTATAGCTCATCAATGCCAAATTTATAAAACAGATATTAGCAAGCAGATTCCAAGACCACTTAGAAATGCATCATGACCAAGTGGAATTTATTTCAGGAATGCAAGGGCATTTCAAAAGGAATACCATTCATATAATTCAACATATCAATAGAGCTAAGGAGAAAAATAACAATTTGATAAGCAAAAAAGCATTTTTCAAAATTCAACACTTAATAATGTTAAAAATACACAATTAATTAAAAAAATACTTCAGAGAGAAGGAAGAGAGAGAGAGAGAGAGAGAGAGAGAGAGAGAGAGAGAGAGAGAGAGAGAAACAACAATTGATGTAAGAGAGAAACATTGATCAGTTGCCTCCTGCACAGGGATAAAATACACAGCTTGGGTATATGCCCTCCCTGGGAATCATTCCCACCACCTTTTGGTGACAGCACAAAATTCCAACCAACTGAACCACACCAGCCAGGGCTACACAATCAATTTTAAATTGGTAGTTACTTCCTTAACCTGATCCGATATTCCTCTACATACACTCTTGCCTAAGTCCAAAAGAGTCAACATCTTACTTAATGGGAAAACACTTTTCTTCTCTGTTGAAGTCAGGAGAAAAAGAAGGATGTCCTCTATCTACTATTCAATAGAATATAACTCAAAGAAATAGAAACATAAAAATGTGACAGGGAGGAATAAAACTCTGTTTTTGCATATATTGAATAAATATGGTTATCTGGAAAAGCAAAATAATGGAAGCACTCCAACAAATGATAAAGAAATTTGATAAAATAAAAAATTAAATATAATTGATAAACCAATAGCCTACATATATTCAAATAATAACAAGTTGAAAGAAATAGTGGGAAATAGATTTCCTTTACAATGGCAAAAATAATATATCTAGGCATATTAACAAACTTAACAAGATATAGGTAAAATATGTTATAAAGATCTGTAAAGTATTTCTAACAGACCTAAAAAATACAAAATTACATATGCATTAACCCCCAGAAATTACTTTTAAATACCCCATAGATACACAGCAAAATGAAACAAAACAAAAGGAAATAAATTATGTATGTGCAAGGCTATTCATTGTCATACTATTCATAATAGCAAAAGACTGGGAAAAAAACCCCTAATGTCCATTGATAGGAGACTGATGAAAAAAAAATAGTACATTCATACAGAAGAGTTATCTGAAGCTGTAAAAAGGGATGGGCAAGATTTTCATATCCTTTTATTGTGTGAGTGATAGAATATACAGTTAAATTAAAAAAAGAAATGTGAGGATAGCTTGTATAGAGTGCTTTTTTAAAAAAAAATCTTTCTTTTTCTTTTTCTTTTTTGTAAAATCGAATATGCAATTGGAAGACTCTAAGATGTTCCCCAGTGATCTATTCATGCCTTTGGGTAATACTTTAAGTACTGGTGGTCACTGTGGTTTGTTTGTAACCAATAGAATATAACAAATAAGATGGGAGGTCATTTCTATGATTATATTATTTTTCTTTGCTTATCAATATGTAGGGGTTCTTTATATTTTCTGGTTTATATAGAGGTGGGCAAAAGTAGGTTTATAGTTGTTCATATGGAAAGAGATTTGTAGGTTATACTTATTACAATAGCTTTATTAATTCTGTGTTTCCCATACTCAGAACCATAAAGTTACTTTTGCCCACCCCTGCCCATACATGTACTTTTTACTCTCTTATTTATTTTATTTATTTCTAAAAAAAAACCCAAACAGTTGTTCTTAATTTTAATGAAGTCAAATTTATTACTCTTTTATGGTTAGTGGGGGTTATTTTTGTTTCTTTTAAGAAATCTTTGACTATCTGAAGGTTATGAATAGATTGTCTTCTATTCTAGCAGGTTTTTATTTTTAGCTTTCACATTTAGATTTATGAGCGTTCTCAAACCAAGTTTCCTTTGGATGTGAATTAGAGATCGAGACTCACGTTTTCTCATGGAGATACTCATGTCTCAGAGTCATGTATTGAAAAGGTTATCCTTTCCCTACAGAATTGAAATAGTCTTCTAATTGGTCTTTTTGCCTCTAGTTTTGCCTCCTCTAAAGTCTGTTCTCCACATAGCAACCAGGATGATTTTTATAAACTGGACATTGTATGATATTATTTTAATGCTCAAACTCTCTAATAACTTCCCAACATAGTCTAAATAAATTTAAAAGAATCCCGTGACTTATAAGAATCTATATAATGTGGTCCCTACATAACTCAACTCCAACTTTGACCTCGTGTCCAGTCACTCTTTCCATCACTCATTTTGCAATAGCCACACTGGCCGCTTGCTATTCCTCGAACTCTCCAGGTGTGTTCTGCCTCAGGGCCTTAAAACTAATGTTTCCCTCTATTTGCACAACTCACTATACTACAGTACCTTTAATGTCATTTCCTTAAAGAGGCTGCCTCTGAATGATTGCTCTGATGATCTATAATAACACCACTTCTGTATTCCTACACTGTTCTATTTTTCTTCATGGCATGGTCGACCTCTATCATCATACTTGTTTGATTATCACCTCTCTGGCTCCCATATTAGAATATAAGCTCCATCAGGGCAAGGACTTTGCTGTATTTACCTCTGTCTGCCAAACTAAGATACCACCAGAAATAGTAGGTACTCATTCAATATTTGTTTAATTATTGAATAAATAGAAAAATTAAAATTGTCAGTGTCATGAAAGACATGAAAGAAAGCAGAGAGAAGAGGATTTAAAATGCACTTGAAGCCCTAACCGGTTTGGCTCAGTGGATAGAGCATCAGCCTGCAGATTGAAAACTCCCAGGTTTGATTCTGGTCAAGGGCATGTACCTTGGTTAAAGGCACATCCCCAATAGGAGGTGTGCAGGAGGTAGCTGATTGATGTTTCTCTCATCGATGTTTCTAATTCTCTATCCCTCTCTTCCTCTATGTAAAAATAAATCAATAAAACATATAAAAAAAAAAGAAAAAAGAAAATGAATTTGAAGAAGGAGGAGGAGGAAAGAAGGAGGTGGAGGAAGAAGAAATAAAAATATATGAGCAATAAAATGGCAATATTGCATATATATAAACAATTGAATCTAAAAATCAAAATAAGTGATCAAGGAATCTAATGAACAAAAGAAACTGATGAATAAAATAAAACACACACACACACACACACACACACACACACACACATATATATATATATATATATATATATATATATATATATATATACACACACACACACACACACACACACATTACCTATGGATACAAACAATAGGGTGGTAAAGGCCTGGGGTAGTCCAGGAACCAAGTGTAGAGGGACAATGGGAGGGAAAAGAGGGGGCATCTGTAATACTATCAACAATATAGATTTAAATACAGACACACATACATACATACATAAAAGTTTTTAAAAATGCACTTCTCTTTTATCTTTGAGCTTTTAATTATCTTATATTGTGATGCTTCTGCTTCTTACATGTGCTTTGCTGTTATTCATATAGCAAAGTGCCGAAAGATTTGGTTCAAATCTTGATCCCATTACGTACAAGTTCAGTGATCTTTGAAAATGTCTGAGCCTCAACTTTTCTGTCAAATGAGAATTAAAAATACCTCCCTTACTGTGTCATTATTTTAGTAATATAAATAACTTATGTAAAACACCAACCCAAAGTTATTATGTAAGATTGCAAAAATTATAACTGTTTTCAATATTATATCATTTCATATTTATAATTTAAATGAGAATATCACTTATTTTCTAAAATATCTCTTTACGTCCTCCATAATTGCGAGTAGAATTTTTTTGCACATATTAAATACAAAAAAATGTTTGCTGAATAAATAAATAGATACAGACAGGCTCATAAGAAGTAGAATTACAACAGGAGTCTATTTCCTTCTTTATCTCTGTGTTTTACATTGATTTATTGATTAATAATGGAATTAATCTATTCTTGAGCTAATTACTTAGAAAAAATCAAGATTAAAAAAGTAATCCCCATTTTACACAATCTCAGTCTTCACAAAATATCTTTGGCTTCTTATTTCTTCTTTAACTTTAGAACTAGACCTTTTGATTATTCAATATGCACAACTGTATATTTCAATAGGCAAAATACATCTCTCTCTTCCCTTTTCACTTCTGAAACCTTACAAGCTGTTAAAATGTCCATCCCTTCTGCTCCATTTCCTCACCCAAATCCTATCACATACCATATGAATTTTTAACCCTAACACCTGTCTACCCACATGGTTCCAGAGGGGTAAATTAAAAAGCAGTAACAATAAAGCTCACACACATTTTAGCCCATAAAGTCTATAAAACATATTTTTCAACACTAATTGCCTACTGTATACAAAACCCCAATAATCAGAAGAATTCAAACTTTGTGTATAAAGATCACCACTTTTCCACTTTTCTTAGTTCCTGATCAGTTATTTTGATGCTCTTCAATTTGTTTAGCCTCAAAAACCTTGGATTTTATGCTTTTGTCTCATTATCCATGTACCATATAATCCTCTGGGCAGCAGAAAAAGCTACTATTATTCTGTGATACTTGCTTCTACCTTAGGGTGTGGTGTATGACAGGAAAGAATATTCTCAATTTATTTCATTAATATATAAATGCTTGATATTACACTTTTCTTATTCTAGTATTGAGTGTGGGTAGAGAAAACTTTAAAGAAAGCTTCTGTATAAAGCCCTAGCTCAGTGAATATTTGAATTACTATATACTGGGGATCAGTTAATGGCTCTGTAGGAGGGTACCTGGAACAATTGCCAAGCTTCTCCTGCAAGCATCCTTTATTACCCCATACATCTTTACATTAACCTCTTTTTATGTTTTCATTCTGATCTAGTTGGGAACCAAGGGAAAATGATGATGTGTGGAGTAGCTCACTCTGGATGAATATTACTGACATTGTTTAGAATTGTTGGTACATGTTGATAAAATAAAAGCAGACAAACTTTTAGTCAGTTTTGTCAACATTTTAAGATTTTCTATAAACAGCATTACCACTGGCACTCAGGGCACACCACAAGCACCCCTCACTCTCAATTGACATGCTACCATTAGCTAGCCACCATGCTGTCTTGATATATTGTGTATCATTGGGAGTTCAACTCAGTGATTAGAGGATGAGTATTCTGAGGGGGAGAAAAGAAAGACCTATCTTAATCTCACTCTATGTTGGGTATTTTATTTAGGGAATTGCATTTAGCTGGGTTTTCTTTTTCTTGGCTAATTCTTTTGTTTTGGAAATTTTTGTGCTTAAGAAGCTTGCTGGTAGAGCAAAGGAATCAAATTATCAATTATTTAAGTAGCCTGGTCTACACTTTTCTCCATGCTGTAAAGGTCACTAAGAAAGAATAAAATAAAAACAATAAATTTTGGAGAGCTCCCAAAGTTCCTTGTGTAATTTCCTCCTCTTAAATGTGGGCTACATCCAATGACTAGAAAATGGAATATGGAAATTGCAATGGGGTGATGCTTCTGGATTAGGTTATAAAAGACTCTGACTTATGTCTTTCTGACTCTTCCCTTCCCCGACTCTGAAGGAGACCCCTGGTCAATAGCCAAGGAGAGCAGTAGCTCTCAGGCAATTAAATCCTGTCAGCAACCATTGAGTGAGCTTTGCTATGGTCTGAATGTTTGTGTCTTCCTCAAATTCATATGCTAAAATCCTAACCCCCAAATTGATGGTATTAGTAGGTGGGGCTTTTGGGAAGTGATTAGGTCATGGGGGCGGAGCCTTCATAAATGAGATTAATGCTCTTATAAAAGAGACACCAGAGAGGAATGTAATCCTTTCTACCACCTGAGGACACAGAAAGGTCCATGACTCAGAAGAGAACCCTCCCTGACTGACCACACTGACTCCATGATCCTGGAGTTTCCTGATCCTGGAGTTGACCATGAGAAGTAAGTTTTGTTTTTTATAAGCCAGTCTGTGCTGTTTAGCTATCGAAACCTGAATGAGTTTGGAGGCTGGGCCCATCCTACTTGAACCTCCAGATCACTGCAGCCCTGGCTGACTCCTTAATTGCAACCTTGTAGGAAAGCTTACTCAGAGGCCCCAGGTAAGCCACATTCAGATTCCTGATCTATAGAAACTGAGATCATCGATATGTGTTGTTTTAAGTTCTTAAATGTGAGGGTCATTTGTATACAATAGGTAACTGATAACAATCCTAAAGGCTGAGTAGACACTTAGTCTGTCTCCCACATTATCAGATGACAGTTTTGCCAAATGTTTTGCCACCGCATGACATAGTCCTCCTCATTGAGTGTCTGGTATTAATCTCCTTGTCAACTACCAGCCAATTACTAATCCACTGCAAAATAGTTTAATGTTTTTGTATGCCAGCCCCCTGCATCCTGGACCCATATAGGTACTAAATATGGCAAAACCAATTTTTATAATATTGTAAATGTCCCCAAATTTTAGTGGCTCAATATAGTAAAAGTGTATTTTCTCTTCATGTATGGTGCAATGTAAATATTCTTGGTTAATGAGGGTGTGCCGCTTTATGATTCTTTGGTATCTCAACATGCTTATACCTGGTGGCTCTGCTTTCCCTTAGATCAGTAGTTCTCAACCTTTCTAATGCCAAGACCCTTTAATACAGTTCCTCATGTTGTGGTGACCCCCAACCATAAAATTATTCTCTTTGCTACGTCCTAACTGTGTTTTCCGATATTTTGCTACTGTAATGTGAGCCTAAGACCATCGGAAAACACAGATATTCACATTACAGTAGCAAAATTACAGTTAGGAAGTAGCATTGAAAATAATTTTGTGTTTGGGGGTCGCCACAACATGAGGAACTGTATTAAAGGATTGCAGCATTAAAAGGTTGAGAAGCACTGCCCTTCCTTCCCTGGCTGTTGGCCAAGGCCTTCCTTCATTCTGTGCCTCCCCATGATGGTCAGTGCACATCATAGTGAGCAATTGAACTCCCGCGGTGTCCTGTTGAACTTCCAAGGGGACACTTTGCATATTAGCCTTTTATATAGCTAGATATTCATGAAAATTTAAAGTTAAAATCTACCCAGTCTCTCTTAAGAAAGACTCAATAAGGTATCAAATTATGTCTTCTACCACAAAATTTATTATATTTCTAAGGGAACTCTTGACTTTGATTAATTTGCTGTGAAATTAAATTCTATTTGCATAAGACTTTTTTTTTTCTTTGACTCATCCCTTGAATGTCCTCCTTGCTCTTTTTTTTTTGTTTATTTTAGCTTATCATTTTTCAAATTCCATTTTCCTTTGTTAAGTCACCCAGGGCTTCTCCAGCCTTCTGAGATCTTGTCTCCTCTAGACTCCTGGAGTGCTCCCTATGTGTACCATTGATTTGATGGTAAAAGTATCTGTAAGTGCACTGTCATGCATATGTATTTATATTACAGGGATGTATTAGGTAAGGTAGGCTAACTATTGTAATAAGCGACCTCTAAATCACAGTAGCTTTACAAAATAGAAGCTTAAGTGTTACTCATATAACAATTCATAGAGAGTATTTTGGAGGTGACTTTCATGAAGTAGCTCACAGCCCCAGCTCCTTCCATCCTGAAATTCCAACATCTCCTACAGCTATGCTGTCCAACATTGTCATCATTAGCCTGCATGTGGCTGTTGAGCATTTGAAATGTGATGTGCTGATAAACTGAGATGTTCTGCAAGTGTGAAACACGTATGGATTTTGAAAACTTAGTGTGATAAAAAGACTAAAAATTTGAATAATTTCTAATTGATCACATGGGGAAATGACAATATTTTGTATATACTAGGTTAAGTAAAATAGATTATTAAAATTAATTTCACATTAAATAAATATTTTGTACCTATTAGAAAAGTTTAAATTTTACATATGACCATATTATATTTCTATTAGATTGCATGCCCCAGAGTTCTCTTGGATCTTCTTTGGCTCTTCTGTAGTTGGTGGAAGATTAGGAGAGAAAAGAGTGCAAATGATTGGTTAGGCCTAAAAGAGACATATTTCTATTTGAATCTCTTGGACAGAATGCAGACATATGGCCTCACTATTCTAACAGAAGCCTTTTAGACGTGAAAAGAAGGAAGTGCTCAGGAGAAATAGAAAATAGATTTTAGTGACCACATAAGCTGTCTTTTCTGCATGTATTTGTGTCTCTCTGTGTGTGAATAAATATGTTGTTACTCATGTGAGAGACTTATGTTACTTCTCTAATGTCTTGATGTTAAATCTTAACATATTGGAATCCTTCCCTACTGAGCCTTGCACAGTCGCTTAAGTACAGAGTCTGATTAAATGCTTTCTGATTGACTTAAATATCAGTGAAAACATGGAGGCAGAGATGAATGTATCAGAATTGAAAGACACTAAAGAGAATGACCTTACTAGAATGTGTGAGTGTGTATGAATGTGTTTAAGTTAGTAATGGCAGGGGTTGAGGAAGATAGTGAGGGGGTGAAGTGTACATTGAAGAATAATTGAAAATTTTAACAGAGGAAAAAAAGTTTATAGAAGGCAATGCATGCCAGACAGAGAAATAGAGACTTGATGTGATAAAATATAAAGTGATTTAATGACTAAAGTGCATGTGAAATGGTGAGACCATTATTTGAGGAAATTGATGCTGTGTGCCTGAGATAAGTATTGGAGTGAAGAAAAACTTTGAATCAGTGAGTCCTGGGAGAAGACTAATGATGATGTATTGAGGCCAAGTCAGGTTCATTTAAAAAAACAGAGGTGGGCAAAAGTAGGTTTACAGTTGTTCATATGGAAAAAAGACATGCAGGTTTTGATTATTATAATAGCTTTATTCATTGTAAAGACTGTCACAATGCAATTGTAAACCTCCTTTTGCCTACCTTGTGTGTATTAGGAGACAGAAAGGAAAAGGTGCTATATTACTTAACCTGCTACACTTTGCTGCTTCCCATTTCTAAACAAGGACATCAACACTTTTTTTTTTGACATGGGATGCAGAAAGACTTATTGTTTATTTTTCACATGAAAATTGTCTCTTTTTTTCCAGCCAGTCTGCTTATTTCAAAGTAGACATAGGCAAGGAGGGAGGCTTATGGCTTTGTAGCCCTAAATAACAAGAAAATGCTAAAGTTTCTTTAATTTTAGAAAAATGCCATGTGGTGTGCCATGAAATTAAGTTGTGACTGTTTGGTGTCAGTGTCTTTTGTCACATTGATTGTTTTAAAACCTTTCTCCCACCAAAGAGGGGAATAAAGTACAAATAACTAAGAAAGGAGGCACTTTGGGGTCTGAAGATGGCCAGGTAGGTTGGTGGAGTGTCATTGGTACTCTGGATGTTAACCTATCTGCATGAAAAAAACCCACAAAAACATTTTATTGATTTCAGAGAGGAAGGGAGAGGGAAAGGGAGATAGAAACATCAATGATGAGAGAGAATCATTAACCAGTAGCCTTCTGCACGCTCTCTACTGGGGATGGTACCTGCAACCTGGGCATTTGTCCTGACAGGGAATCAAACCGTGACCTTCTGGTCCATAGCTCAACCAGTGAGCCATGCCACCCAGGCTTTTTTGCATCGTTTTAAATAGAGATGTTATCCTTTGATTTTTGGTTCAGATTGGAGACCATGAAAAATCTGCCACTAATTTAGCAGTGGCAACCATGTGTATATGTGTATGGGCATGTCTGCATGCCCACATGCTTGTGTGTGTGTGCATTAATAAAGGTTTTCTACGTACTATAGTGATTATGGATGAGGGCTAAGTAGGTTTAAGTGCTTATGGATGTAGACTGAATGTCTAACTATCCTCTGCAGTATTGTAATCAGATAATCTTACATTAAAGCATCCAAATAAACTTTGTGTTTTATGATTTTCATCATTAAAACATATGCTTTAATACTTTTTTAAAAAATAGCACTTTCTATTGTTATAAACATTGTGGCATCTATCATGTCATTTGATCTTTGTAGAAATTCTTTGAGTTAAGGATAATATAATTATTCCCATTTAACAGGCTAACAAGACCAGGATCCAAACAGGAAAAGTGGTTTACTCTGGTTTACTTCATGTGGTAATTGGTGGTGGAGCTGAGACTCTGGATATATAGGATCTTGCTTTAGCTCTAGAGGCAGATAAGAAAAATTAGGTGTATCAAATCTTAATCTCTCTATATAAAAACCTAAGTGAACGTTACGACCGAACAATCGCAACAACCAGTTGACCACTCGCTATGATGCACACTGACACTCAATGCAGGAGCTGCCCCCTGGTGGTCAGTGTGCTCCCAAAGCCAACCTCCCACAGCCAGCCAACCTCCTCCAGTCCCTCCCCCCAGGCTGGCAAACCTCTCAAGGTCCTTCCACTTGTCCAGCAGGTACTATCCAGCAGCCAGCAAGCTACCAGGCCCTGGCTGGCAGGCTCCGGCCAGCCCAACCCTGATTGGGACTGGGTGAGATGGCTCCATAGGCCCTGATCACTGGACAGGACTAGGGACCCCATCAGTGCATGAATTTCATGCACCAGACCTCTAGTTGGAATATAATCCAATTCATTGGAATGTGAATGATTTGCCTCACAACCATCTGGGACTGTTGTTCAAAGTTCAGACGTCTGAGCCCAAGGAAGATCTACTGAATCACAGTCCCCAGAAGTGGCACCTGAGAATCTGTGCCTGTAGAAACTATCCTGGGTAATTATCACGCAGACCTAAGGTGGAGAGCCACTGGAGTGAAGACTACAATTAGGCCTTGCAGTTTGCCAGTTCTAGATTTGAGTCCCAGATGTTCTATTAAGCTGTTTGACACCGAGCTGACAAGTGTAGGTGACAAGTGTTCTTATGTTTAAAATGTGAGTAGTAGCCCGGGCCTGGGCACCTCAGCTGGTTGGGCACATTTTCCTTGCACCGAAAGGTTTCCAGTTCAATTTTTGGTAAGAGCACATGCCAGGGTTGTAGGCTTGATTCCCCCGTAGGGGTCATGCAGGCGTAGGTGATCGACGTTTCACTCTCACATCAATGTTTCTTTCTCTCCTTCTCTCTTCTCTCTCTGAAAATTAATTTTAAAAATATTCAAAAAATGAAAAAATAATAAAAATGTGGATAATAACACATGCAACTATGAAAAAAAGTTCCTTAATGTATAAGACTTGTGATTTAAAAAAAAATGATTTCTGAAAAATGGCGAGTAGAGGTTTATTCCAAAAGTGGATTCCCCTCTTGCTGAGGGACACATGCACATTCAAACCCTTGTGTGTTACCCACATGAGATCACAGAAAGAAAAGAAAAACTAGTAAAAATAAATTAAAAAATAAAATGAACTTGGCTATAGGGCTAGCAAACTTATTTGGTTAACATAAGAACCCATCTGAAAACCATGGGATTCAAGTTTTGAAGAAAAGGTAAACCATCTGAACTTAAGCATTTAAGTTGTCTTTAGCAGGTATAATTGATGGCTGCTTGGTTAATTTTTTTTTTTTTTTTTAATTCAATTCCCTTGGTAATCCTAGAAGGATATGAATAACCTTCAAAAGAAAAAAATCTTTGTTGTTTGAATAGCATAGATTTCCATTCAGTTGGAAAAAAATTATAAAAATTTCCCTTGAAAAGCAGTGATTGATATGTTCTGAAAAATTCAAAGAACTTTTTTGAAAATATCAGCTTCAAAACAAAATTTCTCAAGGTTTTTATAAAACCAAAACACCAAAACCCTGATGGGTGCTCTCTTATCTCTGGCCCATATGTTGTCAGTGAATCTGATGCTCTGAATATTGGGAAAAGAAATTTTATGTATCACAGAGTCATATTTTCCTTGTGCCTCAGCTTCATGCTAGGATTGGGCCAAATACTAATGGAAACTTATTTCTGCCAGGCAGAGAAGTTAATTAGAATAATAAACCTTTATCAAACCCAGAGTTTGAGCCAGACACTGTCCAAGCACTTGGAAAGTGTGACATCAGCAACAACAACAAAAAGATTTCTACCCTGTAAGCACTAACAATTTTATATTTCTAGACTATAAGTATAAAAAATGAATCTAGGTGTTCAAAGCAAGAAACTGTCAACTCGATTTGGGGTCTTAGATATGAAAGTTTTCTGTACTAGCCATTATATAAGCACATGTTTGGTGGGTGGCTTAGATTTAGTCATCTGGGGAATGAAGAATTTAGGATGTTTTTAAAAAAAATATGTTTATTTAAATAATGTTGTATTTTTCAATTACAGTTGACATATAATATTATATTAGTTTTAGGTGTATTCTACAATGATTAGACATTATATGACTTACTAAGTGGTCATTCCAATAAATCTAATACTCATCTGACACCATTCATTGTTATTAAAATTCCTTACCCCGGCTGCCAGCACAGCCTTTGGTCCTGCCCAGAGCCACCTTTCTGCCTTCCCACGCTGCCCAGAGCCTGGAGCAGCTGGGGTGGTGTGAAACGCCTGCATTGTCATTCCTGTGTATGCAAATTAACCCGCCATCTTTGTTGGGTTAATTTGCATACTCACGCCTGATTAGCTGATGGGTGTTGTGAAGGTACAGTCAATTTGCATCTTTCTCTTTTATTAGTGTAGGTTATTGATTGCATTCTCTATGCTATACTTTATATTCCCACCACTATTCTATAACAAACAGTTTGTACTTCTTAATCTCTTTATCTTTTTCACACATTCCCCAACCTTCCTCCCTTCTGGCAGCCCTCTGTCTGTTCTGCATATCTATGAGTCTACTTCTGTTCTGTTTGTTAATTTATTTTGTGTTTTAGATTCAATTGTTGATAGATAAGTATTTATTGTGAATTTATAGTATGTTCTGGGCTGCAAAGTTTCTGTTGAGAAATCAGCTGACAGTTTTCTGGGAGCTCCTTTGTAGATGACTAACTGCTTTCCTCTTGATGCTTTAAGATTCTCTCTTGCCAAAACCGGTTTGGCTCAATGGATAAAGCGTCGGCTTGGGGACTAAAAGGTCCCGGGTTTGATTCTGGTCAAGGGCATGTACCTTGGTTGCGGGCATATCCCCAGTAGGGGGTGTGCAGGAGGCAGTTGATTGATGACTCTCTCTCATCAATGTTTCTAGCTCTCTATCTTTCTCCCTTCCTCTCTGTACAAAGTCAATAAAAAAAAAAAGTTTTAAAAAAAGATTCTTTTTCTTTTAATCTTTTACATTTAAATTATGATGTGTCTTGGTGTGGGCCTTTTTGGGTTCATCTTATTTGGGACTCTCTGCACTTCAGGATTTGCATGTCTATTTCCATAACCAAGTTAAGAAAGTTTTTGTCATTATTTTTCCCACATAGATTTTTCATGCCTTGTTCTCTCTAATCTCCTTCTGGTACCCCATGATGCAAATGTTGGTACACTTGAAGTTGTCTCAGAGTCTCCTTATACTATCATCATTTTTATGGATTCTTTTCTGTTTCTGCTGTTCTAATTGGGTGTTTTCTGCTTCGTTATCTTCCAAATCTCTGATTTGATCCTCTGCTTTATCTATTCCACTGTTGATTCCATGTAATGGAATTAATGTACTATTAATTTCTGACTTTTTTTATGTTTATTATCTTTATTTTTATGGTTCCTGTCTTTTTGTTGAAATTCTCACTAAGTTCATGTACTATTACCCTAAGTTTATTGAGCATTCTTATAACCAGTGTTTTGTGCCGAGAACCAATTCCAGCATGTAATAATTACAAAAGTTTTACCAAAAGGTTGATGGGACTTGGGGGCTCAACAAATGTGAGTCACATGTGTAGTTTACCTGTTGGAAACGGCTAAGAGGCACTTCCCCCAAACCTGAATAGGATTGTTAACTGCCAGACACCTCAGGGCATTTTATTGCCTCCTGTTGGCCAAACACCTGAACAGCTGTAGGCTATTCCCCAAACTGATAATGCTTCTGTATCTTTTATACCTCACCCTTTGAAGTGTATATTTCCACCTTGCCTTGGGACAAATTGTACTAATAAAAGTAGGGTCCTTGGTCAAGGTAAGAGTCTTGCAGCTTCTTTAGCTAAAGCTCCTCTGACCTCCAATGCCTTTCAAAACTATCTTTCGTTCTTAGACTCCTTCTTGAATCTATGCGCAGCCCCTTTCTCCAGGATGTTGAACCCTTTGTAAGGCTTGGAAAAGAACCCCCTGACAGTATGGTGCCTGAATGAGGGACACTAATAATTATGATACCCTAATGAGGGACACCAACAGTTTTGAACTCTGCATCTAGTAGATTGCTTGTCTCCATTTTGTGTAGTTCTTTTTCTGGAGTTCTGTTCTTTCATGTGGGGTATGTTTCTTTGACTCCTCATTTTGTCAGCCTCCCTGTACTGGTTTCTATCAATTATGTAGAGACACTGTGTCTCCTTGGCTTGGTAGAGTGGCATTTATTATGTAGTAGATATCCTGTAGGGTCCAGTGGCACAGTAGCCCCATCATCCTAGCTGGACACTCTAGGTCTGTCCTTCCCCTGCTCCTTTGTGGGTTATGTACATCCTCCTTTTCTAGTTGAACCTTGATTGTTTTTGGCACATCAATAGGGTGATTTATCCCTAGGCCAATCAACTACAAAGACTGGCAGTTACCACCATGGAAGATCAGCTTTGTAGTAGCCCACCACATGGAGCAATATTAAGTATTTCTCTCTCAGACCGTGACCAGTGCAGCTAGAGAGTGGTCCATGAGTCCTCAGTAGAAGCATCTGAGGATTGAGAAAATAAAAGAAAGACAGACACAGAGGGAAAAGCTGAGACCCGGTGGGACAGCTGGCCCTCTGGTGGAGAGATAGTGACCCAGAGCCAAGGCAGCACGTTTATTATATACAGTATAATTCCAGGAAGTTTTTACTAGAGTTTAAAACAAAGAAAATTATGTGAAATCATGGTTAAAGATCAAGCTACAGTCATGGTGAAAGGTCAAGCTATAATTTTTCATTCTTTGTGGCCTCTTTGTAATCGTCACTCCTAGCTAAGCACAGATAATTGCATCCATTCCTTGTGCCTGGTTGAACTTAGATAATGAAACATACCCACTGGCACCTGAGCTAAGGGTCAGGCTGACAACGTACCTGCCTCTGGAATGGTATGTCTCCAGAATGTGGCTCTGCCAACACAACTGGACTCAGCTGACAATGATTAAAGAAATGCTCATTGTGCCTTCCCAGGCACTCTCTACAGAGCAGGACTTACTTCAACAGGACTCTGATGCCCGCTGAGTCCACCTTTTGTGTGTATTGATCATGGAGGTGTTTAGTTGCAATTGATTTGGTCTGAAGCTGTCCATAAGGTGTACTGGCTCTTGTCTTCTGAGAGGTACAGGGCAAAGTGAGATGCCAACTTGTGCCCTCCTGAGGGCCATAATAATGAGCTACAATGTGATCTGCAGATGGCTGCTACTTGTGCTGGACTTTGTGGTGCCCAGGCGAGGCCATGCTATGAATCAAGACTGGCTGCCACTAGTGCTGGTGAGAGGTATGAGCACACTGAGGATAGATGCTGCATGTTTGAGAAATTTTAGGTAAGTCTAAAGCACGAGCCAGGACAGGTCATTTGTATGGAAGTCATTGGAAATGGATTAGGTGGGCCCACAAGTTGGGTCAAGGGTTTCTTAGGGAATCAAAAAGGTGGAACAAACAGTGTTAGCCAGGGTGATGAAGACTTAGGTATAGTGCCTGCCTGCATAACTCTGTGGGAGAAACCTCAGCAAAGGAACAATACTTATCTCTGGGAAATACTTATCTGTCAATACTTATCTCTGGGAAAAAGCTACTCCTCCAGCTCTCATTTTGATGCCAGGCAATCCAGTTCCTCTCCTTACGTTCTTGGTGCTTTTCAAGCTGCTGCCCCTATGCTGGAGCTCAGAGGGAATGAATCCAAGTAAGTCCATGTACAAGACCTTTAAGAGAAACTGTCTTGTACTATAGCATCCCTCTGTCTCATTTAGTCCCAATTGTCACTGGTTTTTACAGGCAGAAGTTATGGGGACTTATGTTGCTGGCACTGGGACCATGAGGTGGGGTTCCCGGTTTAGGATTGGGACTCCTCACTCCCACGGGGGAACCTCTGCAGCTAAGATATCCCTCCTATTTTTTATCTGCCACACATGGGACTAGCCTATTTTGCTTTTCCACCCCTCCTACCATTCTCACTGTGGCTTCTTTCTACCCTTAGTTGTAGGACTTCTGTTCAGCTAGATTTCAGGTGGTTCTGAATGTTGTTTGTTATGTAGTTTAGTTGTAATTTTTAAAAAAATATGTTTTTATTAATTTTTAGAGAGAGGGAAAGAGGGAAGGGTAGAGAGATGGAAACACTGATGAGAGAGAAACATCATTGATCAGCTGCATCCTTCATGCCCCCTATTGTGCCATAACCAAGAATCAAACCATTGACTTCTTGGTTCATACTCAACCACTGAACCACACAGGTCAGGCATAATTCTAATTTTTATTTGATTGTGGGATTATTCAAAAATCAAATTTACCTACCCTACCACCTTGATCCAAACCCCAAATTGGATAGCTCTTTTTTATTTTAAAATATATTTTTATTACTTTTAGAGAAGAAAGGAGAGGGAGAGAGAGCTAGAAACATCAATGGTGAGAGAGAATCATTGATGGCTTGCCTCCTGCACACCCACTACTGGGGATCAAGCCTGCAACCCATGAATGTCCTTGACCTGGATCCTTCAGTCTGTAGGCCAGCGCTCTATCGACTGAACCAAATAGCTAGGATGGCCCTTTTTATTTTGGAAAAACTGTAAACCTTAGAGTGAACACAGATATATTGTCTAATACTTGCTATGCATTATTATGCCTTCTATTGGGGAGTTATCACATCTTAATGGATTAAGACTATGAAAACTTTTGTTTGTAATTTGTCATGTAATTACAGTGAGATTTGGGACATTTTAAAATGGGATATCTGGGAAATCAATTATTTAGATGATGTTAGGCTAGGAGTTATAAATCTGAAAATAACACAAGTAAGGGTAGAATATCTGACAGAGTAAAGAAATCACCAAAATATGGTAAAATTCTTAAGGACAGGAATCATGTCATATTTAACTCTGCATTTTGAAAACCTCATGCTATATGTGGCACATAATAGGTGTTGAATAAATATTTGTCCAATTGAGTATTTGCAGAACTAATAAAAGCAAAGTTTGAGATCTACACACTGGGGGTGGGGGGAGTCTATAATCACAACAATTAAGTGGAACAATTATGGAATCTGTCAGAAGTGGTACCATTAACCCTCCGAAAACTGAGGCTTTGTGAGAGTAGATTTGAACATTTATATTTGGCTGTAGTTTGACCTAAAGCAGCTCTGCCATGGAATTCTGAAGAATTTTAAGTTCTGAGAATGTAAAGTTCGACTCTAAATAGAAAAAGGTAGTCTTTAGTCTTTAGGAAATCACTTTTTAAAACAGACCAAATGGTTGCAGAGAAAGGTGACCTATCTTTGAGAAAACCCAATACATAAATATCAGAACCGCCAAAAGAGATCAATGTTACTGTCATGAAACTTGTCTTAAATTTCCATCCCAAACCTCATTTTAAAATAGCCTTATTTTAAAATGTTCTCTTCAGGAAGAATATAAACTCTTTCAGGAAACAGCTCTGGGAGCTCTGTACTAGGACAGGTTAGGAACTCAAGTGATTACTAGAGTGTTTCTGAAAGAAGATCTATTGGCCATACAATTCAAGGTCATCTATCTACTAATTCTAATAAAAGAAAACCATAGCTAGTGCTTGTAATGTTTCCTTTTAATAAGAAAAAAGAGTGATATTTTTCTTAAATGTTCTAATGTTAGATGTTAAAAGTTAGCAGCAAGACTCATGGGCAAAGAGGGGGCTAGGATTGGAAAAGAAGACTCTTTAATTGATTCAAGTAAGTAAGTGGGACAGAAGAAAACTCACCCTTCAATTAAGCTGGAAAGAGGCTAGAGATGTGCCCCAACAGTAAGGCTGAGTATCTCAAAGAAATATTGATACCTTAAGAAATATTGATTTCAGCCCAACCAAAATTTGAAGACTTGAAACTTCAATGACTTTTAAACTCAATGTGGGAAATTTGACTTCAAGTTAGAAATCAGAATAAATGATAAAGTTAAGAATCAGTAAAAAAAAAAAAAAAAAAAGGTAATATTATGGGATTTTTTTTAATTTTCCCCCCTAAAATGTGATATTGCAATGTATTAAAAGAACTAGTAATTATTAAATACCCAAATACTGTGCTTAGTTAGGGCTGTGGGAGATGAAGATAGAGAATTAATCTTCAAAAGCTACAACTTAAAGTATTATATAGGAGCTACACTTGTGCTACCAATAAAAATAGAGCACTACCTGGATATGGAAGGGAGAGGTCACTTCCTACTGGGATAATGATGGAAGAGGTGACATTGAAGTTGGGCTTTCTTTCAGTGAAAGATTTTTGTGGCTAGGTTGAGGAGCTGTTGTAGCATTTTAGATAAAAGGAATGAATGAGCAAAGGCTTATAATAAGCATTTATTTAGTCCCCATTATGTATTAGGCACTAGTTTAAAAAAAGATGACTGTAATACAGAAGCATAATGAGAAGAAGAAGAAAAAAAAAAACATGTGAGAAATAGTAAACAGATCTGATTTGATATAGCAAATGTTTCCTATATAGGGTATGTGTAGGAGATGAACTTGAGAATAAAATTGGGGATTGATGCCAGACTAAATCTCTGATTCTTGAAATAGCTAAATATGAAGAGCATAAAATATTATATTCCAGTGAGTTAAGAGGAAAGTCATTCTTTGTTTTAATTTGAGTTTCAAAGCACATTTTAGAGGGACCACCACCTGGTGGCAGAATACTTACATTGCATCATCTGTTATTGAAAGAAACATTCTAACCTTTAAAACTGCAAACCTTTATAAATAACAAATAAGAATATTATAAAAATGAGATAACTATTCTTTGTGTAAATGGATTCTCCATCAAATTCCTTTCTAAATAGAGAAATCCATGAGAGCAATTAAAATTATTTTTCCCTATAAACCCTGATAAATTTTTAAATAGAAAAATGGTAAGAGTATTCATTTATTTAATTATCCAAATTACTTTGATTATTAGTAGTTATAATTCCACAAATATATATTTACAGCATTAAGAAAGAGATTTAACAATTTAATTTTGGGGATATTTCAATCTTAAGATATCCTTTGACTGAATTCTTTAGTTGTATCTTAATTTGGTGGTGGTTACACATGTGATAAAATTGCATAGAACTACACATATACACATGTATAAAATGGTGAAATATGAATATTTAAAACATGTAAGATCTCAATAAAGTCTGTGCTGTACCAATGTCAATTCCTAGGCTTAATGTTGAGTTATACTTATGTAAGCTGCCACCATTGGGAGATACTGGGTGAGGGTACATAGGACTTCTCTGCACTCTTTTTACCTATCTTTCTGTGAATCCATAGTTGTTTAAAAATGAAAAGTTAATTATAAGTATCATTTAGCTCAACTTTTACAAAATTCAAGGGCAACATGAAGTGTTAAAAGGTTTAGTATCTAATGAACATTTGGAACTGTATATAAATTCCATCAAATAAAGAATATATCTAGAAAATTAAAAAACATAAGGTATGAGCATTATATTAATTCTCTTTCTTAATTAAAATATGTCTATCTAGATTGATGTGTTTTGTTCTCACTTATTATTTATAGATTTATTTTTTCTCTTTGAAATAAGTATGTACATTGAGAATACATCAGGTACTAAAAGGAAGTAAATTGAATTATTATCACTCAAACCCACTCAAATAGTATGGTTTTTCCATCCTTCTATCCATCTGTTCATCCATCATCTATCCATTCATTCAACATTTATGAGCAAGTCTCTGTTCTGGATGCTCTTTGATAATATAGATTAAAAACGTGGTCCAGACTGTGATGCCTTTTCTAAGTTGCAC